>NW_027636168.1:745832-1104181 GCF_903797595.1 Erithacus rubecula | reverse complement strand
CCGCCCCGCGCCTCCAGCTCCAGCTGCGCCCGCCGCGCGCCCGCCGCCTCCGCGTCGCTCAGCACCAGCAGCGGCGGCTCCTCCTCGCCCGGGGCGCTCAGCACTGCGGGACACGGCGCGGCACCGTCAGTGAAGGGGACGTGGAATGGTTGGGAACCGTCCCAGGGAGTCAGGGAATGACGTTTTGGTCCTGCTTGGAAAACGCTCCCAGGCAGGGGGGAGCGACTTCAGGGATTTTGACCCCGTGGGACCCTCCCAGTTTGGGTTATTCTGAAACAGCCTAGCTGGGAGATGTGATGTCCCCCAGACCCCCAGGACCCCCCCCAGGCCCCCCACTCACGCTCATCCAGCTGCTGGGCCAGGCTGTGCAGCGAGGCCAGCAGCACCTTGCAGGGCCGGCGGGGCAGCGCGCGGGGCGACAGCAGCTTGCGCTCCTCGCTCCTGGGGGCACAGACACCAGGGCAGGGCGGGACCCCCTGGGACCCCCCAGCACAGCCCACCCCCCCACGCCCCCAGCATGGGGGGACACTCACTGGAAAATGGTGTTGGTGTCCAGGTCGACGAAGATGACGTCGCGGGGGGGCTCGTAGAGGTCGAAGTAGCTGGAGTGGATGCCTACAATGAAGGGCACGGGGGCACACAGCACGTCAGCCAGCGCCAGCGGGCACAGCGGGATGTAGGGGCACTGCCAGCGCAGGGGGAAGATCATCTGGGGACAGGATGAGGGTGGTCAGCACGGCGGGGCCCCCGCCAGGGGGGTGGGGGGAGCCCAGCGCCGCGGGGTGGGGTCTGCAGAGCTGTGGGACCAGGGTCACCAACGCCACGGGACCGGGATTCCCAGAGCCGTGGGACCAGGATCCCCAGCACGGTGTGTCCCCCCGGTGTCCCCGCAGCTCCCCTGCGGTCACTCACCGCCACCAGGGCCTCGCCCACGCTGGTCAGGACGTCGGGGCGCAGCGAGTGGATGAGCAGCTTCTGCTCGGTGAGCACGGCCACCAGCAGCGCCACCGCGTTGTCGGGGCCCAGGTTCTGCAGCAGCGTCAGGAAACTGGCCCCGCTGCGGGGGGGGGGACGACATCACCCGGTCACCCAGGGCCCCTCCCCACCTGTCCCCACCCCCCAGCAGCGTCCCCCGGCCCTACCTGAGGGGCAGCGGGGAGGACACGGGCCGGCACAGCAGCAGGCTGTCGTACGGGGACATCTGCGGGGACACGGAGATGCGGTGGCGGGGCGGGGACACGGGGACGCGCCGCCCCAGGCGAGCGACTCACCTGCACCAGGATCCGCGGGCGCTGCGGGGACGGGAAGGGCACGTTGTGCATGAAGTGGGAGATGTGCCTGCGGGCGGAGCGGCCCCGTCAGAGGCGGCGCCCCCGCCGGCCCCCGCCCCGCCCGGAGCCCTCCCCCGTCCGCGCTCACGTCTCCAGGGGCAGCACGTGGGGGCCCGAGATGGAGTAGCGGTAGATGAACATGAGGAACTTGCGGAAGACGTCGAAGAAGGGCCAGTGCGACAGCACGCAGATGCTCTTGCGGGTGTGCAGGGAGCGGCCGGGCACGGGCCGCCGGTCCACCACGCTGAGCAGCCCCAGGCGCAGCGCCTGCGCCTCCGACAGCCGCTCCCGCGGGAACGACTCGTGGAACTGGATGGCGGCACCGTACACCTGCGGGGCGGGGCGGTCAGGGCACCGGGACCCCGCTCCCACCGCCAGGGCACGGGGATCCCGCTCCTGTAAGGGCTGGCAACCCCTGGAGCCAGGGATCCCGCTCCCACCAGGGCTGGCAACCCCTGGAACTGGGGAATCTGGTTCTGGCTGCGAACCCCGTGCGCAGGGACCCTGCTCCCACCAGGGCACGGGGACCCCACTCCTATAAGGGCTGGTAACCCCTGGCACAGGAGATCCCGCTCTCACAGCACTGGGGTGCTCAGACCTGGGGACCCAACCCCTCCCACAGCTGTGGGACCCCCCTCCCAGCCCCCCGAGCCCCCTGTCCCGCCGTGCCTTGTCCCCCGAGGCGCCGGTGAGGACGAAGGTGGAGAAGACGGGCAGGGGGTACTTGGTGCCCACGGGCCAGCTCTCGATGGTGGCCCCCATGGGCAGGCAGAACACGGGCACCGACTCGGGCAGCGGGAAGGACTCGCTGTCCTGCTCGGGGTAGCGGCTCAGCAGCCCTGCACGGACACACGGACATGGACACAGGGACACAGGACAGGACACATGGACACAGGACAGGACACACAGACACACGGACATGGACACAGGGACACAGGGACACACAGACACAGGATAGGACACATGGACACAGGACACACGGACATAGGACACAGGGACACAGGACACCAGCATCAGCCCCCAGCTCATCTCACCCCCCCAGGGAGGTGAGTGCTCACAGCTTCACAAAATCACCCCCCAAAGCTGCCCCCCAACAGGAAACCCGTTGCTCCCCATGCCCAGTAAGGGACCCCATTGTTACCCCAGTATCGGATGCCACACTTCCCAGTAAGGGACCCCATTGTCACCCCTCCCTCCCCAGTAAGTGACTCCAGTCCCACAGGCCCAGCAAAGCCCTCCCAGGGGTGCTGGGGCAGCTGAAAGCCCCCACCTTGTGCTCCCCAAACCCCCCTGAGGAGACCCAGGGGCTCCTGCACCTCCCCCAACTCAGCCTCACGCCAGCTGGGGGAGGTTAATTAACACAGAAAATATTTTTAAGAATAATAATGACAATAAACAACTCTGGCTCCCCTGGGGGTGGCCAGAACCCCCAGCCCCAGGTCCCCACCTGCCTCGTAGACCAGCGTGTTGTCCTTGGCCACGGCGATCTTGTAGCACAGAAACAATGCAGGGCCCCACTGCAAGGAGGGATCGGGGATTTGGGGGTCAGAGGGGGCTGGGCAGCACTGGGGGGGGGGGGGCAAGAGGGACCCCCCAAACGCACCATGCTGGTGTTGAGGTTCTTGTCCACGCGGCAGAAGGTGTGCGGGGTGCTCTCGCCCTTGCTGGGCATCACCAGGCAGATGTCGGTGACGCCCAGCGTGTGGTGGCCCGGGGGCTCGGCCGCGCGCCGGAAGGTCAGGAAGGTGCGCTGGTGGCCCGGGGAGCCCGCGGCCAGATTGGCCGAGCGGCTGTAGGGGGTGGTGTCCAGGATCTGGTAGCCCGGCTTGGGGCGGTCCTTGCCCTCATAGTGCACCCTGAACGGCGACAAGGGTGAGGGGAACGCCAGCAGCTCCCTCCCAGCTTCCCAAATCACCCCGCAGCCCGGAGCTGGCGCTCGGGGCGCCCAACACTCACCCCAGCTCGATCAGGGGCGGCTTGTCCCGCCCGCGCTTGTAGCACAGGAACATCTGGGGGTTGTTGAGCAGCCCCGCGTTGAGCTCCACGGGGTGGCCCGAGGTGCTGGTCTCGATGCACGTGAAGCCCTGCGGCACCTCCTCGCCCTGCGAGCGGATGATGACGGCCACGTCCGTGATGGGCTCGCCGGGCCGCGCCGGCCGCGCCTGCTGCTCCTCCTCCAGCGCCCGCGACTCCTCGGCCAGCCCGGCCACCACGAAATAGTCCACGAGCTGCGGGGGCTTCTCGTCCGACATGGCTGTCACAGCATCTGCGGGGACACGGCGACGGAGGAGGTCTCGGGGCCGCCCAAAACCTTCCAGCCGCCCCCCAGCCCAGCACGGGCGGTGCTCGGAGGAAGGAACCCCCACCCCGAGGCACCCCCCGCTTTGGGGAGCCTGCGCCCCCTCCTTGTCCCCGAAGTTCCGCACATTCCCCGTCCCCAGAGCCCCCGCCAAGTGTCCCCGAGCCCCCAGCTTGCCCGCAGCTTGCCCACGGGGAGCCGCCGGAGCCGAGAACCGGGGAGGGGAGCAGAAAGGGGAAGGAAGCGGCGCCAGGCGCTGAGCGCGCACGTCACCCCGGCACCGCCACCCCGGGGGGGCGACACCGGCAGGGACACGGGGGGGCGACACCGGGATGGCACCGCCACCCCGGGGGGCGACACCGGCAGGGACACGGGGGGGGCGACACCGGGATGGCACCGCCACCCCGGGGGGCGACACCGGCAGGGACACGGGGCAGGGACACCGGGATGGCACCGCCACCCCGGGGGGCGACACCGGCAGGGACACGGGGCAGGGACACCGGGATGGCACCGCCACCCCGGGGGGGCGACACCGGCAGGGACACGGGGCAGGGACACCGGGATGGCACCGCCACCCCGGGGGGGCGACACCGGCAGGGACACGGGGGGGCGACACCGGGATGGCACCGCCACCCCGGGGGGGCGACACGGCAGGGACACGGGGCAGGGACACCGGGATGGCACCGCCACCCCGGGGGGGCGACACCGGCAGGGACACGGGGGGGCGACACCGGGATGGCACCGCCACCCCGGGGGGGCGACACCGGCAGGGACACGGGGGGGCGACACCGGGATGGCACCGCCACCCCGGGGGGCGACACCGGCAGGGACACGGGGGGGCGACACCGGGATGGCACCGCCACCCCGGGGGGCGACACCGGCAGGGACACGGGGCAGGGACACCGGGATGGCACCGCCACCCCGGGGGGCGACACCGGTACGGAGGGCACGGTCCGTGCAGCGAGGGGTGACAGGGCAAGGGAGCGGTGACACCCCTCAGATCGGGTCAGTCCCCCCTGGGGACAGTGACACCCCTCAGACCGGGATCAGTCACCACTCAGGACAGTGACACCCCTCAGACCGGGGTCAGTCACCACTCAGGACAGTGACACCCCTCAGACCCCTCTGGGGACAGTGACACCCCTCACATGGTGTCACACCCCTCTGGGGACAGTGACAGACCCTGAGGGGGGGTCACCTCCTGAGGGTCCCCCATCCCCGTGTCCCCCCCGGACGCTCCTGTGTCCCCGTGTCCCTCCGGGCGCCGCCTCCGGAGGTTTCCCCGTCCCCGGTACCCCCCTCTCCTCAGCGGGGTCGCCATGCCCGTGTCCCCCCCGGTGACTCCCCCTCACCGGCCCCACACGCGGCCCGGCTCCTTCTCCCGGCCTCGCAGGCCGCAGACCCGGCCCCGCATCCCCTCCCAGCCCCCCGGACCCCCCGGAACGCCGCCGGTACCTGCGGGCCGGGCCGGGCCGGGCCGGGCCGGGGCCGCGTCTCTGGGCTCCGCTGGGCCGCGACCGCGCGCCCGCCCGGCCGCTCCCGGACAGCGCCCCCTGCCGGCCCGGAGGACTCGGGACCGCCGGGGCACGGCCCCGCAAAACGGGACCCCCGGAATCCCCCCAGGACCCCCGGCATCCCCCCAGGACCCCCGGAACCCCCTCAGAGCCCATAGAAACCCCCAGAGATTCCATTTCCCCCGCAAACGAGACTCCTTTGTCCCCCTCCCCATTAAAGGACCCCTTGTTCCCTCCCCACTAAGCGACCCCAAAGGTCGGCAGAGCTTGAATCCCACCTTATAACCCCCCAACCCCAAAAATCAATCACACGCCCGCAGAGGGGGATTTAATTAACATAGAATATATTTTAAAAAATAATAATAATAATAAATCACTCTGGCTCCCTCCGGGGGGGGCCCAGGGCCCCCCTCCCGCGGACGGGCCCCCCCCGTGCTCCCCCGGGGGGGGGTAAATTTTGGGGGGGGGGCAAAGTTACAAGTGCTTTCTACACGTCCCCGGCAGCTGGGTAATTTGGGGAGGGGGCTGGGGGTACATATGGGGGGGAGCGGGATTTCTCCTTAAACATGATGATTAGCCGGGAAAATGATAAAGTAAAGGCAGAAGCGGCCCCCCCAGCCCCCCCGGGGGTCTCTACCTACGGGGTTATGTACAGCCACCCCGGGCCGGGGTTTTGGGGGCTGGGGGTGCCTGGATCGCCCCCCCTCCCCAATTTTTTTCCCAGGGTTTCCCCAGGAGAACAGTGCCTGGTCGGGTCTGGGGGTGGGAATGAGGGAAGGGGCGCTGGGTGGAGCCCCCCCCCCCGCGTGGTTTGGGGGGGTGTGGGGTGCCTCGATTGTCTCCCCCTCCCCAATTTTCCCGGCTCCGAGGTGGCCCCGGTGGGGGCTGGGGAGGGGGCTCGTGGTGCTGGCACGGGATGGAGCAGAAGGAGCCCTTGACAGAAACCCCCTCCCCAAAATATCCTGGGACAGCAGTGCCCGGAGGGGCAGTCCCGCAGCGGGAATTGGGGGGGGGGTCGCAGCGCTTGGAGCCCCCCGGTTCGCTGGGGGCAGCTGCAGCCCCTGCAGGCGGGTTTGGGGTGCCCGTGCCCGCCTTCCCTGGGGAATTCCCGGGGGATTCCCGGGTCTCAGCGGGGGGCGCGGGCCCGGAGCCGCCCCGGGCTCACTGCAGGCGGTCGGAGCGGAAGGAATCCTCGACGGCGGGGTCGGTGAGCAGCGCGCAGGGGTCGCTCAGCATGCTCAGCCCGTCCAGCGTCAGCGGCTCGATGCGCAGCTCCTCCTCCAGCCCGCCCAGCCCCCCCAGAGACCCCCCCTCCACCTCGAAGCCCGGCACCCCCGCCAGCGCCGTGCGGATCTCCTTCGACAGCCCGGGAGAGGAGTCGCCTGCGGGGAAGGTGGGGAGGGGTCAGCGCGGCCCCGAGAGCCCGGGGCAAACACAGCCCGGGACCCCCGGGCACTGCTGCGAGCCCCCAGCCCACCCCTGACACCCTGGATCCCCAAACAAACAGCCCCTAGCCCACCCCCTGACACCCTGGATCTCCAAACAGCCCCCAGCCCACCCTGTGACACCCTGGATCTCCAAACAAACAGCCCCCAGCCCACCCCTGACACCCTGGATCCCCAAACACCCCCAGCCCACCCCTGACACCCTGGATCCCCAAACACCCCCCAGCCCACCCCCTGTGCCACCCTACAGACCCCCTGTGCCCCCCCAGAGCCCCCCGTGCAGCCCCACCTGTGAAGATGATGTTGGGGATGGGGCCGTGGTGGCTGCAGTTGCTCAGGTTTGGGCGGCTCAGGCCGGGGCTGGGCTCGTAGCCCCCCTCGCTCGGGGGGTAACTCAGGGCCCCCAACTCCTCGGGGAACCCTCCGCTGTTCCCGGGGGGGCTCTCCCCGATCCCAAACTGCTCCAGCTGTGGGGAGGGACACATCAGGAGAGACCCCCATGTCCCCAGCCCTCCCCTGGTGACCCACCCACAGGGTCTCCACTCCCATACCCCCCAGGCAGGGTCCCCTGACCCCATATCCATCCCCAAAAAGGACCCTCCTCAAGGGTCCCCATCCCCATGTACCCCCTCAAAGGGACCCCCACGTTCCCCCTGGCAGGTTCCCCATCCCCATGTCCCCCCAGAGGGGTCTCCACGTTCCCCCTGGCAGGGTCCCCATCCCCATGTCCCCCCAGAGGGGTCCCCATGTTCCCCCTAGCAGGTTCCCCATCCCCATGTTCCCCCAGAGGTGTGCCCATCCCCACGTTCCCCCTAGCAGGGTCCCCATCCCCATGGCCCCCTCAGAGGGGTCCCCATGTACCCCCTGGCAGGTTCCCCATCCCCATGTCCTCCCAGAGGTGTGCCCATCCCCATCCCCATGTCCCCCCAGGGGGGTCCCCACGTTTCCCCTGCCCACCCCCCGCCCCACTCACGCTGCCCAGGCCGAAGTCGCCGGCGGGGGGGGGCGGTGCCAGGGGCTGGCCCTGCCCCAGGGCGGTGCCCGGGCCGTAGGGGGGGTTGTAGGGCCGCGGGGGGGGCGCGGGGGCCCGCGGGGGGGGCGGGGAGCCCAGCAGCATGCCCGGCTGGCCGTAGGGGTACGGGGGGAGCCGCTGCTCTGCTGGCAGCTTGCTGGTGTCCAGGGGGACGCCCTGCAGGGACACAGGGGACACGGGGGGGTCAGTGCCGGCCCCCCCTGAGTGGGGGGCTCCCCCAGCCCCCCCGGCACCGGCAGCCGTCCCTGAGACCCCCGGAGACGCGGCGGCACCCGGACCCTCCCCTCTGAGGGGAGGGGGGCTGGGAGGGACACGGGGGTCCCCCCCAAAGGCCCTGAGCACGGCAGGGGGTGGGGGTGAGGGGGGGCCCTGGGGTGTGGGTGAGATGAGGATGGAAACCAGACGAGGGGGGAACGAGAGCATGAGGACAAGCAGGACAAAGAGCAGGACGAGGAAGAGGAGGATGAAGAGAAAGAGGACAAAGAACAGGTCCAAGACAAGGAGGACAAGGACAGGGAAGAGTAGAAAGAGAAGGAAGAAAAATAAGACAAAGGGGAGCAACACAAGAAGGATGAGGAGGAGGGTGGGGAAGGGGACAAGGAGAAGGAAGAGGACAAGGAAGTGGAAGAGGAGCAGGAGGAAGGGCAGTAGGAGGAGGAAGAAGGGGAAAGGAGGAAAGGAGGAAGAGGAGGAAGGGGACAAGGAGAAGGAAGTGGAAGAGGAGCAGGAGGAGGAGGAAGGGGAAAGGAGGAGGAGGAAGGGCAGCAGGAGGAGGAGGAAGGGGAAAGGAAGAGGAAGGGTAAAGGAGGAAGGGCAGCAGCAGGAGGAAGAAGGGGAAAGGAGGAGGAGGAAGGGTAAAGGAGGAAGGGCAGCAGCAGCAGGAGGAAGGGGAAAGGAGGAGGAGGAAGGGTAAAGGAGGAAGGGCAGCAGCAGCAGGAGGAGGAGGCGCTGCGGCCCGGACTGTGATGCGTACCTGGGTGATGGAGGACAATGTGGGTGACATTGTTGGTGAGAACTGTTTGGGGTGCTGCCGTCTGCAGTCGCCGGCCACGGGCAGGGACAGGGGGCTGAGCGGGACCCGGCGGCGCGGCGAGGTGGCCGCGAAGGAGCCGCCCAGCCCCGAGGGCAGGCTGGGGTTGCTGGGCGAGGACTGCAGCGGCTGGCTGCGGGGGGACGTGGGCAGAGAGGGGTTGGAGAGCGAGGAGGACAGCGAGGAAGGCAGGGACTGGTTGGAGAGGGAGGAGGGGATGGAGGAGCTGCTGTGGGAGGACTGGAGCGAGGGGTTGCTGAGGGAGGCCTGGAGCGAGGGGCTGCGCAGGGAGGCCTGCAGGTTGGGATTGCTCAGGGAGGACTGCAGGGACGGGTTACTCAGGGAGCTCTGCAGAGGTGAGGGGAGTCCTGTGGGGACAAAAACAGAGAGCACCGTTACCCCGGCACGGCCCCCGGCCCCGGGACGGCCCGGGCGGGGCTCCCGGGGGATGGGCGGGGATGGAGGAGGAGCGACCACAACGATGGAGACGGACGGAGGGACGGACACACACCCCGGGCACGGGACTGGGCGGGAGGGGCACCGGGGTGGGAGCCGGGCTCCTCCCGGACCCCCGACGCTGTCAGACCCCGTGGAACGGGAGCTGGGCTCCCCCCACACCCCCAAATCATTCAGACTCCATCCCCACCCCACTCCAAACTCCATCCCAGACTGGGACTGCTGCCACGGCCACGCCAGGACACCACCTGGGGGGGGGTCTTTGTGGCCCCCCACACCGGCCAGAAGTCCCTGTGTGCCCCCCAGCAGCTCCCAGCCCTGGGATCCCCCCAAGGGGAGGAGTCCCAGCTCACCTGGGGGGTCGTAGCCCAGCCCCACGCCGCCGCCGCCGCTGATGCCCAGGTGGGTCATGGTGGTGGCCAGGTTGGAGGTGCTGCTGCCCCCGCTCAGGGGGGGGTACGGGGCCTCCTCGGGGTCCAGGGGGGTGGGCAGGGGGGACGGGAAGTGCAGCGTGGTCAGGTCAGGCAGGGACCCCCCGGTGTTGAGGGCAGAGGGCATGAGGGGCACGTTGGCAGGTTGATCCGGGGATGGGAATATGCTGGGGGAGGGGGGAGAGACAGGATCAGTGTCCCCCAGCCCAGCGTCCCCCAGTGTCCCCCTCCCCATCCCAGCCCCTCTCAGGCTCCCCCTCCCCATCCCAGCCCCTCCCGGGCTCCCCCTCCCCATCCCAGCCCCTCCCAGCACTCACTGGATTCCCGGGACCTCACAGGAGCGTGGCCGGGCTGAGGAGGACGAGAGCTGTGGGATCAAAGAGGGGGAATGAGGCCAGGCCAGGTCACAGGGGTGGGGGACACGGGGGGGACACGTGGGGACATCCCCACCCACCTTCTTGGTGTCCCAGGGCTTCAGCGAGTGTTTGTTGTCATCGAAGTTCTCTTCGATGGGAGGCACTTGGAAAAGAAACACTGGGAAGGGGACAGGGGGTCAGTGTGAGGAGGGGGACATGGGGGGGACGTCAGAGCACCCCCAGCACACAGAGCACCTGGGGACATTGAGGGGGGACACCAGAGCCCCCCCAGCACACAGAGCACCTGGGGACATTGAGGGGGGACACCAGAGCCCCCCCAGCACACAGAGCAGCTGGGGACACAGAGAGGGGGACACCAGAGCCCCCCCAGCACACAGAGCACTTGGGGACATTGAGGGGGGACACCAGAGCCCCCCCAGCACACAGAGCACCTGGGGACATTGAGGGGGGACATCAGAGCCCCCCAGCACACAGAGCACCTGGGGACACAGCTGGGTGCTGCCAGGCTCACCTTTGCTGTCCGAGTCCCCGTCCAGGAAACCTGTGGGGGAGCAGGAGGGTCAGGGGGGCTCAGAGGGGAGGGGGCTGCCCTCGGGGGGGGTGGGGGGCGCTCACCAGCACGGCGGCCGGGGGGGGGCCCGGCCTGGGAGGGGCCCAGGTAGGAGTCCTGGGGCGTGGGGTTCATCACGCTGGTGTGCAGCGCCGAGTCCGAGTTCGTCCTGGGACAGGGACAGCAGCTGGGGCAGGGCTGGGCTCAGCCCCTGCCCCTGAGAGCCCCCCAAACCCCTGAGAGCCCCCCAAACCCCTGAGAGCCCCCCAAACCCCTGAGAGCCCCCAAAGCACTGACAGCCCCCCAAAGCACTGAGAGCCCCCCAAAGCACTGAGAGCCCCCAAAGCACTGACAGCCCCCCAAAGCACTGAGAGCCCCCAAAGCACTGAGAGCCCCCCAAAGCACTGAGAGCCCCCCAAACCCCTGAGAGCCCCCCAAAGCACTGAGAGCCCCCAAAGCACTGACAGCCCCCCAAAGCACTGAGAGCCCCCCAAACCCCTGAGAGCCCCCCAAAGCACTGAGAGCCCCCAAAGCACTGACAGCCCCCCACAGCACTGACAGCCCCCAAACCCCTGACAGCCCCTCCTGCCATTCCTCAGCCCCCTCCCCACAGGGGTGCCTCTCCCTGTGCCCCCAGAGCAGCTCTGCTCCTGTCCCCTCCACCACCCCCTGGCGTGGAGGAGACAATGGGACCCCCCTGGGGACCCTTTAGGGGCTGGGGGCACCCAGGGTGTTCCCAGTGAGCTGTTCCCAGGCTGGGAAGGGCTGGGAAGAGGCTGCTGGGGCAAGTGACAAAGAGGGACATTGTTCAGCTGTGGCACAAGGGAGGACAGGGACCCCTCCAGCGGGGGGCCCCGAGGGGGAGTCAGGGGCCACCTCCTCCCCAGGGGGGTCCCCAGGGCCACCTCCTTTGCAGGGGTTCCAAGGAAGGGCTGAGCCTGGCTTGGGGACAGGGAGGAAAGAGAATCAACCAATCCATTACCTGTTGAGAGCTGAGGGCAGCCGGAATAAATGTCCTTTTTCCATGGGGAAATTGCCCCAGGGCATGGTCCTGCAGAGGGAGAGGTGGGATCAGGGGAGAATGGGGGAGGCAGGACACCCCTCAGTGCTCCACAATCCCCTCCCTGCCATGGAGGAGATGGGGACAGGGAGATGTGTGTCACAGCCCACCCTGGGACACAGACACTCCAGGGACAGAGCTGCAGCTTGGATTGTCACCTGGCCCTGGCTCTGGGGACTCCCCTCAGCCAGATGGATGAAACTCCTTCCCAAACCCTAATTTGTGTGACCACCCTGGAATCTGAGAGTCCCTCCCCCAGCGCTCCCCTGCAGCCTCTCCCCTCCCAGAGCTGCAGCACGCAGGGAAGGCAGCAGTTACCTCCTCCAGCTGGGCTCAGGCGGAGGCGACAGGTACGTGGGTCCGTAGGGAGAGCTGTCGATGTGGGGGGCACGTTAAGGGTCACACGGGGAGCTGGGGGGCCCTGAAGCCCTGGGGAGGGGCAGAGCGTGGGGGGCACAGGGCACAAAGGATATCTGCCGGACGTAGCGGCGCAGGGGGGACATCATGCGGCGGGGGTCCCGCTGCACGCGCTCCACCAGCCCGTGGTGCCGCGTGCCGCGCGTGGAGTCCAGCGGGGACGGGCCCTGCGGGGCAGAGGGTCGGTCTGCCTGGGAACCTGCTGCCCTGCAGGGCTGGGAGTGGGGAAGGGGTCTGGGACCGCCCCAGCCCCGTCCCCGCACGGCTCACCTGGAACTCGGGAACGCCGCTGCCGATCTGGTTGACGTTGGGCAGGGAGCCGCTGTAGAAGGGCCCCCGGCTGTGGGCCAGCCGCAGCTTCTGTGCCTGCAGCTGGGGGGACACGGGGGGACACGGGGGGGACAGGTCAGGGGGGCTTTGGGTGCCCCTCACAGCCCCCAGGCTCCCCTTCGCACACAGCACGGTGGGATCTGACCGATCCCGCATCCGCAGAGCGGGAGGGGTGGGGGACAGACCCCACAGAGGGGATCCCTGTTCCACACTCCTGCAGCAGGGGCTGAGCCCTGCAGCTCTGGGGCTCTGGGGACAGCCCATCCCCACGGATCCACAGGGATTTTCCAGCGGGCACCTCATCCAGCCAAGGCCATCCCGGAGATTCCAGCGCGGAGAGGGACTCAAGGCCGGGGATGGAGTCACAGCAGAGCAGTGGGAGATAAGGGGATCCCAGGAAACACCCAGCAGCTGGGACCCCAGGAAACACCTGAGCACGGCCCAATCCCCCCATCCTGATGGAGCAGAGATTCCCTGAAACCCTCAGCGAGGGTTCCCCGCTCCCAATCCACAGGGAGGGAGCATTTCCCTGATTTCAACCCATCCCCTTTCCCTCTGGAGCTGGGGGTCCTGAGCAGATCCCAGAACTGCTGCTCCTCAGCCTCAGGAGAAAGAGAAGCTGAAGCCCAAAAAACAGCTGAGAGACGGGAAACTCCAAATTCCTGAGCGTTAAAACCATAGAAATCCAGACCCAGAGGGAAAAACAAGGAAAACAACCCAAAAACCGGGAGATTTAGGCAGCAGCTGGCGGGATTAGCGCCCGGAGCTGCGCTGGGGCTTAAGGACTTGGGATCGTGCTGCGAGCCAGGATCCCTGCGGGAGCCGGGTCCGGAGCAGCTCAGAAACCGCCGGGAAAAGCTCCAGGAGCAAAGCTCGGGGGGCCGCGGGTCCCACGGGAGGAGGAGCCACCCCAGAGATCGGGATCGGGGAAGGGATTCCCGGAGGAACGATTCCAGGAGGGGCCGGGACAGCCCCGCCGCCCCTGCTGCACATTAACCAGCTGTTTGCTCTGCAAACACATTCCCAAAAACGCATTCCCAAAATCCCCGCGGATGGGAGCACGGCGAGGAGCCGGCCCGCTCCCAAACTCTCCAGGATGCTCCACCCCGTTCCTCAACTCCCCAGGAACGTCCCCAAAATCCTCCAAGGATGTCCCTGTCACCGTGCCAGTGACATCCCAGGTCCCCGCAGAGCCGGCAGGCTCGGCTCTCCAACACAAAAATTCCCGGTTTTCAAAGCTCTGCCGGGTATTCCCTGGATCTCCCCAGGGACAGCGCTGCCCCCATCCCCTGGAGAACCTCCACACTCTGCTGGGAAGGACCAAATTCCACCAGACCCCGGGATGGTGAAACTGCCCCGGGGATGGAGCAGCCGCCGGAGCCGCGGGATGCGGGAGGGACCCCGGGGAAAGCGGGCACAGCTCCGGCTCGGCGGAGGGACCGGGGATCCTCCGCGCACCCCCATTCCCGGAGCGGGGACCCACCGGCAGCGCCCCCGGACTCCTCTGACCCCCTCCCCAAAATCCTCACAGCCCCCCACCAACACCCCCAAACCCCTCAGAGCCCCCCGGACCCTTCTAGCCCCCACCCAAATACTCCAGAGCAGCTCTCGAGCCCTCAAACTCCCCCCTAACATGGTCGCAGCCTCCTTAGTCCCCTCTAGCCCCCTCCCCAAATTCCTCACAGGCTCCCCCATCCCCCTCACACTCTCGCCCCCCTTCCCCTCACGACCCCCCAAATCACGGCCCCCGCCAGATCCTCAAGACCCCCCTCAGCCCCTCAGGATTCTCTCGGTTTCCCACCCCCTCAGCCCCGGTTCCCCCCAGCCCCTCACGGCCCCTCCGCCCCGGCCCCCCCCCGCCCCGCGGCGCATCCGGCGCGGCGGCCCGTCCTCACCCGTGTGGAGCAGATCTCCATCATCACCTCCTCGAAGGCCGCGGTCTCCTCCGCCTGCCGCTGCTTCTGCAGCGCGATCTTCTCGCTGAACTTGCGCGGGTTGGACGCACCGGCGCCGGCCGAGGGTCCCGCGCCGGGCCCGGGCCCGGCCCCCGCGCCCGCCGCCGCCATCTTCCCCGCTCCGCCGCTCCGCCGCCGTCGCTGCGTGCGGCACGCCGGGATCTGTAGTTCGGCGGGCAGTGCCAACAGCGGGGTGTGCAGCGTGTCTGGACTACAATTCCCAGCGGTGCGTACGGGCGCTGCGCGGGGAGTGCTGGGGAATGGAGGCGCCGGGTTACGAGGTACTGGGCGGTGAGGGAAGGGGGGACTCCAAGTCCCGGAGAGCACCGCGCGGCCGGAGAGCGCGGGGCGGGAAAGAGGCGCGGCCATTGGAGGGGCGCGGCCTGAGGCGGTGAGGGGGACGAGGATGGAGGCGCCCCGAGATGCGGGAGCTGGCGGAGGTACAGCGGGGTCACCCCCGCCCCATGCCCGGGGACAGAGAATACACCCCCCACACCCAAAACTAGCGGGAACCAGGCTGCTCCAACCTATATATCCTGAGAGGTGAGGGGGGGACGCTGTGACACACACCCCAAATTCCACCCCACCCTCCCCAGGCACAGGCAGCGCTGTTGGGTTCAGTCCTTTATTTGCTTCATCCAACACCCCCAAATCCGGGGGAGTCCGTAAGGGCACTTGTGGTTATGGGGGGGGGGGGGACACACTCACCCCCTCCCGGGCTCCTGAGGGGGGGTCACAGCGCCGATCCCCTGTGCAGATGGGGAAACTGAGGCACGGCGCTGACAGAGGCACTTTGGCACTTCGGAAAAAGGGGCTGCGGGGCGGGATGTGAATTCCAGCGGCGAGAGTGGGGGGATCCCAGGCCAGGATCCCAGGGAAACTGAGGCACGGGGATGGGAAAGGCACTTTGGCACTTCGGAAAAGAGGACGCGGGGGAAAGATGAATTCCGCGGGGTTCTCCAGGAGCGTGGGGGGATCTCACCCCTTGACGAAGAGGATGGCGCTGACCAGCGCGAAGCCGGCGAGGATCAGGATGACCTTGGGGATGCGATTTCGGGGCACCCCCAGCTCCTGCGGCAGGATCTCCAGGAAGGTGACGAAGAGGAAGGTGCCGGCCGCCAGCCCCTCCAGCACGGCCCGGCACAGGCGCTGCCGCGGCCCCGCGCCCGCCGCCAGCGCCGTGCCCACGCCGACGCCCAGCGGGGACATGAGCGCCAGCAGCACCAGGCAGGAGGCCACGGCGGGCGGGCGCAGGCGGCTCCGCAGCAGCTCCAGCGACAGCCCGAAGGCCACGGCGCCCTTGTGCAGCAGCAGGGCCAGCAGCACCCGCAGCGCGGCCGCCTCGCCCTCGCGGAGCCCCAGCGCCAGCCCCTCCAGCACGGCGTGCAGCGCCAGCGCCAGCGCCAGCGCCCCGGCTCGCAGCGCGCCGGGAGCCGCCGCCGCCCCGGGGCCGGCGGGCAGCGCCGCCTGGATGGAGCCGCCGGGCAGCAGCGCCCGCGACTCCTCGGGGGGCTCCGACAGCTCCCGCTGCGCCAGCGTCACCTGCTCCAGCACCAGCACCAGGAAGAAGCCCATGGCCACGATGAACTCCGGCAGAGGGAACTGGAGCTGCGGGACGGCCACGGGTCAGTGGGGAAGGGGAAGCTGTGGGCTGGGGGAGGATCTTTCCATGAGTCATGTGGGACACAAGGGGCTCCTGGCGGCTCTGGGGTGTTGTCACCGTTCCGGATGCTCCACTGGCACCCTGCCTGCACTGTCCCCTCCGTTGTCCCATCCTCAGTGTCCTCACCCCCGCAGCCCATTCCTGCGTCCTTGTCCCATTCTCACTGTCCATCCCCCCTCCCCACCTGCCCCTTTCCCAGCAGCCGGAGCTGCTGACCCCAATCCCGTGGGGACAGGGTGGGACAGCGGTGTCCCGGGGGTCTCACCGTGATGCGCAGCCCCTCCAGCGCCGCAGCGATGCTGCTCAGGTAGTCAGGCAGGAGGTCGAGCAGAAAGGTGCCCATGAAAACACCGCCGGAGAAGCAGCTCACCAGGCTGAGCACGGGGCTGCGGGGGTCTGGGGGGGGAAATTGGGGCGCTGAGACCCCAACGACCCTCCTCCTCAGCCCTGCACCCTGACAGGCCCCTTGGGGACAGCCCTGAGGTGGGGACAGCCCTGGCCCCAGCCTGTTCCGGACCCTCAGGACCCTCCCCCAGAATCCCCAGAACCCCCAGAGCCCCAAACTCCATGAGTCCCCGGAATCCCCCCGACACCCACGACCCCCCACTACCCAAAACTCCCCAGAGTCCCCCGACTCTACGACCCACTCAGGGATCCCCCCACACCCCCAAAACCCCTCAAACCTCCCCAAATCATTGAGAACCATCCCCCCAGCCTCCCCAGAACCCCCCGAACCCCTGAGACTCCCCCGAGCCCGGTACCGGGGGGCTGTCGGAAGCACCAGAGGGGCGCGAGGCCGCAGGCGAGGGGCAGCAGCAGCAGCAGCACCAGCGACCCCAACTTCACGCCGAGCCCGGGCGGGGACTGCGAGGCCGCCCCGGGGCTCCAGGCCAGCGCGGCCCCGAGCCCGGTGTCCATCGTGCTCCCGGAGCTCAGCGCCCGCCGCCGGGGGAGCTCCGAGCCGCGCTGCGCATCCCCGGGGAGCGGGGCTGGAACGGGACGGGCCGGTCAGAGCCGCCCCCCGGCCCCGGTGACTCACCCGGCGCCGACCCCCCCGCCCGGGGCCCCCGGGACGCGGCAGGGCAGCGGGGAGGGACCCGCAGTGGGAACGAGGACCGGGACCGGATTCAAGGACCGGGACCAGGATCAAGGGCCGGGACCGGGACCAGGATCCGGGTTTCCTGCACCGGGACCGGAATCAAGGACCGGGATGGGGAACTGGGGACCACGGACCGCGACGGAAATCGGGATCAAGGACCGGGATTGGGAGCACGACCGCGATTGCGAACCGGGAGCAAGGAACGGGGCCGGGATCGGGAGGCAGGGATCCAGGATGGGAATCGGGACCGAGGGCAGGGACGGGGCGCCGGGACCGAGGACGGGACCCCCCGTTCCCCCCGTTCCCCCGCACTCACCGCTCGCCGCATCCCAAGCGCGTCCCGGGAACTCCGGGGGGCGGCGCCGGTGCCGCCAGCCCAGCCAATGGTGACGCGGAATCCCCGGTGGCGTCACTGATTGACGTGCGCCGCGGCCGATGGAGAGCGAGCGGGCCCGCGCGGCCCCGCGGCCCCGGGAGCGCGCACGTGTCTCTTCGGCCGGGCGGGGCGGGGGAATCCTCCGTGTCCCCGCCGTGTCACCCCCGGACCCCGTTACCGGGAGGATCCCCCCTTTCCTGCACTTCCGTTCCCCGTTACCGGGAGGATCCCTCCGTTCCTCCACCCCCGAACCCCGAGCGTGCGGAGGGCACCGCCTCCGGTCCAGAGGCACCGGCGGAGCTGCCCCCGGCCCGGCCCCGCTCCCGATGCCCCCGCGAGACCCTCCGGGAGCCGTACCGGGGCAGCCGCACGCCCCCCGCTGCCCCCGGTGCCCCGGTAGGGCGGCCGGAGCCCCGAGCCCCGCCGGGGCAGGGAGGGAAGATCCCGGCCCTTCCCGGCACGGGGCGGGACTTGGCTGGATTCCCCGGGATCCCGGAGATCCTGGTGCCCAGCGCCGGCACCGGGCGGAGGCGGCGGCAGCACCGGGCACCGTGGTGGAGACGAGGGGACCCCGAGGAGGGGGCGCAGGGGGTTCATCCAGCGGGGGGGTCCCCAGGGAGCCCCGATGGAGGCACCGGAGCTCCCGGAGCCGCATGGGCTCTTCCCGGATCCCCCCGAGCTCCCGGGGCCGGTACTGGGCTTCCAGACCGTGACTCTCCCGGAGGATGATGTGAGTGGGGGTGAGGGGGGGCGCGGGTGGGCAGGACCCCCGCGGGGACACCGGGATGTCCCGGGGATCCCCTGACGTGGCCCCCGCCCCGGTGTCCCCGCAGGGCAGCGGAGCCGAGGAGCTGCTGGGGCTGACGGTGAACCCCGACATCGCCTGCGGCCTCGACCCCGGCCCGGAGCCCCCCCCGGCCCGACGGGGCCCCCCCGGTGCTGCTGGAGGTGGTGTGTGACCTCAGCGCGCCCCTGTACCCCGTGCTGCTGCCCGGCATCGACCTGTGCCCGAACCCCGAGCCCGACCCCCCACCCCTGCCCGCGGTGAGTCCCTGCACCCCCGAGCTCCTCCGCGGACCCCCAGTCCATCCCAGTTCACCCCAGACCCCCAGTCCATCCCAGTTCGCCCCCAGACCCCCAGTCCATCCCAGTTCATCCCCAGTCCATCCCAGTTCGCCCCCAGTCCATCCCAGTTCGCTCCCAGACCCCCAGTCCATCCCAGTTCACCCCCAGAGCCCTCAGTCCACCCCAGTTCGCCCCCAGACCCCCAGTCCATCCCAGTTCGCCCCCAGACCCCCAGTCCACCCCAGTTCGCCCCCAGACCCCCAGTCCATCCCTGTCCCGCAGCTCCAGCTGACGGAGGAGGAGAAGCGGCTGCTGGCGCAGGAGGGGGTGACGCTGCCCGGGGACCTGCCCCTCACCCAGGTGAGTGCGGGGACACGGGGGGTCGGGGGGGCCGGGGGGGGACACTAGTGACCCCTCCGTGCCCCAGGCCGAGGAGCGGCTGCTGAAGAAGGTGCGGAGGAAGATCCGGAACAAGCAGTCGGCGCAGGACAGCCGGCGGAGGAAGAAGGAATACCTGGACGGGCTGGAGAGCAGGTGGGGCCGGTGTTCCGGTTATCCCGGCGTTCCCGTTATCCCGGTGTTCCCGTTATCCCGGTGTCCCCGTTATCGCGGTGTTCCCATTATCCCGGTGTTCCATTATCCCGGCGTCCCCGTTATCCCGGTGTCCTCGTCATCCCGACGCGCCCAGGTGTGTCCCCCACCCCCGTCACTGTCCGTGTGTCCGTCCGGGCAGGGCGGCCGCGTGCTCGGCACTGAACCAGGAGCTGCGGAAAAAGGTCCAGGAGCTGGAGAAGAGCAACGGGTGAGCGCGGGGGGCTCCGGGAGGGGCACGGAGCCGGGATGGCGCACCGGGAAGGGAACCGGGAGCAGCACGGAGCTGACCCCCGTTCCCGCAGGTCTCTCCTGCGGCAGCTCCAGGCGCTGATCAAGGAAACGTCCACCAAGCCCGCCCAGACCGGCACCTGTGTCCTGGTACGGCCCCTCTGAGACCCTCCCGGGACCCCGGCCCCGCTGCGGGGCTCACGGCTCCCATCCCTCCCCTCTCCCAGATCCTGTTCCTGTCGCTGGGGCTGATCCTGCTCCCCAGCTCCAGCCCGTTCCGCCGGGGCGGCAGCCGGGACGGCCTCGGACCCACCGGAGGTACCGGGAGCGCCGCGATTGGGGGTGGGCACAGCTCCCCCTCCCCGCCCGGCGCTGCCCACCCCCCTCCCTGTTCCCGCAGTGATCTCCAGGAACATCCTGACGCGGCGGGAGCCGGGAGCGGCCGCGGAATCCC
Source organism: Erithacus rubecula (assembly GCF_903797595.1). Classification (NCBI taxonomy): domain Eukaryota; kingdom Metazoa; phylum Chordata; class Aves; order Passeriformes; family Muscicapidae; genus Erithacus; species Erithacus rubecula. The sequence continues at coordinate 1,084,474 of NW_027636168.1, read as the reverse complement.
CGTTCCCGGTGTGGATGTCGGGGCCAGAGCCGGGAGCCGGTGTGGAGGATGGAGCCGGGGGGGAGCCTTGGGACGGGATTCCCGCCCCCCAGAGGGATCCAGGGATCAATTCCTCCAGGCGGGACGTGGGGACAGGGACACGGGGACGTGGGGATGAGATGTGAATGGAGACCCCAGGATGGGGGAGCACTCCAGAATAAACTCGCACTCTGTTTGCACTCCGTGGAATTTCAGGGGGTCGGCGATGGGGGACCCCCCAAAGGACAAACATTCCAGTGCTGCTCCAGCGACATTAATCAGGATTTATTCCACATTCTGCTCCTGGGGTGGGATCCCTCAGCATGCTCCCAAGGGTAGATCCCAGCGCTGGAGGGTCCCTCCCCAAGAAACAAACACAGCATCGCTCCAGGAACGATGACCAGGATTTATTCCACATCCCTGTCCTGGAGTGGGACCCTGGGGACGCCCAGGATGATCCCAGAGCAGATCCCAGCGCTGGGGGCACAGGCACTCCTCCCACGGGAGGAGCACAGCGTCACTCCGGGAGCAGCGACCAGGATTTATTCCAGCCCCGCTCCGGGGGAGCCCCTGGACGCTCCCACGGCAGATCCCAGCGGGATCGCAGGTCCGGGCAGCGAGGCAGAGGCTGCTTCTCCTCCGGAATTGCCGGCTCCAAGCCCTCGGGAGCCTCTGGCTAGATGGACTCGATCTGCTTGCGGACCTTCTCCAGCGCCCGGCGGTCCAGCACGCGCTGCCGCAGCACCACCAGCGCCGCCGCCGCCGCCGCCACGCCCAGAGCCGAGCCCACGAAGCGCCAGAAGCGCTGCGCCTCCAGCGCGGCCGAGCGGCAGCTGCGGAGCGCGGCCGTGGCTGCGGCGAGCCGGGACGAGCAGCCCCGACCCCCGGGAATGAGCAGCCCCGACCCCCGGGAATGAGCAGCCCCGATCACCGGGAATGAGCAGCCCCGACCCCCGGGAATGAGCAGCCCCGACCCCCGGGACGAGCAGCCCCGATCCCCGGGAATGAGCAGCCCCGACCCCCGGGACGAGCAGCCCCGATCCCCGGGAATGACCGACCCTGATCCCCCAGGAATTCCCAATCCCACTCCCCGGGAATTCCCGGCCCCAATCCCACCTCTTGTACTCATCCCGCTGGGACGAGGCGCAGTTGATCCTCTCGATGAAGCCGGTGGAGCCGCAGGCCGGGATGGTTTTCTGCCAACGGGGGAACGGGGGGTCGGTCCGGGAGAGACCCCCGGGCAAGGGGGACCCCCGGGAGAGACCCCCGGGCAAGGGGGACCCCCGGGAGAGACCCCCGGGCAAGGGGGACCCCCGGGGACCCCACTCACCATCTGGAATCCGGAGCACCGCGCGCACTCCTGGGCAACCACGAACTGCTCCACTCGCCAGCACGGCGTGGCCACCGCGGGGCTCGCTGCGGGGGAACGGGACCGAGCCCGGAACCGGATCAACGCCCCGGTACCGGACAGAGCCCCGGAGCAACGTTCCGGTACCGGACAGAGCCCCGGAGCAGCGCCCCGGTACCGGACAGAACCCCAGATAAACACCCCGGTACCGGACAGAGCCCCGGAGCAACGCCCCGGTACCGGACAGAGCCTCAGATAAACACCCCGGTACCGGACAGAGCCCCGGAGCAGCGCCCCCGGTACCGGACAGAGCCCCAGACCAACACCCCGGTACCGGACAGAGCCCCTCCCAGCCCCGGTTCCATCCCGGTTCGGCCGCTCACCGGGCCGCTCCTCGCTCGCCGCCGCCGCCGCCGCCGGGCTGTGGGCACACAGGAGCAGCCGTGAGGGCCCCGCACCGGGCCCGCCCCTCCCTCCCGCCGCTCTCCCCCGCTCCCCGCTCACCGCAGCCCGCCCGGCACCGCGCTCAGCACCGCCAGCAGCACCGTGAGGCCGCCGGGCCCCATCGGAACCCGCGCGATCCTCCGGGAACTACCGGGAACCACCGGGCCCGGCCGGCAGCGACGGCGGCGCCGCCATGTTGGATGTGCCGGGGGTGCCGGAAGGGACGGGCGGGCTCAGCCAATGGGAGCGAGGGGCGGGGCTTTCAATGAGGAAAAGGGACGTGATTTGAATAATATATGCGTGATTGATTGTAATAAAGGGGCGTGGTTATGGTTTAATTAGGGATTGGAATATGCTGATTAGGAGGCGTGGTTATGAGAATGGGCGTGGTTCCGAGCCAAGTTTGGCGCTCTGGGCGTGGCCTCTCCGCCGCTCGTCCCGGTCTCGGTCCCGACTCTGATCCCGATCCCGATCCCGACTCTGACCCCGATCCCGGTCCCGGTCCCCGTTCCGACTCTGACCGCGATCCCGGTCCCGGTCCCGATCCCGACTCTGATCCCGATCCCGGTCCCGATCCCGACTCTGACCCCGATCCCGGTCCCGGCTCTGATCTCGATCCAGTCCCCGACTCTGATCCCAATCCTGATCCCGAAACTGGTCCCGGTCCCGGTCCCGACGCTGACCCCGATCCTGGTCCCGATCGCGACCCCGACCCGGTTCCGCCCCCTCCAGCCCCCCTCAAAGAGACTCCGGAGCCGGGACAAGGCACAGCGGGGCTTTATGGCACAAGGAAAGAGGGGGGGCAGCCCCAAATCCCCCCCAGATTTCCCCCCAGCTCCCTCCGGAGAGGCGCCTGCGCAGCCCCGGGGGGTCGCGGGGGGGGTCCCGAGCCCCTAACCCAGCGAGCATCTCCCGACGGCCTTTCGGGGGGGCCCGGGCTCCAGCAGGGCCCTGCTGCTGCTGCCGGGGGGCTGCAAAGAGAGGGGGGGGTCAGGGGGGGCGCGGGGGGTCCCTCGCCTGCCCCCCGACCCCCCGACCCCCGTCCCACTCACGGCTTTCCGGAAGGATTTGTGCAGGATGTCCCGCGCCAGCGTGCGGAAAGCCTGGGGGGAAAGAGGGGCTGCTCAGGGGGCGCGGTGCCCCCCAAAGCTGGGGGTGCAGCCCCCCCACCCCGGGACCCCTCCTCACCTCCTCCACGTTCTCGCTGGACTTGGCGCTGGTCTCGAAGAAGCGAATCCCGTGTTCCTTCGCCAGCTGAGGGACCCCGACCCTCCTGTGATCCCCACGGATCCCTCCAGCCCCCCGTGACCCCCCCCCAATCCCACCGAGCCCCCCCAAATCCTCCTGTCACCCCCCAGCCCCACGGACCCCTCTGAGTGTCCCCAGAGTCCCCCAGGACCCTCCAGAGCCCCCCAGGACCACCCAGCCCCAAAGCTGCCCCCAGACTCATCCAGAGCCCTCTGCCCCACAGAGCCCCCCCCAGTTCCAGCCCCAGGGACCCCCCAGGTTCCCTCCCAGCCCCACAGAGCCCCCCGCCCCTCCCGAGCCCCCCGCCCACCTTCTCGGCCGCGTCCCGCTGCACTTTCCGTCTCGCCTCCATGTCGCACTTGTTGCCCAGGAGGAGCCGCTCGACCCCGGCCGAGGCGTTCTGAGGAGGGGGCGACACACGGGCAGGACCCCCGCGACCCCGCCCCGGCCCCGCCGCACCCCCAAAATCCCCCCACGCACCTCCTTGATGCTTTTCATCCAGTTCTGGATGTTCTCGAAGGATTTCTCGTCCGTGATGTCGTACACCAGGACGATGCCCTGGGGGGATCGGGGGTCAGGGGGCGCCGGGATTCCCTGCCCGCGGTTTTGGGGAGGGGTCCGAGCCCCCCGAGCCCCCCCCGGGCTGCAGCCCCCTCCCCGTACCACGGCTCCGCGGTAATAGGCCGTGGTGATGGTTTTGAAGCGCTCCTGTCCTGCCGTGTCCCTGCGGAAACGGGGCGGTTTTGGGGATTCTGGGGGGGAATTTGGGGGGCTCCCACCCCTCCTCGGACCGTCCCCAACTCACCAGACCTGCAGCTTGATCTTCTTCCCATCGATATCCACAGTGCGGATCTTGAAGTCGATGCCTGGGGAAAAGAGTGGGGGGCACTGGAAGGGGGGAGCAGAACCGGTCCCCTCCCAGTGCTCCCAGTGCTCCCAGTGCCGCCGTCCCGGCGCCCAGTAACCATCTGGCTCCCCAGGAAATGGGGGGTAAAATCCGGGACAGCAGTTCTGGAAGGGGAATCCCGGGACGCTCCGGGCTGGAGGTTCCTGGAAGAGCCGGGGGGGTCCCGGGGGGGTCCCGGTTCTGGTGAGTTCCTGGGTGGGGACCCCACGCTGAGGGGTCCGGGCGATTTTGGGGTTCCTGCTGTCCCAGGACGGGGATCCCGGTGAATCCCGGGATGGGGGCCCGGTGGGTCCCGGTGGGGTCCCGGGGCGGAGGGTTGTGGGAGGGGTCCCGGGGGATTTCAGAGACGGGACCGCGGCGAATCCCGGCTGGGGGATCCCGGAGGGGTCCCAGGATGGGGGTCTCAGCGGGGACAATTCCGGTGGGCGCCGTCGGGAGCTCCCGGTGATCCCGGAGGTTCCCAGTTCCCCCCATTGGGGGGATCCCGGTGGGTCCCGGGTCGGGGGGGTCCCGGGGGTCCCGGGGGTCCCGGGGTCCCGCTCACCGATGGTGGAGATGTAGGTGCTGCTGAAGTTGTCCTCGGCGAAGCGGATGACCAGGCAGGTCTTGCCCACGCCGCTGTCCCCGATCAGCAGCAGCTTGAAGAGGTGGTCGTAGGCCTTGGCCATGGCCCCCGCCGCCGCCCGCCGCCACCGGGAGCGGCCCGGCCCCCCGGGCGGGGCCAGGCTGCGGCTCCGCCCCCGCCGTGACGCCACGCCCCGGTGACGTCATATTATAATAACATGACGTCACTGCATAGGGTGCCACTCCCCAAATGGCGCGAGCGCGACCTTCCCGAGATGGCAGCACTGTGAATTGACCTTCCCAAAATGGCGGCAGCGCACCGGCCTCCCCAAGATGACGACAGTACGGGGACCCTCTCAAAATGGCAAAAACACCGACAATACCGACAGTGAAACACCTTCCCCAATTCCGACAACTGAAACGACCGCCCCAAAGGGCGGCAATGAGAGGAACCGTCTCCAAAACTTTACCGACGGTTCCAAAAGTTGGCCGAGTGCGCGACCTTCCCAACATGGCGCCGGCACGCCCACAGTCCAAAGGCGGCACCGCCCCACTTCCGCCCCTGCGGCCGCCCCGCAGCGGAAATGGCCCGGCGGGGCTGAGCCCGTCCCTTTCCGGCCCCTCACGCCGCCGCCGCCATGCCCGTGAGTGCGGCCCGACCGTCCCGGGCCCCGCCGCGCCCCGGGGGCCGCGGCACCGAGCCCGGCGGGGCCAGCGAGGGGCGGGAGGGCGCGGGGAAGGCGCGGGGGGCGCGGCGGGGCCGGGGCCGCGCGGGGCGCCGGGGGCGCGGAGCGTTGGGGGGGTGCCCCAAGATGGCGGCAGCGGCGTGAGGGGGAGCGGGAGGGATGGCGGAGTCCGCAGCGCTGACCCGTCGCCGTGTCCCCGCAGCTCGCCAAGGACCTGCTGCACCCGTCCCCCGAGGAGGAGAAGCGCAAGCACAAGAAGAAGCGGCTGGTGCAGAGCCCCAACTCCTATTTCATGGACGTCAAGTGCCCCGGTGCGCACCGAGCGCTGCCCGCGTGTCCCGCTGTTGGCCGCGCTCTGCCGCTGCCCTCCCCGTGTCCAGCGTGGTTCCCCATGTCCCGGCATCTCTTCGTGCCCTTCCCTGTGTCCTTAAATCCCTCCACGTGTGTCCCTGCATCTCTTTGTGCTCTTCCCTGTGTCCCGCCGGGTTCTCCCTCCGTGTGTCTCGGGGTCCCCTGATGTGTGCCGTGTCCCCGTGTCCCCCGGTAACTCCGCTGTCCCCCGGTAACTCCGCTGTCCCCCGCTGTCCCCGCAGGCTGTTACAAGATCACCACGGTGTTCAGCCATGCCCAGACCGTGGTGCTGTGCGTGGGCTGCTCCACGGTGCTGTGCCAGCCCACGGGGGGCAAAGCTCGGCTCACCGAGGGTGAGGGCAGCTCCGCGGGGATGGGATGGGGGGCGTGGGGAGGTCGTGGGTCCCCCCGGGAGGGGCTGGCTCCTTTTTGGGGCGGGGGTTTTGTGGTCGCGGGGGGCTCGTGGGGCTGGTTCTGCTGGGTGCCGGGGAGGGGTCTGGAGTCGTTGGGAGCCCCTGCAGCGCTGCCATTGCTGTGTGTTTGCCCGCAGGCTGCTCGTTCCGGCGGAAGCAGCACTGAGCGCGCCGGGACACCGGGAGACACCGGGAGACGGGAACCCGCCCCTCCCCGCAGCCCCCTCCGCTCCCCGACAATAAATTTTGGATAAAACACCCACCATGGGGCGCTTCTGGTTCTTGGCTGCAGGGATTAGGGGGTGTGGGGAAGGAGGTGGACACATCTGCCTGTCCTTTGGGTGCTCCAGCTGGATTCAGTGGGGAATTCCACGTGGTGAACCTTTTCTGCCTGTGGTTTAACTGGGATAACTGGGGATGTCTGTGTCTGCTGCTCCCCACACCACTGATCCTGACCTGGATCCTCTTCCCGTCTCACTGGGAATAACTGGGTTTTCCCAGGATCGGGGTTGGGAGCTCTCCCCATTCCCACCAGGAATCCCAAAATCCCTCCTGCGGGGTGACCAAGGCTCGTGGGAGCCTCATCCTGGATTTTTGGGGTGCTGCAGGATGGCTCCTCCCTCCGCGGGTGGTTTCCGGGGGCTCCAGCCCCGCTGCCCCCCGCATCTGAAGTGAAATTGAAATCAGGCTTTCGGTTCCTCATTCCCTCATTTCCTGGCTCGTGATTTCTGCCTGCGCTGCCGGCACCGAGCACCCCAAATCCCGCGGTGCCGGCCCCAAATCCTGCCCGGGATCCCCCATCCCCTCCCCGCTGCCGAGCCCCCGGAGCAGCTCAGGTAATTCGGTTCGGGTTTGGTTAATCCCCGCCCCAGCAGCACAGGGGGTCAGTGTGGGTTTGGGGTCTGCCTGCCCCAGACCCCACCCGGGTTATGGGGTTGTATCCCGCGCTGGAGGGCAGTGGTTGGGTAAAACCGGGAATTGGGGATTTTCGGCAGGGATTTGTCCCAGCCCGTCCCCGCGCTCGGGGCTGCTCCCGATTGTCCCCTCCGGGGATTTTGGGCTGCGTGTGGGGCGGTGCCAGCCGCAGGTCACCGGGGTGTTGTCACCTCCCTGCCCAGACCGGCTTTGTGACCGAGGGTCAGTCCCTGGGCTCCCGCTGTGACTCCAGCATGGAGCTGCTGGCTCCTGTCACCCTGCTGGCGCTGCTGCTGCTGGCATCGGGACACCCCCAGCCCGCGCTGGACCGGCACTGGCAGCTCTGGAAAAAAACCTACGGGAAGGAATACCGGCCCCAGGTGGGAATGGCAATGGGAATGGCACTGGGGGGAAGGAATACCGGCCCCAGGTGGGAATGGCACTGGGATTGTCCTGGGAATGGCACTGGGGGGAAGGAATACCGGCCCCAGGTGGGAATGGCACTGGGAATGGCACTGAGGGGAAGGAATATCGGCCCCAGGTGGGAATGGCAATGGGAATGGCACTGGGGGGAAGGGATATCGACCCCAGGTGGGAATGAATGTCCTGGGAATGGCACAGAGGGGAGGAATGTCACTGGAATTGTCCTGGAAATGTCACTGGGATTGTCCTGGGAATAACACTGGGGGAAGGAATATCAGCCCCAGGTGGCAATGTCACTGAGAATATCCTGGGAATGTCACTGGGATTGTCCTGGGAATGTCACTGGGATTGTCCTGGGAACGTCACTGGGGAACCTGGGAGTGTCTTGGAATGTGCCAGGGGTGTCCTGGGACTATCCCAGGATTTTCTGGGGCTCTCCCGGGGTCGGAGAAGATCCGATGGCGCTCCCAAGCGTGGCCAGTCCCCAGGGAGGGTCCGTGAGGGGCTCCCAGCAGCCGTTACTGGGATGAACTGGGGCGGGAAGGCTCCGAGGGGCCGTGCTGGAGGAATCCTGGAATTCCAGGAGGATTCTCTCCGTCGGATGACGTGGGAGAAGAACCTGTGGCTGGTGACCCTGCACAACCTGGAGCACTCGCTGGGGCTGCGCTCCTACACGCTGGGCATGAACCACCTGGCAGACATGGTGGGTGCAGGGAACCCTCTGGAATTCTGGCTGGACTGGGATAGGGGGCTGGGAAAACTCCAGACATCCCCTCAGCCCATCCTGGTGGGGCCCAGGCTGCTCTGGAATTCTGTGAGGGAACAGATTTGGGGTGCACAGGGCTGTGCTGGTCGTTTGGGATATTTATGGATCATGAATAATCAGAGATCCCTCTTCTGTGTCCCAGAGTTTGGGATGGGTTTAATGACCCAGCGATTCAGCTGAGCTTCTGATAAAAATTCGGAAATGAAACAGAAAAATAAACGGAAGATCCCCCAAACCCAACTTCCCACCCCAACTCCCCACTCTACCCCTAGACGGGGTTCAGGGAGAGCAGGAATCACTCTGTGGCATTCCCCTCCCCGCCAGACCAGCGAGGAGGTGGCGGCGTCCCTGACGGGGCTGCAGCTCCCTGCTGGCCCCCGGAATTCTGCACCCCGGCCCCGGCGGGGCAGAGACATCCCCGAGGCGCTGGACTGGCGGGACAAGGGCTGCGTGACCTCCGTGAAGAACCAGGTGAGCTGTGGGGCAGGTGGGCTGTGGGGCAGGTGAGCTGTGGGGCAGGTGGGCTGTGGGGCAGGTGAGCTGTGGGGCAGGTGAGCTGTGGAACAGGTGAGCTGTGGGGCAGGTGAGGAGCACAGCCAGGTGAGCTGTGGGGCAGGTGGGCTGTGGGGCAGGTGAGCTGTGGGGCAGGTGAGCTGTGGGGCAGGTGGGCTGTGGGGCAGGTGAGCTGTGGGGCAGGTGGGCTGCACTCCAGGTGAGCTGCACTCCAGATGAGCTGTGGGGCAGGTGGGCTGTGGAACAGGTGAGCTGCACACCAGGTGAGCTGTGGGGCAGGTGAGGTGTGGGGTAGGTGAGGAGCACAGCCAGGTGAGCTGCACTCCAGGTGAGCTGCACACCAGGTGAGCTGCACTCCAGGTGAGCTGCACACCAGGTGAGGAGCACAGCCAGGTGAGCTGCACACCAGGTGAGGAGCACAGCCAGGTGAGCTGCACTCCAGGTGAGGAGCACAGCCAGGTGCGCTGCACTCCAGGTGAGCTGCACTCCAGGTGAGGAGTACAGCCAGGTGAGCTGCACTCCAGGTGAGCTGCACTCCAGGTGAGGAGTACAGCCAGGTGAGCTGCACTCCAGGTGAGCTGCACTCCAGGTGAGCTGCGCTCCAGGTGAGCTGCACGCCAGGTGAGCTGCACGCCAGGTGAGCTGCACTCCAGGTGAGCTGTGGGGCAGGTGAGCTGCACTCCAGGTGAGCTGCACTCCAGGTGAGCTGCACGCCAGGTGAGCTGCACTCCAGGTGAGCTGCACTCCAGGTGAGCTGCGCTCCAGGTGCGCCCCGCAGCCCCGCCTCTCCCCCTGTCCCCAGGGCGCCTGCGGCTCCTGCTGGGCGTTCAGCGCCGTGGGAGCGCTGGAGGCGCAGGTGAAGCTGAGCTCGGGGCGCCTGGCCTCGCTGAGCGCCCAGAACCTGCTGGATTGCTCGGCCATGTACGGCAACAGGGGCTGCGCCGGCGGCTTCATCACCGGCGCCTTCCAGTACATCATCGACAACGGCGGCATCGAGGCCGAGGACTCCTATCCCTACACGGCCCAGGTGGGCTGGGCAGCGCCTGGGAATCCTGATTGATTCCATTTTCCATTGAAAAACAATGGAAACGCTTCGCCCTCTTCCTTCTCCTCTTCCTCCTCCTCCTCTCCCACCCGTCTCCCCCTGCCCAAAGCTGGAACCTCTGTTCCAAACCCGTCCCAGGAACCTCGGGGTTGTTTTTGAGGGGAGTGACTGGACCGGGAGCTGGAATTCCTACCTGGTTATTTCACCATTTCTTAAGCAACCAGCTGGAGGGGAGGGGAAAATGGGTCAGGAGGCTCCTGAAAACACGATCCCGGGAAATGGGTCAGAGCAACAACAAGAAAAAGTGGGATTTGAAGTGGGATTTAACTCTCCAGATGTGGAGCTGCAGAGGGAAAAGCTGCTGCTCCTGGGATCCAGAGGGAAACATCTGTGGATAGGGAGGATGAGGATGGAGCTCCAGGGAAGGGGAGGATGAGGATGGAGCTCCAGGACAGGGGAGGATGAGGATGGAGCTCCAGGGAAGGGGAGGATGAGGATGGAGTCTTGGGCTGGTTTAGTTGGGATTGGGAAGGGGACCCAGGGCTGGTTTGGAGTGATGGTTTTGAGGAAGAAGGGCAGAGAATCCTGTGGGAAATGAACCAGCCCGAGGATGGGGAAGCGCAGGGCTGGAGGGGCTCGGGTGGAGTCTGGGGCTCTGGGAACATTCCAGATCCTGCTGGCTCATTCCCAATCCCACCAGCTCATTCCCATTTCCTGCTGGCTCATTCCTATTTCCCACTCCCATTTCTCATTCCTGTTTTCTATTTTCCATTTCCCTTTCCCGTTTCTCATTCCCATTCCTATTCCCCATTCTCCATTCCTATTTCCATTTCCCACTCCCATTTCCCATTCCTGTTTCCCCCTCCTCATTTCTGTTCCCATTCCCCACTCCCACTCCCATTCCCCATTCCCACTCCCATTCCCACTCCCCCATTCCCATCCCCGTTCCCGTTCCCATTCCAGAACGGCTCGTGCCGTTACAACGCCTCCGCCCGCGCCGCCTCCTGCTCGCGGTTCCTGGAGCTGCCCGAGGGCGACGAGGCCGCGCTCAGGGAGGCCGTGGCCACCGTGGGCCCCGTGGCCGTGGCCATCGACGCCACCCGGCCCAGCTTCTTCCTGTACCACTCTGGTGAGGGCCGGGGACGGCGGGAATCCGGGAGTTCGGGAGTTCAGGAGTTCGGGAATTCGGGTTCCTGAGGGAGGCTGGATCATTGGAACTCCCGTTTTCTCCCTCCCCAGGGGTGTTTGATGACCCCCAGTGCTCGCAGGAGGTGAACCACGGGGTGCTGGTGGTGGGCTACGGCACCCTGGAGAACAAGGAGTTCTGGCTGGTGAAGAACAGGTAAAGCCACAGGAACCCCGGGGCATTCTGACCCCACAGGGACCACAGTCAAATTCCCAGCCCCAAACTCTCCCTCAGGGCCTTGCCCAGGTGCTCCTTGGCCATGATGATCCATAAGATCTATTCCAGCCCAACCCACCCCACAATTCCATGATTTTGTGTTTGGAGCTGCCCAAATTTGCGGATTTGGCACTTGGGGATGTGATTCCCTCGGGACAGTTGGACTTTGTGGTCCCATGAGCTCCAGGACTGTGGCAGCTTGTCCTTTATAAACTGAGTTTCCCCGTGTCCTTTCCCTGTTCCCCAGCTGGGGTGTGTGGTTTGGAGACGGGGGATACATCCGGATGGCTCGGAACGCCTCCAACCTCTGCGGCATCGCCAGCTACGCCTCCTACCCGCTCATCTGACTGGATCTGTGCTCCCCGCGCCGTCCCGGGGCTCCCAGAGCCATCCCAAACCTGCCAGCGCCATCCCAAACCTGCCAGCGCCATCCCAAACCTGCCAGAGCTGTCCCGGGGCTCCCAGAGCCATCCCGGGGCTCCCAGAGCCATCTCAAACCAGCCAGCGCCATCCCAAACCTGCCAGCGCCATCCCAAACCTGCCAGCGCCATCCCAAACCTGCCAGAGCCATCCCGGGGCTCCCAGAGCCATCCCAAACCTGCCAGCGCCATCCCAAACCTGCCAGCGCCATCCCAAACCTCCCAGAGCCATCCCAAACCTGCCAGCTCCATCCCAAACCTGCCAGAGCTCTTCCGGGGCTCCCAGAGCCATCCCAAACCTGCCAGCGCCATCCCAAACCTCCCAGCGCCATCTCAAACCTGCCAGAGCCATCCCAAACCTGCCAGAGCCGTCCCGGGGCTCCCAGAGCCATCCCAAACCAGCCAGAGCCATCCCAAACCAGCCAGCGCCATCCCAAACCTGCCAGCGCCATCCCAAACCTGCCAGCGCCATCCCGGGGCTCCCAGAGCCATCCCAAACCTGCCAGTGCCATCCCAAACCTGCCAAAGCCATCCCGGGGCTCCCAGAGCCATCCCAAACCTGCCAGCGCCATCCCAAACCTGCCAGCGCCATCCCAAACCTGCCAGAGCTGTCCCGGGGCTCCCAGAGCCATCCCAAACCTGCCAGCGCCATCCCAAACCAGCCAGCGCCATCCCAAACCTGCCAGCGCCATCCCAAACCTGCCAGCACCATCCCAAACCTCCCAGAGCCATCCCAAACCTGCCAGAGCCGTCCCGGGGCTCCCAGAGCCATTCCGGGGCTCCCAGAGCCATCCCAAACCAGCCAACACCATCCCAAACCTGCCAGCGCCATCCCAAACCTCCCAGAGCCATCCCAAACCAGCCAACACCATCCCAAACCTGCCAGCGCCATCCCAAACCTCCCAGGACCATCCCGGGACTGCCAGAGCCATCCCGGGGCTCCCAGAGCCATCCCAAACCAGCCAGCGCCATCCCAAACCTGCCAGCTCCATCCCAAACCAGCCAGCGCCATCCCAAACCTCCCAGACCCATCCCAAACCTGCCAGCGCCATCCCAAACCTGCCAGCTCCATCCCAAACCTGCCAGCTCCATCCCAAACCTCCCAGAGGCATCCCAGGGCTCCCAGAGCCATGCCAAACCTGCCAGAGCCATGCCAAACCTGCCAGAGCCATCCCAAACCTCCCAACACTATCCCAAACCTCCCAGGACCATCCCAAACCTCCCAGAGCCATCCCAAACCTCCTAGAGCCATCCCAAACCTGCCAACTCCATCCCAAACCTCCCAGCTCCATCCCAAACCTCCCAGGACCATCCCAAACCTCCCAGAGCCATCCCAAATCTCCCAGAGCCATCCCAAACCTGCCAACTCCATCCCAAACCTCCTAGAGCCATCCCAAACCTCCCAGCACCATCCCAAACCTCCCAGCTCCATTCCAAATCTCTCAGGACCATCCCAGTGCTCCACTTTTCCATGGATTCCATCCCAGCAGGGATTGTCCCCCTTCCAGGGTCTCTTCCCAGCCCCAGTGGTTGGATCCAAGGGCTGGGAGGGAATCCTGGCTGTGGGAAGTGGGAACATCGTTGATAAACATCCAGGGAATTCTTTTTGGGGGGAGGAAATTGTGGGTTTGGGAGTAAAATTGCAATTCCTGTAGGGATTGGCCATGGGGATAAGAGGGATGAGGTGCAGGGATCATTTGATTGGGAACTGGGATCACTGGGGTCATTGAGATCAGATACCAGGATTATGGGGATCACTGGGATCACTGGGATCACTGGGTTTGGGTAGCAGGATCACTGGGATTTGGTACTGGGATCAGGTACTGGGATCACTGGGATCAGGTACTGGGATCACTGGGATCAGGTACTGGGATCTCTCCGTGTGGCACCGCTGGAACTGCAAATATTCCATGGAAAATAAAAGATTGCATTTTGCTGCCTCAAAATTCCGATATTCGGGTGCGAACGTTCGGCGACAATCCCCCAAAAAACCCCAATATTTGGTGGCTCACCCCAGAGCCAAGAATTCCGTGTTGGTGGATGGAGATCCCGAGGGAACAGAGTCCCTTTGTCCCTGAACAGTCCCCGGGCTGGAATTCCTCGCCCCCGGCTCCCACCCCTCGCTCGCCGCCGGGATTTCCTGGGACGGGAGCGCCGGGAATCTCAGCGGGATGAGGGGTAAGGAATCGTCCTGATCCCTTATCCCAGCGGGATCGGCCGCGGGTGCCGCTCCCGTGGGATTTAGGGCCGGGAAAGGGCGGAGGTGGCTCCTTCCCAGCGGCCGCGCTGGGGTTTAGGGCAGGTTTTGTTGGGAAAAGGAGTTGTCCCTGTTGTGTCCCAATTCCTGGCACCGGGAATGTCGGTGCTGCATTTCGGGAGGTGGAGCTGTGGGGTGGGGCAGGATGAGACCCCCCCGAGGAGACCCTGGTTCCAGAATCCCCTCGGAAATCAAGGAATGATTCAGGTTGGAAAAGACCTCGGGGGTCGCTGGCTCCACCTGGAATATTTCCGGCATTTTGGGGGCTCGGCTGCTTGGAAGGAGTTTTTGTCCCGCCGTGGGATCGCGGGTCGGGTTTGGGAAAGGACCCCCAGACCCCATTCCAGCCGCCATTCAGGAACTGAAACCCCAACTTCCCAAATTCCACCCTAATTCCAAAGGTTTGTGCACACAAGCACTGCGGGGAGGTCTCCGGGGCGGACCCACAGAACCAGGAAACGCGGAGCCCAAAATTTAACCCCAAAACCCCAAAACCTGTGGAAAGGCTCAATCCCTGCCCAGAAAATCCCTGGAAAAAACTCGGGAGCGGGCAGGGTTCGGGCAGTGTCACCTCCTGGCACCTCCCGAATCCCGCGCAAAGGTCCCCGTTCCGCCCGTTTATTTAAACAAACATTCCCGGAGAGGGACAAATCCCCGGGAATACCCAGCGGGGACACGGAGACCGGGGCCCGCGTGGCTCCGGCCTCGGGAATTTAGGATTTTCCGGGGGTTTCTGACGGCTCCGGGGCTGCGGGAGCTCTCCGCGCTCCCGGAGCTTTTCCTTCTCCCGGATATTCCTGCGAGGTGGGAATTGCTTCCCCCCGGGGGTGCTGAGAGCCCGCAGGTGCCTCCGGAGCGGGATGGAGACGATCCAGCCGGGATTGACTCTTTCCGTGCTGGCTTTTCCCAGGAAATGAGATCCCGCCTGGATCCGGCTGTGCTGGGATTGTCCGAGGTGTGTGACCCGTCCGGAACCGGGACAAGGTGGGGATGGGGGGCAGCCCCGCGGATTTGGGATTCACCCCCAGGGATTTGGGATTCACCTCCAGGGATTTGGGGTTCTGCCGGCAGCGGGATGGAGAAGTGGGAATACTCCGGGGGGAGAAGGAATTCTTGCCTTTGGGGCAGGGAAACTGAGGCACGAGGTTACCCCCACCCTGCCCTGGGGCGCTTTGGGGGTGCCCGGCCCCTCCCCGCCGCTGAATTATCCATAAATCCCATGGGAAGGATCCTCGGGAGTCGGGAGGGGGCGGTTTGACCCCGGGGGTGACCCGGGGCTGTTCCCGACCCCCAAAAGCCGCTGGGAAAGGGAATCGGGGGGTGCCGAGGGCTGTGGGGGAGGGGGAAAGAGGGAGCGGCGCCCCCGGATCTGCGGGAAAAGGGTTAACAGGGAGAAGGATCTGGTTCGCCGAGTGGTTCCTGGTTTGTTTGGAGTGCGGGAGAGGAGGGGGAGGGGGCGCGGGGCCGGGACCCCGGGAATCGGGAATCTCCGGTCTGGGAGCCGGGACCTCGGGAATTGGGAATTTCCGGGTTGCACCGGCCTCTAATCCCCCTTCCCATCACCCGCAGGTAGGTGCGGGGTGACCTGGGGTGACCCGGGGTGACCTGGGGGTGGCCTGACCCCCCCTGATCCCCCCTGAGACCCCCAGAGACCCCCGGGCCCACTGTCACCTCTGCGGCCACCCCAGCGCCGCCACCCAGCCCCGTCCCCGGGGTCCCGGACACTCCGGTGGGACACGGGACCCCCCCCCCGGCCGCTCCAGTGGGACACGGGGAGACCCCCCGTCCCCCCCAGGTCCCCCCCGAGGTCACCCCCAAGTCACCCCGAGGTCACGGCCCTCGAATCGCCCCCCCAGCCCGGTGTCCCGGCCCTTCCCAAAATCGCGGGGTGGTTCCCGGTGGTGTCCCGGGAAAGCCCCGGGGGAGGCGCTGCCCCAATTCCGCCCCGAACCCCAGCGGGAATCCCGGCCGGGTCCAAGAGCGGCGGAGAAGGGCGGGATGGGTCCCCCCGGTCCCCTCCCCAGGGATTTGGGGACACCGATCCCTCCCCAGGGATGGGACCAGCTCCCGAAACTCCCTGTGCTGGGGAATTCCTGTTCCCGCATCCCATTCGGGATCCAAACCCCGCGGAGCCGCCGCTCCCGACATTTGGGGGCTGCCCCGGGGTTTGGGATTTGGGGGTCCCGTCCCTTTCCCAGCCAGCCCCCCGCTCCGCAGCTGCGATTCGCATCCTGGGATTCCCAGCGGGTTCCAGGAATCTCCCGCTCCTGGGTGAGCCCGGCAGCCCCAAAATCCGCGGGGGCCTCGCGGGTTCCTGGCAGGAGCCGCGGCTGTGGGAGCTGCCCCGGAGCGATGAAATCAAAAAATGATTTTATTCTGATTCCATATCTATTATTCCCCGGCAGATCCAAGGGCAGATCCACAAAGGAAAGCGGTTTTTTTATAATCAGCTGACCGGGCTGGGAATGTAAAAACAGGAAAACGGTTGAGCTCATCCCAGCTCATCCCAGCGCATCCCAGTCCCCTCCCTGTCCCCAGCGGGGTGAGTCTGCCCAGGGCCGGGGCGGGTGCGCCAGCCCGGGAACGGTGTCGGGATCGGGGGGATCCACCGGGATCAGCCCGGGATCCACCGGGGTCGGGGGGATCCACCGGGATCCAGGCCAGGAGGAGCAGCCGGGTCGGGATGCTCGGGGGTGTCGAGGTTCTGGGAGGGGTCCTGGGGGTTTTGGGAGGGGTGTCGGGGTTCCCAGGGGTTTCCCAGTCTCACGTGGCCTTTTAGGGGACCGTGGCCAGGCTGAAATCCCCGGGATCCCATCTCAGATCCCACCCCAAACCAGCTCAGATCGCATCTCAGATCCCATTCCCACCTCGCCCCGTTCCCATCCCAAATCCACCCCACTCCCATCCCAGATCCCCGGCGCCCCCCAGTCCCCCTAAACTCCCGGGACCCGGCTGCTCCAGGGGTTTATCCCTCCCTCGGGAGGAATTTGGGGGGTCAGATGAGCTGCACCTTTGCGGGGTTCCCATTCCCATTCCTTTCCATTCCTATTCCCATTCCCGTTCCCATTATTCCCATTCCCATTATCCCATTCCCATTATTCCCATTCCTATTCCCATCATTCCCATTCCTATTATTCCCATTCCCATTATTCCCATTCCCATCATTCCCATTCCTATTATTCCCATTCCCATTCCCATTATTCCCATTCCTATTTCCATTATCCCATTGTCCCAATCCCATTCCCATTCCATCCCCGCTCCACATCCCCCTTCCCAGCCGCTCTCATCCCGAATTCCTGCCGGTTTAATGAGTAACCAGGAGAGCTCTGCTCGGGGGGGTTTGAGTGTCTTGGCCCCCCCGGGGGGGTTTGGGGACCCTCTGGCCCCGCGGGGACACGGCCGGGATCGGGAATGTCCCCCCTGCTCCGGGGGGGGCTGGGGGGGTAGGGCTCGGCTGAGACCCCCCCAAATTCATCCCCCCGACCCCTCCACGCCCCCTTCCCGCAGAGTCCGGCCCTCCACACCCTGGAGCCCCCCGACATCGCCCCCGCCGAGGGGGTCCTGCCCCCGAGGCGCCGCTGCGTGTCCGTCCTGGAGCCCGGCACGGGCTGGGATGAGGAGGAGGAGGAGGAGGAAGAGCGGGTGCCCGGCGTGTCCCTGCGCCGGGCCCGGGCGCTCCGCGGCTCGCTGGATCCTTTCCGCCGGCACAGCTGGGAGCCGGGCAAGGACCCGCGGGGCCTCCCGGGCTACGGCCCGCCCAGGTAGGGGGGACCCCGTGTCACCACCCGAACCCCCATCCCCAAATCCAGGGCTCTCCTGCGTCCCCGACCCTCCAAATCCAGGAATCTCCTGCATCCCCGACCCCCCAAATCTAGGGGTCTCCTGTGTCCTCCATTCCCAAATGCAGGGCTCTCCTGCGTCCCCCATCCCCAAATCCAGGAGTCTCCCTTCATCCTCCTATCCCCAAATCCAGGGATCTCCCTTCATCCCCTATCCCCAAATCCAGGGCTCTCCTGCGTCCCCATCCCCAAATCCAGGGGTCTCCCTTCATCCTCCATCCCCAAATCCAGGGATCTTCCTTCATCCCCCATCCCCAAATCCAGGGCTCTCCTGCGCCCCCGACCCTTCAAATCCAGGGGTCTCCTGCGCCCCCCATCCCCAAATCCAGGGCTCTCCTGCATCCCCCATCCCCAAATCCAGGGCTCTCCTGTGTCCCCCAAATCCAGGGGTCTCCTTCAGCCCCGACCCTCCAAATCCAGGCATTGCGACCCTGCACGATCAGGGACACCCCGAATTCCCTGCTCACCCCTCGGGGACCCGGTTTGGGGGTGTCCCCCCTCTGAAGGTCCCCGTGTCCCCCTCCCCCGCAGCGGGAGCCCCGAGCTCGGCTCCAGCGCGGAGCAGCTGGGGGGGCTCTGCCGGCGCCGCCGGGACCCCCGCAGGGCGCCCCTGGTGCACAGCAGCGATGACCTGGACTCGCTGCTCTCGCAGGACGAGGAGGACGAGGCCGATGTGAAGCGGGCACAGGTTGGTGGCACTCCTGTCACCCCGGGGGTCGCTCAGCACCCACCTGAGCTGGGGGGAGACAGGGGACTCCGGAGAGGGGATTGCTGCGAGAAAGTCGCGTCCTGGTGGCTTTGCCACCCACCCTGGGTGGCTTTGTCATCGTCCTGGTGGCTTTGTCACCACCCCGAGTGGTTTTGTCATCGTGCTGGTGGCTCTGCCATAATTTTGGGTGACCCTGTCGTCACTCTGGGTGGCTTTGCCATCATCCCAGGTGGCGTTGCCATTGTCCTGGTGGTTTGCCCTTGCCCAGAGTGACTTTGCCATTGTGCTGAGTGACTTTGTCATCATCTTGAGCGGCTTTGCCACGGCCCTGGTGGCTCTGTCATTGTCCCTGTGCCTTTGCCATCGTCCTGGGTGGCTTTGCCATCACCACGAGTGGCTTTGCCATTGTCCGGAGCGTCTTTTGGGCCAGGACACTCCTTCCCAGCCCTGCCCCCCAGAGCAGCTTTCTTTTGGGTACCAGAGGCGGGGAGGGGCCGTGGCAGGGCCGGTGGGGTGGCAGTGCCACTGTCGCTGTCCCCTCTGGCAGGAGGACGCCTGGAGGCTC
Source organism: Erithacus rubecula (assembly GCF_903797595.1). Taxonomy (NCBI): domain Eukaryota; kingdom Metazoa; phylum Chordata; class Aves; order Passeriformes; family Muscicapidae; genus Erithacus; species Erithacus rubecula. Next base: position 1,065,642 of record NW_027636168.1, on the reverse strand, counting down.
CCGGTGCCCCGGGCCGGGCGCCACTCCCGGGGCTGGTCCCGCTCCAAATCCGCGTCTCTCGGTGTCATCGCCAGTGTCCCCAGCGAGGAGGGTGAGTCTGTCCCCCCCCGGGACCCTCGTGTCCCCTCCCGGCGCTGTCCCCGCTCCGACCTCCCCGGTAACGACCCAAAATCGATGGCGCTGCCACCGCCGTTAATTATCGCCCCCCCCCCCCGCCCCCTCCTCGCGGCCCTTTTGAAAATTCCTTTTCATTTTTCCAGCTGCCGAAATTCCCTGGTTCGCCTCCCAGCAGAGCCTGGTCAGCGGGTGAGTTCCCTCCTGTCCCCTCTGTGTCCCCCTCCTGTCCCCTCTGTGTCCCCCTCCTGTCCCCTGCTGTCCCCTCCCCGCGCCTGTCACAGCCCATTCCCGTCCTCATTAGGGCGGCTGTTCCCGGGAATCGTCACTCCGGGGGCTGGCCGGGAGCCCCGCGGGGACGAGCGAGGACAGGGACAGTGACAGGGACAGGGATGGGGACAGGGACAGGGACAGGGATGGGGACAGTGACAGGGACGGGACAGGGATGGGGACACGCTGGCCTGCGTCGCCGCTGAGGAAGGGGCTTTTCCCCCTCCAAGGTGGCTCGTCCCCCTCTGAAGGTGATTTGTCGCCATCCGAGCGCATCTTGTCCCCCCTCCCCGAGGGTGATTTATCTCCAAGGGGGGCTCGTCCCCTCCCACGGGCATTTGTCCCCTTCAGGAGGAATTGTTCCCTTCCAAGGGTGGCTTTTGTCCCCCCCCCCGGGGGGTATTTTGGCGCCTCCAAGGGCGCTTTGTCCCCCTCCGAGGATGTCCCCAAGGAACCGGGACCACCCAGGACATGGGGGACCCCCCCACCCTCGGGGTTGCGCCCCCAGACCCGCTCCCTAAATCGAGGGGCAGAGACACGGGGGGGGGGGGCCCGGAAGGGACAGAGGGGGCTCGGGGGGGACAGGGGGGGCTCTCCCGGCTGGGAGCGGGGAGGGGACACGGACGCTCCTCCCCGTTCCCGGCGGGGACAGAGCGGGATTGTCCGGCGGGATTGTCCGGAGGAATTGTCCAGCGGGATCCTCCTCCTGCAGCGCCGGGAGCCGCGAGCGGCTGGCGGGGGAGGCGGGGACCCCCCCGGGCCGGGAAGGGACCCCCCTGGACAGGACCCTCAGCTTCATCCGCAGGATGACCGGGAAGACAAAGGTAGGGGAAAAAAAAAACGGGAGCGGGCGGTGGGATCGGCTCGGCGGGATAACAACGGGAAAAAAGCGGGGAAACAACGGGAGAAATGCGGGGAAACAACGGGGAAACAACGGGAAAACAACGGGGCAAAAACGGGATAATGGGAGAGAAACGGGAAAACGGGAGAACAACGGAAAAACGGGAGAATAACGGGATAACAACGGGATAAAGGGAGGATATCGGGATAACGGGATAATAACCGGGTGATAACGGGATAATAACCGGGTGATAACGGAATAACGGGATAGGTTATGGGATGCTCCGCCGTGCCTCAGTTTCCCGTCTCCCGCCCGGCGTCCCTCCGTGCCTCGGGATGTAAGGAGAGGAAAATGGGGGACGCGCTCGGGGCAGGGATCCCGAGCGGATCCCGCCGCTCATCCCGGCCTTTCCTGCCGCCATCCCTTCCTCGGGAATGTTTTCCTCCCGCTCCTTCCCCTCCCGTGCCTCAGTTTCTCCATCTCCCGCCCGTTCCTTGGGTGACTCGGGGGGGTCCCGTCCCCCCCCAAATTTCGGGGGGAGAAGCTGAGGCACGAGGGGTGTCGGCAGCCGGCGGTGGCTTTGTCCCGGTTTTGGGGGGCCCAGCCCCGCTCGCCCCCCCCGGGCGGCCCCGATCGGCGCCGTGCGGAGCCGTTAATCCCTCCCGCCCTTCCCGCCGGATCAGCCGCCAGCTGTTCCCATCTGGGGGGGCCCCGCGCCCCCTCCCGGCTCCAAATCCCGCCCGGAGGGATCCGGAACCGCCCGGCGGGACCGGCCCAGCCCCGGGACAGCCCGGCAGGGCCCGGCCCGGCTGCAGGCGCGGTCCCCTGGGGGGTTTATTGGGATTGTTCGATTGTTTGTTCGGGATTGTGTAGGGAAAAGGCGCCTGGAAGCTGGGGGGCGCTGGGGGGGCTCCGCGTCGGGAGCGAAGCGGGACGTGGAAAGAATTATTCTTCCCCAAACGGGAAGGAATAATAATCCCGCGGGGGGACCCTTTGGGGGGCCACTTTTGGGGGTCCTGGAGGTCCCCCCGAGCACAGGGATGAACGGGGAGCCCGAGGGGGCTGCAGAGACGCCCCCAGACCCGGCACGGGGGAGTTGTGGCGAGGGGCCGGTGCTGGGGGCACTCGGGGGGTCTCCCCTGTCCAGACCCCCCCGTTTTCCTCCTTCCTGCGTTCTCATCGCTCCCCCTCCGCCCCGCGGGGTTTTCCCGTGCGGATCCACGTGGGAAGCGCGGCCGGACCCCCCGGCCGCCCCCGAAGTATCCGGAGGCCTCGCCGGGGGTTCCTCCAGACGATTTTTGGGCTGTTTTGGGGCCTCGCGAGGTTTTTTGGGCTGTTTTGGGGCCTCTCGAGGTTTTTCAGCCGTTTTGGGGTAACGGCCGGGCAGTGGGAGAAGAAAATTTTGGGTGTATCCGGGAGGAAATGAGGAATCAGGAATGTGGGCGAAAGGGGGAGTCTGACCACGTCCCCCTCCCCCTCCGGGGCCCCCCGGGGGTTTGATTACGCTTTGGTGACCAGGAGTTAATTAAAATCCGCATTTTAATTAAAACCGAGCCTAAGGAGGCCGGGAAGGAGCCGGGAATGAGGCGGGAATGAGTCAGAAACGGGGCCCAGCCGCTTCCACGGCTCTGTTCGGATCCTGGGCTCGGCACATCGGATGTTTCCCTGAATCCCAAATTTTCCCCGGGAATGGCGATCCCACCCCTGTCCCGCGGGGTTTGTCGGGCCAGATGCGGCACCGCAATTCTGTTTTCCAGCCGGGGATGGTGACACCTCTCCTTGGCACCGCTGTTTTTTCCTGGTTGTTCATTAACCCGAGCGCTGCCGGGGTCGCTGCTGTCCCCGTCCCCTCGGTGCCGCCGGGCTGGGAAATGCGGGATAAAGAGACTTTTAATTCCCTGAGAAGCCGCCTGCGTCTGAGAATGGGGGGTGGCTTTGTCCTGGGGCTCCCCAGGTGGCACTTGGGGATTTTGGGATCCCCAAAAAGCCGCAGCTGGGACCGGGAGCGTTATCTCGGGCCCGTCAGTGGAACTGATCCGATAAATCCTGGCTTATCCCGGCGGAGTTAATGTTCAACCGGGTGACGCCAACCCAGCTCCCGGTGCCAAGGCCTCTCCCGAGTTTTACGGTGGAAAAAGCAACATTTCCCCAAAATAGCATCTTTATCCCAACTTTCCATCCCCAGGGAAGGGGCAGCAGCCGTGGAGGGGCTCCCCGGGCAGGGTCCAGCCTGGAGGAGAGCAGGGTTGGGATTTGTGTCACCCCAAAACGGCGCTTTGGGGTGTCCAGGGCTCGGGGGCTTTGGGAGGGGCGGAATTCCCTGGGATTTGCTTCCTTTTGGGATTGCAGCGCTGGTGTCACGCTGGGACGGGACGGGAGGGCTCCCGAAGGTCGGGGGTTTCCAGGGAGTGGGCGAGGGGGGAAACTGAGGCACAGAGAGGAAGGGCTGGACTCGGGGCCACATCCGGGCTGCGGGGCCGGAGCAGGGGGGGCTCCGAGGGGCGACCCCGAGGGATGCGGGGCGCGATCCGAGTGGCTCCGGGCACCGATTCCCGGGAATTCCATGGGTGGGGAACCGGGATGGCTCTGGGGAGCGATCCCAAGGGATGCCGGGCTGTGATCTGGGGCGGCTGCAGCGGCTGATCCCCGGGATTCAGGGACACAGATCCCCGAGATTTAGGGACACAGATCCCTGGGATTCAGGAACACAGATCCCCGGGATTTAGGGACACAGATCCCCGGGATTCAGGGACACAGATCCTGGGGGTGCAGGGACACAGATCCTGGGGGTGCAGGGACACAGATCCCCGGGATTTATGGACACAGATCCCTGGGATTTAGGGACACAGATCCCAAGGGATGCAGTGACACAGATCCTGGGGGTGCAGGGACACAGATCTCCGGGATGCAGGGACACAGATCCCCGGGATTCAGGGACACAGATCCTGGGGGTGCAGGGACACAGATCCCCGGGATTTAGGGACACAGATCCCCGGGATTCAGGGACACAGATCCCCGGGATGCAGGAACACAGATCCTGGGGGTGCAGGGACACAGATCCCAAGGGATGCAGTGACACAGATCCTGGGGGTGCAGGGACACAGATCCCAAGGGATGCAGTGACACAGATCCTGGGGGTGCAGGGACACAGATCCTGGGGGTGCAGGGACACAGATCCCCGGGATTCAGGGACACAGATCCTGGGGGTGCAGGGACACAGATCCCTGGGATTTAAGGACACAGATCCCTGGGGATGCTGCAGGGTGGTGACCACAGCTGGGCTGAGTCCAGAGTCTGATCCCTTGGGATGTTGGGAGCCGATCCCGGGGATGCCGATCCCGGGGATGCTCATCCCGATCCCGGGGTGACTCCGGGGTGCCGATCCCGCGGGTGCCGGTCCCCGGAGGCCGATCCCGGCTGGATCCCGGATGGATCCCGGGGTTCTGGGCCGGCCCCGGGGACCCCGCGCGAACAAAGGCCCCGCGGGCAGCACGAGGCCGGGGGGCGGCGCGACCCGCCCCCGGGAGGGCGGGACCGAGAGAGACCGGGCAGGGACCGGGAGCACCGGGAGGGACGGGGAGGGACCGGGAAAGAGCCGGGAAAGGACCGGGAAAGAGCCGGGAGGCACCGGGAAGGGCCGGGAGGGAGCCGGGAGCGCTCCCTGGATTATGTCCCGTATCGAGTCGCTGTCGCGAGCCAGGAGCGATCGCGCCAAGGTGGGTCTGGGGGTGCGCAACCCCCTCCCCGAGCGGGGTTCCCCCTCTTCCAGCCCATTTTGGGTTGCGGGGGGCTTTTCCCTCCCTGCTCCTGTTTGGTGGGGAACGGAGGGGTCACCCCATCCCTCACCCCGACTTGGGGGGCTCTGCCTGCGGCCGGGGGGGTTTGGGGATTTTTGGGGGGCACGGGGTGATGCTCGGGGGGGGGGGGGGCGGGTCATGCGCTTCAGGGATCCCAATCAAAAGGGGCGGAGGGTGAGGAAGAGGCGAGGCCCCCCCAGCTGCTCCGCATTGTGCATCATGGGGTGCTGGCTGGAACAAGGACCCCCTTCCCACATCCCCCCCTACAGCTCCGGGACCCCCCCGTGTGTCCCCCAACTTCTCCGCCGCCCCAAACTTCGCCCCGACTCTTCCTCATCCTCCCCTCGGCCGCGGCCGCAGCTCTGGGTGACGCGGGGATGAGGATGAGGAAGTCGCCGTCCCCTACTGCCGGGCGGGGAAGGGGGGGAAAGAAGTTTTAGGGAGCCCCCACCCCAATTTTATCGCTCTCCGTGATGACAAAACCCGGGGGTATTCGGGGATGGGGAAACTGAGGCACGGGGCGCTGCGGGAGCGCGCGCGCGGCTCCGACCCCCGTGACCGGGGGCGCGGGGGGGGGCCCGGGCATGTGGCAATGCCGGCGTGGCGAAACGGGCCCGGGGGGGCTGGGGGGGCTGGGGGGGCCCGGGGCTTTGTGTGCCCGGCACGGCCGAGATGCGGGGAGGGGGGGGACAGCGCTGTGTGCCCCCCCAGGACCCCAGTTCACCCCAAAAATAAGATATTTTTTGGGGGGGAGGGCTGCTCTCCCCGCCCCAGCCCTCGGGATGCGCTGAGTTGGTGGCGCCCCATCGGGGAGGCTTGGGGGTGTCCCCACCGCGGAGAGGGGTTTGAGGGGCTCAGGGGGCGGTTTGGGGGGATTGGGGGCGGTTTGGGGGGACTGGGGGCGGTTTTGTGCGAGGGGAAGTGGCTGTCGGTCCCCGCGCCGCCCGGGGGAAATGGTGGTTTTTTTGTTTAAAGAAAGTTTCGTCCCAGACGTTTTGGCCCCACCCAGGGTCGGGGGGGTCCGGGGGGGTTCTGGGGTGACCCCCCCGAGGAAGGGGCGGCTCCCAGGGGATTCCCAAAGGCAGCGGGACCCCGCAGCCGGGAGGGGAGTGTGGGGACCCCCCCGCGGCTTTTCGGGGGATCCCCACCTGCGATTTTTTGGGAGGGGGGAGGCTCCTGGCAGCGGCCCCCCCGGAGCCCCCAAAACACCCTCGCTATCCCAGATCTCCCCTCTTCAGCTGCGCCCCTAAATCCTCCCCTAAATCCAGGCGTTCAAACCTCAAATTTGGGTTTGGGGGGCCCTGGGGGTGTCCCCCGCTGGTTTTTTTTGGGGGGTGGAGTTGCTGGGGTCTCCCCGCGGCTCCCGTCCCGGCCCCGCGGGGTCTTTGTTGCCTCGGCCGTGGCTTTGTTCGCCGCCGGGGTGGCAGGAGGGGGGGCTGTCCCAAACGGGGGGGCTGTCCCCAAAGAGCGAGAGCACCGACCCCAAAAAGGGGGAGCTGCCCCCAAAAAGGGGAGGGCGCGTCCCCCGCAGCTCCGTGACGCCGTTTCGGGGTTCGGCTCCGTCAAACCTCCGTGGGTTTTGGGGCGGGGGCTCCCCCCTTCGCACCCGGTGCCGCTTTTAGGGTGGGGTGACCCCGAGGTGTCTGACAGCACCCCAAAAACTCCTCCCCAGCTCCGCGCGGAGTTTTGGGGCGCGGAGGGGGCCCCGGGCCGGAACAGGAACCCAAAAAACCCCGTTTCTATTTAAAGCGCTGAAACTTCCTCCGCCCCCATTGCCCGGGGGAGGGGAGGGGGGGTCGGTCGGAAGCGCGGGGACCCCGAAATTCCCCGCACGGAGCAGCCGCGTGTCCCGGCACCCCGGTTTGTTCTCGGGGCTCGGGGGGGGCGCGGGGGGGTTCTCTTGGGGTCGGAGCCGCTCGGGGGTTTTGGGGGGCGCGGGAGGGGCGCGGCCGCTGTTCCCCCCCCCCCTCTTTAAGGGTCTTTAGGGTTTCCTGTCCCCCAAAACCTGCGCTGGTTCCCCCCACCTTTGCAGACAGGTGCGGGACCCCCCCCCCCCCCCCCAAATTCCCCCAGGGTGATTCTCGGTTTTTTTGGGGGGGCGCGCGGGTTGCGCGGTGTGACCTCCCCCCTCCCATGAGGGTTTTTTTGGGGGGGGGCCCTTTGGAGACCCCCGGGCCGGGCGGGGGGGGCAGGAAGCGGCCGCGGCTCCCGCCTTTGTCTGGCGCGGTTCAGTTTCCTTCGCGGGGGGGGGCAAAATAAGGAGAAAAACACGGAAATCGGGCAAGGGAGAAAAGCGAGAAGAAAAGTCGTGGTGGGGGGTTGAGGGGGGAAAAAAAGAAAAACGGTAACAAAAAATAAAAGTAAGGAAAAAGTGGAGGGGGAGGAAGCGGAGAAGAAAAGGAAAATAGGATGTAAAAAAGGGAAAATAAACGGAGGGAAAGCAGTGAAGAAGGGAAAATCGGTTAAAAAAGAAAATGCAGTAAAAATGGGGAAATAAGTATAAAAAAGGAAAAACAGTAAAAAAGGGGGAAGGCGGCAAAAAAAATGGGGGAGAATAAAAGAGGAAAGAAAATCGGAGGCGGAAAAGGAAAGAAGAGCAGAAAGATAAAGGAAAGAAAGTGGAGGGGAGGAAAGAGGAAAAATAGGGAGAGAAAGGGCGAAAAGAATAAAGGGAAAGCAAAGAAAAAAAAGCAAAAAATGAAAGAAAAAGAAAGGAAAGCAAATAAAGGGAGGCAAAGAAAAAAAAGAAAATAAACGGACGAAAAAAGGAGGAAAATAAAAGAAAAATAAACAAAAGCAGCGGAGCAAAGGGAAAATCAAAGGAAAACAAACAAGCGGGCGGGAACAATCGCGCGCGGGGCGGATGTCGCGGCCGATGTCGCCGCTGGTGTCGCGGCCGGAGGCGCCGCCGGGGCTCGGGGGGGCCGGGATGTGCTGCTGCTCCTGCGCCCCCTTCCCCGCGGGCGGGGACCCCGAGGGACCCCTGAGAGCAGAGAGGGTGAGACCCCCGAGCCCCCCGCCCGGCGGGGACACGGGGGGAGACTGGAGTGGCACTGGGATGGCACTGGGGGGACACTGGGGTGGTACTGGCGTGGCACTGGGGGACACGGAGGGACACGGGGGTGGCACTGAGATGGCACTGGGGGGACACTGGAATGATAGTGGGGGACACTGGGATGTCAGTGGGGTCACACAGGGCTGGCACTGGGGGGACACTGGGGGGACACGGGGGTGGCACTGGGGGGCACTGGGGGAACACTGGGGGGATATTGGGGTGGCACTGGGTGGCATTAGGGGCACACTGGGGGGGATACTGGGTTGGCACTGGGGGGCACTGGGGTAATAGTGGGATCTCGATCGTCCCCATGGGGTCCCACTGGTGTCTCTTGGGGTCCCGCTCCTGCCCCGTGCCCCTTCCCCCCGTTCTCTCTCCCCCCGGGGGTCCCTCAGCCTCTCCTGCCCTCAGGGGGTGTCGGGGGCCGGGACTGGCGCCGGGACCCCCCTTTGGCGTCGGGACCGAGGATTGGGAAGGGGAACTGGGGGGGTCCCGCCGTTTTTGGGGGGCTCTCGGTTGGCTCAGCCCGGTGCCAGGCACGGCCGGGCCCGCGGGGGTGCCGGGGGGGGGGGGGGGGCACAAAGGCCTCTCTGTGCCCGTGGGGGCGCGGGGGGGTCCGGGCCGAGCGCGGGGACACTCGGGGTGACACCGAACCTTCCCCCAAACCATCCCTGCGTGGGGGGCTCAGCCGCGCTCCCCACCCCCCGTTTTTCTGGGGAGGAAAAAGAGTGAAACCCCCCAATTTGGTTAAAAATAGGAGGCGGGGGCCGGGCTGAGGACGATGTCCCCCACCCCCCACGGGGCAGCGTCACCTCCCGGCTGCGCCCCCGCACCCCGTCCCCATTGGGGCTGGCTCGGGGGGGGCCGTACCGGGGCGGGGGGGATCGCGCATCCCTCCGCATCCCTCCGCATCCCGGCTCCGGTTGCCGTGGAGACCGGGGATGCTGGGCAGCGGCAGCGGCAGCGAGCGGGGGGCTCCGTGCCCGAGCTCGGCGCTGCCCCGGCCGCTCCCGCAGCCCGCGCGGCTCCCCGCAGCCATGAGCCGCGTCCCCAGGCCGGCGGGGGCGGCGGGACCCGCGGGGCGGCCGCGCTGCCGCAGCCCCGTCAGGCGTCCGGTGCCGCTGTCCGGGCAGGGCAAGGACAAGGAGAGGATGAAGGAGGGCAAGGAGAAGGACGCGCGTTACACCAACGGGCACCTCTTCACCACCATCTCCGTGTCGGGCATGACCATGTGCTTCGCCTGCAACAAGAGCATCACGGCCAAGGAAGCGCTCGTGTGTCCCAGTGAGTGCCCGCGGCGACGAGGGGAGGGTCCGGCTGGATGTGCCCGGGGAAGGGGGGACCTGGAGGGGTTTGCCGGGGGGGAATTGCCGGGGGGGATGTGCCAGGGCGGGATTGACACGGTGGCTTTGGTGGGGTGGCTTTTGAAGAGTGGCTTTGCCAGGGCAAAATTGCCATGGTGGCTTTGCTGCAGTGGCTTTGCCAGGGTGGATTTGGTGGGGTGGATTTGGTGGGGTGGCTTTGGAAGGGTAGTTTTTCCAGGGCAGGATTGCCAGGGTGGCTTTGCCAGGGTGAATTTGATGGAGTGGATTTGATGGGGTGGCTTTGCCAAGGTAGCTTTGCCAGGACAGAATTGCCATGGTGACATTGCTGCAGTGGTTTTGCCAGGATGGATTTGATGGGGTGGCTTTTCCAGGGTGGATTTTATGGGGTAGATTTGCCAGGGTGGCTTTTCTAGGGCAGAATTGCTGCGGTGGCTTTGCCAGGGTGGATTTGATGGGGTGGCTTTGCCAGGACAGGATTGCCAGGGTGAATTCTCCAGGATGAGATTTCTGGGATGGCTTTGCTGCAGTGGCTTTGCCAGGGTGGCTTTGCTGGGATGGAATTGGCAGGATTGGTTTGCTGGGGTGTCTTTCTCACGGTGGCTTTGCAAGGATGATTTTTTTTGGGGTGGCTTGGCCAGGGTGGCTTTGCCGCAGTGACTTTTGCCTTGTGGAGTTGCCAGAGTGGCTTTTTCTGGGGTGACTTTTCCATGGCGGCTTTGCCGGGGTGGCTTTGCCGCAGTGGCTTTTCTGAGGAGGCTTTTTTTGGGATGACTTTTTTTGGGGTGGCTTTGCTGGGGCGGAATTGCTGGGGTGGCTTTGCCGGATGGGATTTGCCGCAGTGGCTTTGCCGGGGTGGCTTTTTTTGGGATGGCTTTTTTGGGGTGGCCTTGCCAGGATGACTGTGCCTTGGTGGCTTTTCCAAAAGGGATTTTTTGGGGTGGCTTTTGCCCGGTGGCTTTGTCGCATGGCCACCGCAGCGCCCAGGTCTTTTTGGGTTGGTGCCTTGCAGAAGTGGTGGTTTCTCTGCCCTGGCACACCCCGGGTGCCTGGCGCTGGTGGCCCCGGGCTGGCGCTGGTGGCCCCGGGCTGGCGCGGTGCCCTCGGGGCTGGGGCAGCTCAGCTGCTCGTTAGCAGCTGCAGCTCCGGCTGATCCGCATCCACCCTCATTCCCACCGCATCTGCTCCCGTCGCTCCGCCGGGATCCGGGGGAGGAGGGGTGGCAGGAGAGTCCCCGTGGCCTCTCCGTCACCTCTGTCACCTCCCCGTGTCCCCCAGCCTGCAATGTCACCATCCACAACCGCTGCAAGGACACGCTGCCCAACTGCACCAAGGTGAAGCAGAAGGTGAGGGCGGGTGAGGCGAGCCCGGGGGCTCGGGGCTGGGGGGGCTCGGGAACGGGGGATGCGGGAACCGGGGACACGCGAGGACAGTGACGCTTCCGCTCCCCCGCAGCAGCAGAAGGCGGCGCTGCTGAAGAACAGCTCAGCGCTGCAGTCGGTGTCCCTGCGCAACAAGAGTGAGTGGGGGGAGCTTCCCTTCCCTTCCCTTCCCTTCCCTTCCCTTCCCTTCCCTTCCCTTCCCTTCCCTTCCCTTCCCTTCCCTTCCCTTCCCTTCCCTTCCCTTCCCTTCCCTTCCCTTCCCTTCCCTTCCCTTCCCTTCCCTTCCCTTCCCTTCCCTTCCCTTCCCTTCCCTTCCCTGTGTCCCTGCACAGCCTGGGGGGTGACAGGGGGTCCCCAGCACCCACCCCTCGGTGTCCCCCCCCCAGATGCCATCCGGGAGCGCCCCAATTCTGCCATCTACCCCTCGGAGAGCTTCCGCCAGACGCTGCTGGGGCCCCGCCGCGGCCGCCCCTCCCTGTCGCTCTCCAAGAGCGTCTCCACCACCAACATCTCAGGGTAAGGGCGGGAAACGGGGGGGACACGGGGGTCCCGGGGTGTCCCCAGTGTCCCCATCGTGTCCCACCCACCCTCCCCAGGTCGTTCAACGATGACTCCCCCCTGGGCATCCGGCGGATCCTGTCCCAGTCCACGGATTCCCTCAACATGCGCAACCGGACGCTCTCGGTGGAGTCGCTGATCGACGAAGGTGGGGACGCGGCGGTGACACCGCGGGGACACGGGGGAGGGGCACGGGGACTCCACATCCCGCTGGTGATGTCACCTGCAGGCCCTGACGTCATCCTGGGCCAGCTGCTGAGCGATCTGGAGGCGGACGGGAAGGAGTTCGAGGCGGATTCCTGGAGCCTGGCGGTGGATAACAGCTTCCTGCAGCAGCACCGCATGGACGTCATGAAACGGCAGGACGTCATCTACGGTGAGGGGACAGGGACAGGGCATGGGACACGGGGATATGGGGACAGGGGACGCTGGGATGGGGCAGGGATAAAGACATGGGGAATGTGAGGACAGGACGGGGTCACGGGTGGGGATGCAGAGATGGGGGGCAGGAAAGGGGACACAGGAAGAGGTTGGCGAAGAAGGAATGGGGACACAGGGCCAGGCTGGGTGGCTGTCCCTGGGGTCCTGTCCCCTCTGTGCTGTCCCTGTCCTGTCCCCATCCCAGGGGTGCTGTCCCTGTCCCCATCCCAGGGGTGCTGTCCCTGTCCCCATCCCTGTTCCTGTCCCTGTCTCAGGGGTGCTGTCCCTGTCTTGTCCCCATCCCAGGGGTGCTGTCCCTCTCCTGTCCCTGTCCCAGGGGTGCTGTCCCTGTCTTGTCCCCATCCCAGGGGTGCTGTCCATGTCCCCATCCCAGGGGTGCTGTCCCTGTCCCCATCCCTGTTCCTGTCCCCATCCCAGGGGTGCTGTCCCTGTCTTGTCCCCATCCCAGGGGTGCTGTCCCTGTCCCCATCCCAGGGGTGCTGTCCCTGTCCCCATCCCTGTTCCTGTCCCTGTCCCAGGGGTGCTGTCCCTGTCTTGTCCCCATCCCAGGGGTGCTGTCCCTCTCCTGACCCTGTCCCAGGGGTGCTGTCCCTCTCCTGTCCCTGTCCCAGGGGTGCTGTCCCTGTCTTGTCCCCATCCCAGGGGTGCTGTCCCTGTCCCCATCCCAGGGGTGCTGTCCCTGTCCCCATTCCAGGGGTGCTGTCCCTGTCCCCACCCCGTCCCCATGCCCGTGGTGACCGCGCCGTGCCCCCGCAGAGCTGATGCAGACGGAGCTGCACCACGTGCGCACGCTGAAGATCATGGGCGCCCTGTTCCGCAGGGCCATGCTGGAGGAGCTGCAGCTGGACCCCGGCACCGTCCAGCGCATCTTCCCCTGCCTGGACGAGCTCAGCCACATCCACGAGCGGTTCCTGGCCCAGCTCCTGGAGCGGCGCCGGGAGTCACTGGCCCAGGACAGCAACAAGAACTTCGTCATCGACCGCCTCGGTGACATCCTGGTCACCCAGGTGGGCGGGGGACAGGGGAGCCGGGACACGGGGGTGGGATACAGGGGGTGAGGGCTGCCCAGGGTGCAGAGGGGATGACCGGCTGATGTCCCCTCACTGCGCAGTTCTCGGGCCCGAGCGCGGAGCAGCTGCGCAAAGCCTACGCCGAGTTCTGCAGCAAGCACACCAAGGCGCTCAAGGAGTACAAGGACCTGCTGGCCCGGGACAAGCGCTTCCAGCAGTTCATCCGGGTGGGTTCCACGGGGACCCCGGGATGGGGACTGGGGTCTCTGTCCTCTGGAGGGACCCCTGGGGTGGGGGTTGGGGTCCCCCTGCACGTTCCAGGCTTTGTGCCCCAGTGGGAAACTCTTCTCCCAACTCTGTGCCTCAGTTTCCCCAACCTGTGTGCCTCCCTCACTGAGCTCCGGGGCAGTCACTGGTGGAGAGGGGTCCCTGCTGATGGGGGTCTCTGCTTTGGGGGTCTCTGCTGACGCTGTGTCCCCTCTCTCCCCCACCCCAGAGGGTGACACGCTCCCCCCTCCTCCGCCGCCACGGCGTCCCCGAGTGCATCCTGCTGGTGACGCAGCGCATCACCAAGTACCCGGTGCTCATCGAGCGCATCCTCAAGAATTCCAAAGGTACCGGGGCGGGCTGGAAGGGGCCGGGACGGGGCCGGGAAGGGGCCGGACCCGCTGCTCGCGGGGCGGGGCCGCAGTTCCAGCTTCTCTCCGCCTCCCGCAGACAACGAGGGGGACTGCGCCGACCTGTCGCGGGCGCTGCGGCTGGTGAAGGAGCTGCTCTCGGCCGTGGACGAGGAGGTTCACGCGTGGGAGCTCCGGGGGCGCCTCTGGGACGTTTTCCGGCGCGTGGACCCGCGGGCCAAGGTGCCGCTGCTGTGGGACAGCCGCCCCGGCGCCTTCGGCAGGGACGAGCTGCTGCGCAGGAAGCTGGTGCACAGCGGGGGGATGCTCTGGAAAACGGCGGCCGGGCGCTTCAAAGGTGGGAAACGGGGGGGAAAACAGGGGTTGGGGGGTGCCCCGGGAGCAGGGGATGGGGATGGGGGTAGTCATGGAATGGGAGGCCCGCGGGGCTCAGCAGGTGAAGCCCCCACTCATCCCGCTCATTCCAGATGTCCTGGTGCTGCTGATGACGGACGTGCTGGTGTTCCTGCAAGAGAAGGACCAGAAATACACCTTCCCCATGCTGGTGAGAGCCCCCTCCTCACCCCGGGGGCAGTGCCCCCCATTCCCAGTGATCCCTATTCCCGGTGCTCCCCATTCCCTGCTGTCCCCATTGTTGATGTTCCCCACTCCCCCAGGACAAGCCGGCCGTCATCTCTCTGCAAAACCTGATCGTGCGGGACATCGCCAACCAGGAGAAGGGGATGTTCCTGATCAGCGCGGCGCCGCCCGAGATGTACGAGGTGCACGCGGCCTCCCGCGACGACCGCAACCACTGGATGAAGGTCATCCAGCAGGCGGTCAGCCTGTGAGTGTCCCGGGCTGCGGGGGGGCTGGGACCCTCCCCTCGGGGTGTCTGGGGTCTCTCAGGGTCCCCACGGTTACGGGGTGGGTGATGGTGGAAGCAGGGGGTGGGTGTGGGGTGGTGGGAGCAGGGGGTAGGTGTGGGGTGATGGGGCTGGGGGCTCCCGGCTCTGACCCCCCCATCCCGGCCCTCCCAGCTGTCCCAGCCGCCAAGATTTCCCCCTGATTGAGACAGAGACTGAAGCGTCCTTGAGGAAACTGAAAGGTGGGAGGTCATCCTTGTTCATCACATTCCATCCCGTTGATCCTATCCCTGTTCCATCCCATCAATCCCATCGATCCCACCCCATTAATCCCACCCCCTCTGACCCCCAATTCCCTCTGCCCCTCTCCAGAGCGGATGGAGCAGCACGACCGTCAGATCGCGGCGCTGCTGGAGGACAAGGTCGGGATTTTTGCGGACATGCTGGCGCTGGGCAGCGGCTCCGACCCCCCCCCGGCCCCCCGAGGGACCCCCTTCCCTGGGGACCCCGCCCGCGGCCCCCGCGGGGACATCCTGCTGCACGATGCCATCCGGGAAGGTACCGGAGCTCCGGGAGGGGGTGGGAGGGGGTGGGAATGGGTGGGAATGGGTGGGAATGGGTGGGAAGGGGAGGTACCGGGTGATCCGGGGTGGGAGGGGGAAGTACGGGATGCTCTAGGGTGGGAAGGGGGACACGGGATGCTCTGGGGTAGGGTGGATACTTCATGATGGCCCAGGATGTTCTGGGATGCCCCAGGATGGGGAAACTGAGGCAGGGGGAGTGGCTCACGCTGCCCTTCCCCCACAGTGGAGTGCCTGAAGGAGATTTTCACGGGATGCACCCGGGATCGGGACCAGAACCAGAACCAGAACAACCCCCCCGAGGCTGAGAGCTGCCCCAGCCCCAGCGCCAGCAGTAAGGGGGGGACAGGGGGAGGGGGGTGCTGGGTTGGGGGGACCCCCGGGACCCCCTTGGGGCTCACCCAAAATTCCCCTGCAGACGGCGACTCCGGCAGCATCAACGGCTCCCTGGAATTCCGGGCGGATCCGGACGCCGGGCAGAGGGTGAGTTGGGGAGGGGGCTCTGGGGGGGACAGTGGGGACCCCCAGCCCAGACTGGGACCCTCAGTGTCACCTCACCCTCTCCACAGGACGGGAATGGCAACCAGGTCCCGCTGAGGGGATCCCAGGAGGTGAGGAAAGGGTTTTGGGGTCGGGGGGTGGTGCCTCAGGGTCTCCCCTGGATGTGGCACTCGGGGTTCACCCCCCCTCAAATCCTGTCCCCCACAGGAGATCAACCAGCGCCTGGTGAACCTGTATGGGCTCCTGCTGCGGCTCCAGGTGGGACAGAGGGACAGGGAGGGGTAGAGGGGATGAGGGGGCACCCCCTGCCCAAATCATGCTGCTCTCTGTCCCCACTCTCCTTTTTGCCCCATTTTTTCCCCTTCCCATCCCCCTTCCTTCTCATTCCCCCCCACGCCCTCTTTGCCCCCATTCCCCCCTCATCCCCTTCATCCCCATTCCCCTTTTCCCCCTCTCCCCCCGCTCTCCCTTTTCCCGCTCCTGACCCCTTTCCCCCGCAGGTGCACCTGACCCACCAGGAGGTGCTGCTGGAGCTGCAGCTGCCCGAGGGGCTGCAGCGGCCGCGGCCGCGCCGGGGGTCGCAGCCGGCGGTGCCGGTGAGCGGGGCGGCGGAGCCGGGTCCCGGCGCGGAGCTGGCGCTGCTGCAGCGGCAGCACGGGCTGGTGCAGGAGGAGCTGAGCCGCTGCCGCCAGCTGTGCCAGGAGCGGGCGCAGGAGGCGGCGGCGCTCGAGTCGCGGCTGCGGGACAGCGAGCGGGAGCGGGCGCGGCTGGAGCGGGAGCTGCAGGAGGCGCGGGGGGCACCGGCGGCGCCGCGGGGCCGGAGGGCGGCCGAGCCCCGGCGCAGGAGCCTCCCGGCCGGGGATGCGCTGTACCTGAGCTTCACCCCGCCGCAGGTGGGCGCGGGGGCACCGGGAGTATCGGGGGAACCGGGGGTACCGGCACTACTGGGGATACCGGGAGTATCGGGGGAACCGGGAGTATCGGGGCTACCGGGGGCACCGGGAGTATCGGGGGAACCGGGGGTACCGGCACTACTGGGGGCACCGGGAGTATTGCGGGTACCGGGGACACTGGGGGTCCGGGGGAACCGAGGGCAGCGAAGGTACTGGGTTACCGGGGATACCGGGGATACCGGGGACGCTGGGGGTACCGAGAGTACCGGGGGCACCGTGGGCACGGCGCCGGGGGTGGGCGGGCTTGGCACGGCCCGGGGGCAGCTGCGGGTGAGGGGTGCGGTCACTCTGGTTGTGTCCGGGGGTCACTCGGGTTGTGTCCGGGGGTCACTCGGATTTCAGTCCTGACCCCCGCTCTGTCCCCTCCCGCAGCTGAGCCACGCCAGCCCCCCCGCCGTCCTCCCGTACCACCCCCCCGCCTTCCCCAGCCCCCGCGACGAGCTGGAATTCCGCGGCGCCGACCCCGAGCGGCTGCGGGAGGGCGAGGACACCCTGGATGTGCTCCTGGAGGACGAGGGGGGCTTGGGAGGCCGCCACTCCCCCCCCGCCAGTCCCCGAGGTGGGTCCCTGTTTTGGGGGGCGTGGGAGGCAGATCCCACCCTGCGGTTTCTGATTTTATAACCTGGAGTTTTCCCGTAGATTTCCTGAGGATGCAGGATATTCCCGAGGAGGCGGAGAACAGCCAGGAGCTGAAGGAGGGCGACGGGGACAGTTAGGGACCCCCGCAGCCCCCCCAGCACCCCACGATCGCCAGGGGTGGATCCAGCTGTGGGGAGCGATTGGAAAAGCGGGATGGGGACGCTGCTATTCCCACGGGAGCCTTACGGGAACGGGGGGGTCCAGTCGCCCCCTCCCCTACTCCAGCCCGGTGGGGCGGGGGTGACATCCTGTCCCCCCTCTTCCCGCTGGGATTTATTTATTTATTTGGATGTTTTTGGGGTGCGGGAGGTGGCCCCGGGTGGGGGGGAACCTCCCGCTTCTGGGTCAGCGGTGACAGTGACCCCCCCCCGGTGTCGGGGGGCTGCCCAAGGGTGGGGCGGGGAGGGACGGGGTCCCCGCGGATTAACTGTAAAAACAAAGGGCAAAAGACATGAAAAATATAAAAAAAATTTGGAAAATCGTGAAAATGAAGAGTTTGGAGATAAAACGAAAGGGGTGGGCTGGGGGCGGGGGTGTCTCCTCGGTGCACTGGGTGTGGGGGTCTCGGGCGGGGGGCGATGGGCCGGGTTTGGGGCGCACCCGCAGGGCGGGGCCGTTCCCGGGGAGGTGCCGGAGCCGCCGGGCCGGGTGCGGGACCGGGCGCGGCGCGGGGCGGGCGGAGGACGCGGCCCCGGAGCGGCGGCTCCCGGGGGTCCCGTAGCGAGGAGGGGTCGGGGCCGGGAGCGGAGGGGGCGGGGGTCCGGAGGGTCCCGCGGCGGGGGGGCGGGGGTCCCGGTCATGAAGAGGATGTTCTCCTGCTCCAGCTCGCAAGTGACGGTGAGTCCCGGGAGGAACAGGGGGCAGTGCCGGCTGCGATCGCAGCCCCGATCCCAATCCCGACCCCAGCCCCGATCCCAGTCCCCATCTCAGCCCGCTGCCGGTGGCGATCCCAATGTCAGCCCCGATGCTGCCTCAGTCCCGACCCCAATCCAGCCGCAATTCCACTCCCAGCCCCGGTGCTGGTCCCGGTCCTGGCTGCAGTCCCTGTCCCAGCCCCACTTCCACTCCCAGTCCCGGTTCTGATGCTGATCCCAATGCGCAACCCGAGCCCCATTCCCAGCCTCCATCTCGGGTTCAACCCCAATCCCAGCCCCAATCCTGACCCAAATCCAGCCCCCAGCCCGACTGTCTTGCCCTCAGCCCTGGCCCCGCTGCAGGTCCCGCAGCCCATCCGGCTCCCAATCCCAGCCCCGGTTCCCGTTTTCAAACCCTGTTCCCGGTCCCTGTCCCTGGCCTCAGCTCCAGTTCCCGGTCCCGGTGCCGGTGCCACCCCCGCCCGTGCCACGCTGGAGCCCAGCCCGGCTCGGTGGCACTCGCCAAACCAGCCGGGCGGGCACAGGCCGGGACACGCTGCGGCCTCTCCGCCCCTCCCGGCTCCGCGCGGATCCGGGATGCCGAGGAGGGGGAAACTGAGGCACGGGATGCGTGGGGGGAGCCACGCTGGGGGGTCCTGCCCCGGGACGGGGGTCCTGTCCTGCGTTTGGGGTCCTGTGCTGGATTTGGGGTGCCACCCCACCCCCCGCAGATGGAGAGCTGGACGCGGCAGGACCAGAAGCTCCTGGACGCGGTGACACGCGGGGACGTGGCCCGGGTGGCCGCCCTGGCCGCGCGCAAGGCCGCCCGCCCCGCCAAACTCAACGCCAGGGGACAATCCGCGTATGTCACCCCCGGGGGGACACGGGGGGGTCTCGCTGGGTGCCGGGGGGGGCCGCACGGGAGGGGTCACGGCCACCTCTCGCCCCCCAGGCTCCACCTGGCCGCAGCCGGGGGTCTCACCGAGTGCCTGACGCTGCTGCTGGAGCACGGGGCCCCCGTCAACGAGACGAACGATGACGGTAGGTGGGGACACCTTGGGGACACCTTGGGGACAATCAGACAAGACCCTGTGTCACCTCTGGAGGAGTCCAGACCTGCACCCCAAAGCAGGGACCTCCGGAGCACCCTGGAGGTGTCCCCAAAGAGGGGCTGTCCCCTGGGGGTGTCCTCGGAGTGTCCCCAATACCCTCCGGTCCCCACAGGCAGCACCGCCCTGCACTTGGCCACCATCGCGTGCCAGCCCCAGTGCGTGAAGGTGCTGCTGCAGGTACGGGATGGGAATGGGATGGGAACGGGAGCAGGATGGGAACAGCAACGGGAATGGGATCGGATGGAGCCGGGAGTTAAAACAGGGATAGAGATCACGACAAAGATAGGGATAAGGATGGGGATGCAGCGGAGGATGAGGATAGAGGTGGGGATGGGGACAAGGACAGGGATCAAGGGCAGGGATGAGGGTGGGAACAGGGCTGGGATGGGCGCCCAGTGCCGTTCCCATCCCGGGGGTCCCTTCCCGCTGTCCCCCCAGCACGGAGCCAACGAGCGCCACGTGGACGGGCAGAATCGGACACCGCTGCACTGGGCCGGTGAGGGGGGGACACGGGGACACCCCGGGGATCATGGGGGACACCAGAGGTCCCCCAAAACCCCCGCAGTGACACCACCCCCTCTGCAGCCTCCTCCGGCTGCGCCTCCAGCGTCCTCCTGCTCTGCGACCACGAGGCCCCGCTGGATGTCCCCGATGCTGTGAGTGGGGACAGGGGGACAGCAGGGGGTGGCGGGGGACAGCGAGGGTTGGTGGTCACCCCTCGTGTCCCCCCAGCACGGCCAGACCCCGCTGATGCTGGCGGCGCGGGGGAACCACGCGGCCGTTTGTGCGCAGCTGCTGCGGCGCGGGGCCGAGCCCGGGCTGGGCGACAGGGACGGCAGGTGGGTGACAGGGGACACTGGGGACAGACAGGGGACACTGAGGTCCGTGAGGTCCCCAAGGGTGTCACCGCTGCGGGAAAGGAATGGGAGTCACCTGTGTCACTGTGCCCGTGTGCCACCCCCTGCCATTGTTCACTGTCCCCTTGTGTCCCCGTGTCCCCCCGTGTCACCTCCCCTGCTCAGGACGGCGCTGGAGCTGGCGCTGGCTCACGGCAGCCTGGAAGTGGCCGAGCTGTTGCAGGGCCACAAGAGGGACAGGGGCGCCGGGAATGTCACCAGGAATGTCACCGGGAAGGCTCCGAGCTGGGCTCTCCGGAAGGTCCCGCACGGGGGGAGGAGAGGTGAGACCTCCTGGAACCCCCCAGAAAAAGGAAAAAATATGGAAAAATTGGGAAAACGGGATTGGGGTTTTCCGTCCAGCAGAGAATGGTGCTGGGCAGGTGGGAATCCAGGGCGAGGAGGAGGAGGAGGCTGAGGAGCAGCGGGACGGACGCGCTGCCGGGCGGCTGCGAGAGGAGCTGGTGAGGAAGACTCTGGAATGCCGGCGGCTGGAGGAAGATGCCGAGGGCATCCGGCGGCGGCTGCGGGAGCTCGTGCGGCTCCTGCCGGGACGGGATGCGGGTGAGGATGAGGAGGAGGATGAGGATGACGGCGCCTGCCTGGAGATCCTGTCCCGGCGCGTGGCGGAGCTGAGGAAGAGGACGAGGGATGAAGAGCGGGAAGGAGGACACGGCAGCGCCGAGGCTCCAGCGCTGATCCCGTTCCTGGCCTGGCTGCGAGAGGAGTGCTCCAAAATGCGGGAAGCGACGGCCGGCGCCTTCTCTCGGAGCCGGGAGCTGCGCCGGGAAGCAGAGGATTCCCTCCGGGAAGCAGAGAATTCCCTCCGGGACGAGGCCGCGGGCCGGAGCGCGGCCGCCTGGGAGCAGCTGGCGGCGGGGCTGGAGCAGGCGCTGGAGCAGCAGGACCAGATCCACGCCAGGATGCTCCAGGAATCCCAAACCCTCCTGGAAAAGCTCCGTGGGGAGCCTGCGGCTGCGGTGAACGGCACGGAGCGCGCTCCGGGCGGGAATGGCCGGGAGGAGACCCCGAGGGAGAGCGGGACGATGGAGAAGGAGCTGCTGGAGCTGCGGGAGGGCAACGGGAAGCTGCTGGTGGAGCTGGCGCGGCTGGGGCGGGAGCGGGAGCGGCTGCAGCAGGAGCTGCGGGCGCTGCGGGATCCCGGGGCGCGGGACGAGGCGCGGCGGCTGCGCCGGGAGCTGCGGGCGCTGCGGGACGGGGTGGGCGCGCGGGTGCGGGAGGCGGGCGGCGACGCCGGGGCCGGGATTCTGCGGGACCTGCACCGGCGGCTGGACGCGCTGGTGCGCTCCCAGCACGAGGCCCTGCAGCTCCTCACCGAGATGGAGGGAGAGGAGGCGGAAAGCGGCGGGGAGGGCGCGGGACCGGCGGAGCGGGCGGCGGTACCGGGGGCCGGTGTCCCCGCGGAGCCGCCGCCGTCGGAGCTGCAGCGCTGGCGGGAGGCGGCGGCGGAGGCGGAGGCGAGGGCGGCCGAGAGGGAGCGGGAGCTGCGGGAGCTGCGGGACGCGGCCGAGGGGCTGGAGCGCAGCCGGGCAGAGCTGCGGGAACGGGCGGCTCGGCTGGAGCGCGCCTGCCGCGACAAGGACGGGAAGGTGAGGGACGGGTCGGGAACGGGCACGGGGCTTCATCCTCCTCCCATCCTTGTCCCCATTGCCGATCCCTTCCCACCTTCCTCTTCTTCCCATATCCATCTCCATCCCCTTCCCATCTCCATCCCATTCCCAGTCCTCTTCCCATCATTATTATCCCCTTCCCACCGTTGTTCTCATCACCATCTGCATCCCCGTCCTATTCCTATTCCTATTCCTATTCCTATTCCTATTCCTATTCCTATTCCTATTCCTATTCCTATTCCTATTCCTATTCCTATTCCTATTCCTATTCCTATTCCTATTCCATCTTGGGGGACCTCGGGGTCTGAGAGGAGAACTGAGGGGCACCCAGGGGACTCTGGAGGGTGCTGGGAGCAGCCAACCCCCCACCAGTCCCCCAAATCTGACGCCGACTTTGCTCCCCCAGCTGAAGCAGCTGCTGGTGGAGACGGAGAAACTCTCGGCCGAGGTTTTGGGGCTGCGGGGCCGGAGCGCCCGGCTCCAGCTGCAGCTGGAGGTGGGGACAGTGTCACACCGTGTCACTCTTTGTAACCTCCTGTCACTCCGGGTCACCCCCTGTGCCCTCATCCTGCCTGTCCCCCCCAGGTCCAGCAGAAGCAGCACCGGGACACCGTGGCCGTGTACCGGAGCCACCTCCTCCAGGCTGCCCAGGTGGGAGCCCCTGGCCCTGCCCGGGGTCTTTGGGGGGTGCGGGCACAGTTTTGGGTGCCGGGCACGCAGGTGGGATCCCGGGAAAAGCCACACTCGTTCCTCCGCAGGGATTCATGGACGAGGGCGTGCACGCCGCGCTGCTGCGGATCCTGCGGGCCGAGGCGGGAGCGGGGCCGCGGCATTAAACTGGGAAATGCGACCTGTGTCCAGTTCTGTGTCCCCAACAGCTCGGGGAAGGGGCTGTACCCCGCTCCACTCCCCTGGAATCCACCCGAGACCCCGGAAACCCCCAGCCCGTTCTTGGGGTCTGCATGTCCCCACTCCAACAGGGACCCGGATCCCACGGGAAGTTTTTCTTTTATTCCCGGTCGCCCCGGCCGGGCCCCGCCCGCCGCCGCCCCAGCGCGAATTTGGTGCCGGTGCTGACGCGCTCCAGGTCGGGGCCGTGGGCCGGAGCACGGCGCAGGAGGATCCCGGTGGGAATCTGGGAGCTCTGGAAGCCGTCGGCGCTCAGTTCCATGATCCTGGGACAGGAATGGGGTCAGGGATGGGGCCAGAGGGGCTGGACAGCCCCAGGGGCTCTCCAGACTCGTGTCGCTGTCCCCACGCTGTCAGGAGCGGCTCACCCCACGGTGGCGGGCAGTTCTCTGGGGAGTGACCCTGGTCCCGATTCCGGTCCCGGTTCCGATCCCAATCCCAGTCCCGATCCTGATCCCTCGGCTCCATCCTCGGTGGCAGCGATGGCGTCCAGGACCAGAGGCTCAAGCCAGGCCACAGCGCTGACCTCACACGGACTCGGACACAGCTGGGCCTGGGCATGGACCCCCGTGGAGGAAGGGACCCCCGGGGGGGACCCCAACCTCAATTGGGACCCCAACCTCGATAGGGACCCTTGAAGGGACCCTAACAATGAGTGACACCCATGGAGAGACCCTCATTCTCAGAGAGACCCCCATCTAGAGAGGGACTCCCCCACCCATGAAAGGATCCCCCACCCATGAAGGGACCCCCTCACCCGTTAAAGGACCCCTCCGGAGGTGCCCCCACCTGCAGGCGCTCGCGGGGCTCGGCCGAGCGCAGCCCCAGGTAGGTGACGATGTGGTGGCAGCGCGGTGGCCCCCGGCTCAGCGCGGGGGGGAACAGGGACTGCGGGGAGCAGGGGTGACCCCGGGGGCAGGGCGGACACCGGGGGGTGTCACCCCCAGCCCAGCCCCGTTTTTACCTCCCAGAGGCCGAGCAGGCGCCACGAGAAGGTCCCGGGCTCCAGGCGCAGCCCCGTCTCCTCGGCCAGTTCCCGCAGCCCTGCGGCCACCAGCTGGGCATTGGGGGGGGTCAGGGTCACCTGTGTCCCCGCGCTCACCTGGGCACCCCCTGCCCTCCCCACGGGTCACCTCACCTCTTCTCCTGGCTCCAAGTGCCCACCTGCTTGGGGGGACAGGGGTCAGGGCACCCCGAAACACCTGTCCCCACCTGAGTGAGGGCTCAGGGGACCCCAGATCTCCTGTCCCCAGTCCTCGCGCTCACCTGGTGGCACCCAAACGTTGGGGAAGTGGCGCAGGGTGGTGGCTCGGCGGGTCAGCAGGACGTGGCCGCAGGCGGCCTCCAGCAGCACGGCCACCGCTGCGGCCACCCCCGGGTGTCCCCCCCGGTCACCCGGCGTGGCCCCCCCCAGCTTGGCGGGGCAGAAAGGGGGTCTCTGCAGGGACAGGGGACATCAGGGGTGCGATGGCTCCCTGGGGGGACGCGGTGGCTCCCGGGGAGACACAAGGGACAGGTGGCCCCGCGCACCTTGAGGACGGTGACGGCGGAGCCGGGGAAGGGGACATCGGAGATGAGGAAGTGGCCGCGCTCCAGCCCGCAGCTCACCAGGGCCACGTCCGTGTGCGCCGGGCAGAACACGCCGGTGACACTCTGCGGGGACACCGCGACAGCCACGGGGACACCGCGGCCGCTGTCACCGCACCGCGACGCTGCATCGGCCGCTCCCCCTCCCTTGCGCTGTCCCCCCCCATCGCCTCCACAGTCTCCAGACCCCTCCCGGTGCCCCCCGGTCCCTCTCGGTCCCTCCCGGTGTCCCCCGGTCCCCCCGGACCTGCCCGAACGCCGCCGCCCCCCGCGCTCCCGCCCGCTGCACGTGCACGAGCACGCGCGGGCTCGCCATGACGGGGCGGGGCCACCTGGGGCGGGGCCTCTTTGGGGGCGGGGCCTCAGCCGCACCGGCGATCGCGCCCCCTGCAGGGCCACCGGGAACGGTCACCAGAGACCGGTGGCGGGAGACCGGGGACAGTTTTGTGTCCCCGTGTCCTGTGCGTGTCCGTGTGTCCTGTGTCCTTTGTGTGTCCCCCATGTCCTGTGTGTCCCCCATGTCCTGTACGTGTCCCCCGTGTCCCCTACGTGTGTCCATGTCCTCGTGTTCCCCCACTGGGGACACTGTCACCTGCCGCGGGCGTGGCCACCCCCGGGGCTGCTGCCACCCCTCAGGGACACGATCGGCACTCCGGGGACTCCGCAGTGTCCCCAGCGCTGCCACCCCGGTCCCCGACAGGCGCCATTCCGGGCCGTGCCGGCAGGTGTCACCCGTGCCCGCCCCCTCGGGACCCCCCGGCACCCCCCCGAGTCTCGGGGTGTCCCCAGCGCCCCCCACCCCTGAGGTGTCCCCAGGGTCCCCTCTGCGCCCCGGTGACCCTCGGGGACCGGACAGCTCAGCGTGTCCCGGTGTGTCCCAGTAACTCCCAGCAGCTCTCGGTCGCCACTCAGGCGAGCAAGTGGCCACGCGATGGTGCAGGTGACAGGTCCCACCCTGGGGACAGAGGGGGACACGCGGGGGTCGCCATGCCGCACGCGCGTGGGCCGGGAGGCTCGCTCGGGCGCGCGCCCACAATCGCACGCGGGAGCGCGCACCGGCAAGAAGGGAGGGGGGGGTGTCACAGCCGTGCCCGCGCACACGCGCGTGCAAAAACCACCCCCCGTCCCTCGGCAGTTAATGAGGATCATCTCATTAACGGGGATTAACGCCTATCTATAGGGCGGCGGCGGGGGGAGTCCCGCGGCGGGGGCCGCGCCGTCCCGCGGGGGTCCCCGGTCCCGCCCCCGGCCCGCTCCGGCCGGTGCCCGGTCCCGGCCCGTTCCGGGGCGGAGCCGCTCGGCACCGAGCGGGGAGCGGAGCCGGTACCGAGCGCCGCGGGGTCCGGAGGGGCGGGGGTTGGGGGGTGTTGGGGCAGCGGGTGGGGAGCGCTGGGGCAGGGTGGGAATGGGGTGGGTTTGGGATGGGTTTGGGGTGGTTTTGGGGTGTAGGTTGGGTATTGTGGGGTGTCGGGGCAGGGGATGTGTAGGGTGCTGCACGGGGCCATGGAGTGTTGCGACGGGGCGGTTTTGGGGTGTTTTGAGGGTTTGGGCGGGACGCTGACTGTTGTGAGGGTCTCGTGGGAGTGTTGGAGTGTTGGGGGGTACTTGAGGCGCTGTGGGAGCGGTGTCGGGGTGTAGGTGGGGTGTTTTGGGGTGCTGGGGCGGTGCAGGTGGGTGCACCGCTGTGCTGGGGGACGTGTCCCGGCACTGCTGGCGGCGGCTCCCGGAGCACTGGGAGCACTGGAACAGGAACATTGGAGAGGGGGCACTAGGGACACCGCGAGGGGGTACTGGGGACCTCTGCGCGGACTGGGGACACTGGGAGCACTGTCCCCACACTGTCCCCACTCCGCCTCCCCCCCCATCCCCGCGCCTCAGTTTCCCCCCGCTCGCAGCCCGGGGCGGGGCGGGGGGGTCGCTCTCAGCCCCACCCGCGATGCCGGGGGTCCCGCTGCCCTTCGTCCTCGTCCTCCTCCTCCTCCTCGGGGCTCCCGCCCAGCCCTTCCCGCGGGACCTGGTGGCTCGCAGCACCGTGGGGCTGGCAGGTGAGCTCGGGGGGCTCGGGGGGCTCGGGGGCTGCCGGGGCGTCACCGTGGTGACAGCGGGGTATCCCCCCTGTCCCAGCCACGGCCGCGTACCCGCGTTTCGAGGGGCTCCGGGGGGACAACGGCACGGCGCGGCTCGGCCTGGACTTCCAGCGGATGCTGCGGCTCAACGGGACGCTGTTCGTGGCCGCCCGGTGAGCGCGGCCGGGCTCCGTGTGCGGGACGGAGCTCCCGGTGCCGGTGCTCGAGCATCCCCGGAAGGGCTCGGGCCAGGATTTGCACACTCGCGTTCCCTTGTCAGTGCTCGGACCCCCCCGTTCTGACCCTGTGCATGTGGCGGGCGTGGTGTCCCGGTGTCCCCTTGCCCACCCTGACGTCCCCCTCTCAGCCCCGGTGTCCCCGTGTCCCTTTGCCCACCCCGGTGCCCCTTACACGCCCCGGTGTCCCCGTCTCCCTTTTCACACTCGCCGCCTCCCCCCAGGGATCACATCTACGCCTTCGACCTGGGACAGGACAAGGGGACGCTGTACCCGGAGCGGGTAAGGGGGAACAGCGACCCTGGGGACAAGAGCGGTACACAGGGGGTGACCACTCACCCCCTGCCCCCGTCTCACCTGGCAGCACCTCACCTGGGAGACGCGGGACAGGGAGAACTGCGCCATGAGGGGCCGGCGGCAGGTGAGGGGGTGTGGAGGGGTGTTAAGGACTTGGGGATTTGAGGTGCAGGAGTTTGGGGATTTGAGGTGCAGGAGTTTGGGGTGCAGGACTCAAGATGCAAGGGGCAAACAGGGTCTCAGGGCATAACAAGGTGGTGACGCCGGGGTCCCCCCGTGTCCCCCCACAGGACGAGTGTCACAACTACATCCGAGTGCTGGTGCCCCGCGACGCCGAGACCCTCCTGGCCTGCGGCACCAACGCCTTCAGCCCCCTGTGCCGCACCTACCAGGTGGGGGTCCCGGGGCTGCGGGGGGCTCGCAGCCTGCTGGGGGTGGGTGAGATGAGTGTGGGGGTTCTCAGCCCCGTCCGTGCTGGGGCTGGGGATGGCACAAGCGGGTGCTGAGTATTTGGGGGGGTCTCACGGCCTCTGGGCGTGTTCCCCCCCAGGTGGGCAGCCTGGCGCAGCAGGGTGACGAGGTCAGCGGCCAGGCGCGGTGCCCCTTTGACGCCAAGCAAAGCATCGTGGCTCTCTTTGTCGGTGGGTGCTGGGCAGGCGAGGGGACACGGGGGTGGCCGGGGGGCACAGGGGTGACCCGGTGTGTCCCCCCCCGCAGATGGCAGCCTGTACTCGGCCACGGTGGCCGATTTCCAGGCGAGCGATGCCGTGATCTACCGCAGCCTGAGCCCCGGGCAGGCTCCCCTGCGCACCCTCAAATACAGCTCCCGCTGGCTGCAGGGTACCCAGAGCGGGGCTCGGGGGTGCGGGGTCTGTGGGGATGGGAGGGGGGTACACGGGTGTAGGAGGGAGGCGGGCAGGGGTTACAGGTGTGGGGGGATTAGGGGGTGCACGGCTGTGATCTGGGGGTACAGACCCATGGGGACATGGGGGGGGCAGGATGGAGGGGAGGGGCTGAGCACAAGGGTGTGGGACAAGGACAGGAGGTGGCGGGGTCTGATGGCCCCTCTGACCTCCCCTGGCCCCCCCAGAACCCCACTTTGTCCAGGTGCTGCCCTACGGCCCCTACGTCTACTTCTTCTTCAGGGAGGTGGCAGTGGAGCTCAGCGCCCTGGGCAAGGTGGGTGCGGGGACGGGGGCACAGGGGGAGCACCCAGGGGTCCCCCCAGGCTGGAGCTGAGCCAGGGGGGACTCCTGAGCCCCTCACCAGGGTATCAGACCTGTGGATGCCCCCTGATGTGCCTGGGGGCAGCGATGATGCCCGGGGGTGCCCCGGGCGCTAAGCCCAGGTGTGCAGGTGCTGAGCCCAGGTGTGCAGGTGCTGAGCCCAGGTGTGAGGCGCTGAGCCGGGTCCCTGCGCAGGTGCTGGTGGCCCGCGTGGCCCGCGTGTGCCGCAATGACCGCGGCGGGTCCCCGCGGGTGCTGGAGCGGCGCTGGACGTCCTTCCTGAAGGTGCGGCTGCAGTGCTCCGTGCCCGGCGACACCGTCTTCTACTTCGATGTCCTGGAGGCCGTGACACCCCCCCAGACCCTGCACGGGCGCCCCGCTGTCCTCGCGCTCTTTGGCACCCAACCCAACAGGCAGGGACACGGGGACAGGGGACAGGGGGATGTGGGGCAGGGGGATGGTGACATGAGGGACTCACAAGGGGACACAGAGGGACAGCACAGAGGGGAACAGGGCATGGGGACACACCTGGGACACCGAGAGGCCCTGGTCGAACCAAGGCCACCTTGTCCCCTCCCCGCTGTCACCGCAGCATCCCCGGCTCGGCCGTCTGCGCCTTCTACCTGGCAGACATGGAGCGGTCGTTCGAGGGTCCCTTCGCCGAACTCCGCGGGGCCACCTGGAGCCCAGTGCCGGAGGACAGGGTCCCTCAGCCCAGGTACCCCCCCCGCCACACCGGGACCCCCCCGGGGGCCGCAGACAGCGCGTCCCACACCGGCTGTGCCGCAGGCCGGGCTGCTGCGCCGGGATGGGACCTGCGGCCGCTCTTGTCACCTCTGGGGACTTTCCCGACGAGACGCTGCTGTTCGCCAAGGAGCACCCGCTGCTGCACGGAGCCGTGAGCCCCGCGGGCGGGCGGCCGCTCTTCACCCGCACCGGCACCAGGTGCGGGACGGGGACGGGGACAGGGACGGGGACAGGATGGCCTCGGGATGGAGTGGCCCTGGGGACAGGGAATAGCTCATGTGAGCAGGTTAGGGCGCTGCAGGGTGCGGAGGGTCCCTGTCCAAGGCTCCTGTGAGGGTGTGCGGGGTCCCCGGGCGCGGCCCAGCCCCAGCCCGGCTGTGGCCCCGTGTCCCCCCGCAGGCTGACCCAGCTGGCCGTGGACACGGGCGCGGGGCCCCGCGGCGACCAGACCGTGCTGTTCCTGGGCGCCGAGGACGGGCGGGTGCTGAAGGTCCTGGCAGCTGCACAGAGGCCCGAGGTCACCCAGCGCCCCGGGGGCACCGCGGCACCGGGGGACACCCGAGAGTTGGGGGACAGCAGGGACAGCAGGGACAGCAGGGACAGCAGGGACAGCAGGGACAAGGCGCTGCTGCTGGAGGAGATCAGTCTCTACGAGCCCGGGCGGTGAGCGCCAGGCAGGGGGGTGCCCAGGGCTGGGCTCCGGGGGTCTCGGGGGGCTGGGGATGCTAGAGGGGGCTGGGGGAGCTGGGGGGGTTATGGGGGTCATGGGTACTGGGAGTGCTGGGGGGCACTGAGGGGTTGGGGGGGATTGGGGGTGGGCTTTGGGCACTTCGGGGTTGTGAGTGCTGTGAGGGTTTGGGGGTGCTCACCCCGGTGCTGTGGAGGTTTGGGGGTGCTCACCCCGGTTCTGTGGTGCTTTGGGGTGCTCACCCCGGTGTTGTGGGGGTTTGGGGTGCTCACCCCGGTGCTGTGGTGCTTTGGGGTGCTCACCCCGGTTCTGTGGTGCTTTGGGGTGCTCACCCCGGTGCTGTGGGGGTTTGGGGTGCTCACCCCGGTGCTGTGGGCATTTCGGGTGCTCACCCCGGTGCTGTGGGGGTTTGGGGTGCTCACCCCGGTGCTGTGGGGGTTTGGGGTGCTCACCCCGGTGCTGTGGGGTGCAGGTGCCGCAGCCCGCGCGGGGCCGGGGTCCCCAGCCGGGTGCTGGGGCTGGAGCTGCACCTGCCGGGCCGGGAGCTGCTCGTGGCCTTCGCCGGGTGCCTCCTGCGGCTGCCCCTGAGCCGCTGCGGCCGCCACGGCTCCTGCCGAGGGTGAGCGGGGTGTGGGGGCGCGGGGGGCGCGGGGGGCGCGGGGATGGGGGTGCAAGGGAACGAGCGGCACAAGGGGATGGGGGTGTGGAGAAACAAGGGAGCGTGCGAGGGCACAGGGACACGGGAGTGCCCAGAGGCACGGAGGTGTCCGAGGGCTGGGAGGGGACAGGGGCGCACACGGGCACAGGGGCACGGATCCAGCGGTGTCCCCGTGTCCCTGCAGGAGCTGCCTGGCTGCCCGGGACCCCTATTGCGTCTGGCTGCCCTCCAGGGGCTGCGTCCCCTTTTCCGAGGATCTCCCGTGAGTGTCCCTCCCATCCCCTCCTCCTGGGCCCTGCCCCGTGCGGGGACACGCCGGGGGCACGGGGTGATGTCCCCTCTGTGTCCCAGGAGTGGCTTCCAGCAGGACACGGAGGGATCCCTCGGCATCAGCGGGAGCTGCCAAGGTGAACTGGGGGAACACTGGGAGCACTGGGAACGTGGGAATGCTCGGGGATTTCTGGAGAGATGAGGTCATGGGGGGATGCAGGTGACACTGGGGTGGCTCTGGCACACGTGGGTGATGCCAGAGGATGGGGAGGGCGTGGAGAGGGAACACGAGTGGCTCCAAGGGACACGAGGGGGCCTGGCCCGACCCTGCTGTGCTCTTGCAGGGGCTGCACTGGACAGTGACGAGGACGGGGACCTGGCCCACGGTCAGTGACATTGTCTGAGTACCCTGGGGAGGGACCCTGGGGACAAGGGAGGGGCGTCCCAGGGGTGGGCGAGAGACCCCAGGGTTTGGGGAGGGACTGTGGAGTCGGGGGGGGCCCAGAGATAAATAAGAGACCCCCAGGGATAGAAGGCGGACCCCAGGGGTGGGATCAAGATGCCAAGGGTGGAAGACGGACCCCAGGAAAGGAGGAAAGGAGACCCCAGTGACCAGGAGGGACCCCAGGAACAGGAGAGGGATGAGAGGGAACCATGGGGACAAGGGGGCACCCCAGGGACGGGAGGACTGTGGGAGGGGGCGCCCCAGGGGCGTGAGTGGGGCCGGGGGTCTCGGGGGTACCGGGTTTCTGACGGGAGGTCCCGCAGGGGTGCGGCACCCCGGGCCGGAGCCCGAAGCCACGGTGCCGGTGCCGGTGCTCGTGGGCTGCGTGCTGGGCGCCTTCGCCCTGGGAGCCCTGGCCACCGGGCTGGTGGCCACCTGCTGCCAGCGCCCCGCCCTCCCCAAAGCCCCCCCGGAGCCGCCCTGCGCCCCCCGGACCCCGGCCCCGCCGCCCGTGCCCCGC
This sequence comes from Erithacus rubecula, assembly GCF_903797595.1. Taxonomy (NCBI): domain Eukaryota; kingdom Metazoa; phylum Chordata; class Aves; order Passeriformes; family Muscicapidae; genus Erithacus; species Erithacus rubecula. Next base: position 1,034,553 of record NW_027636168.1, on the reverse strand, counting down.
CTGTACCCCGCTCTGCCCCCCCGAGCCGAGCCCGAGCCCGAGCCCGAGCCCGAGCCCGAGCCCGACCCCCAGCCCAAAGCCGAGCCCCCCGCGCTGCCCCCCGCCCGCACATCCCGGCCCCGGGAGCCCCGGCGCGGCCCCGCCGCAGCCCCGGAGCCCCCCGGGCCGGGCCCCCCCGAGCTTCTGCAGCGGCTGCAGGGGGGCTCGGGGTGGCCCGGGACCCCCGCGAGCAGCGGCTCCTTCGCCAACCGGGTCCTGCCGCGCTCCGCGGGCCCCGCGCCCCCGCTGGGCCCCCACGACCGAGCCCCGCTGCGGGTGGACGTGCCCCCCGACAGCCCCCCGGCCCCGCGGCGGCCGCTGGCGCAGAGCCACTCGCTGGGGGGGGTCTCCGTGAGCCCCCCCGGGCCGGCGCGGGGCCTGACCCGCATGCACTCGCTGGGGGCACCGGGGGGCTCGGCCTGGGTCCCCCGGCCCGGGGTCCTGGAGCGCTCCCTGTCCATGAAACCCCCCGTGCTCCCCAAGCCGCTGCTGCTGCCCGCGGCCCCGGCGCGGCCCTGAGACCCCCGGGACACCCTGAGAGACCCCTGGGACAGCCCTGAGACCCCCGGGAACAGCTCTGAGACCCCCGGGACAGCCCTGAGACCCCCGGGACAGAACTGAGAGCCCCGGAACAGCTCTGAGACCCCCGGGACAGTTCTGAGAGACCCCGGGACAGCTCTGAGACCCCCGGGACAGCTCTGAGACCCCCGGGACAGCCCTGAGACCCCCGGGACAGATCTGAGAGCCCCGGAACAGCTCTGAGACCCCCGGGATAGCCCTGAGAGACCCCGGGACAGTTCTGAGACCCCCGGGACAGCCCCTCTGCGGCTGGGGGGACCCCGGGCTGTCACTGTCCCTTCCCGGGATTCAGAGTTCCCCTGGCCAGCTCCCCGTGGAGTTGTCAGGGTCCCCGTGTCACCAGGACAGTCCCTCTGTCACCAGGGCAGTCCCCGTGTCACCAGCAGGGCGATGGGGTCCCTGTGTCACCAGCAGAGGTGACAGGGATCCCCCTGTCCCCACACTGCAGTGACAAGGTTTCTGTGTCTCGCATCCCCCTGCTTTTGCGTTTTTTAAATTCTTCCTAATTTATTTTCTGTCTGGGGGGTGGGAGTTGCTGTCACCCCCTTGGGGACACCACGGGGGATACGTGGCCCAGCCCATCCTACTGTGTAGGAGCAGGGCTGGGCCAGGGCACCGCAACAGTGCCGCAGGATTTTAATAAAAAATACAGGACAAAAATAAGTGTTATAATTTCTACATGCCAAAGTATTTTCTTGGCAGGAAAGGGGGGGACAGGCCCTTGTGCTCTTGTCCCAGAATTCGGGGAATCCGTCCCCGATTTATTCAGTGATCAGAACTATAAACCTCCAGATTAATCAAATAATTAATTTAGCCCAGGAAGGGGATGGGGGTGATGGGAGGGAAACGCGGCTAATGAACCCCAAAGTGGCTAATGAACCCCAAAGTGTTTAATGAACCCCAGAGTGTGTTAATGAACCCCAGAGTGTCTAATGAACCCCAAAGTGTGCTAATGAACCCCAGAGTGTGTTAATGAACCCCAAAGTGTCTAATGAACCCCAAAGTATCTAATGAACCGCTAAGTGTCTAATGGACCCCAGGGTGTCTAATGAACCCCAAAGTGTGCTAATGAACCCCAAAGTGTGTTAATGAACCCCAGAGTGTGCTAATGAACCCCCAAGTGTGTTAATGTACCCTAAACTGTGCCCATGAACCCCAGACCGTGCCCATGAACCCCAGACTGTTCTAATGAACCCCAAACCTTGCCCATGAACCCCAAACCTTGCCCATGAACCCCAAACGGTGCCCATGAACCCCAGACTGTTCTAATGAACCCCAAACGGTGCCCATGAACCCAAAGCACACTCAAAGCTCTCTGGCCCACGCAGGCTCGGGCTCGGAATCCCTGGCACGGCACAGCCCTGCCTGGGCTCCCGTGGGAGGGAATTTACTGACCAAAAAAATGCTGCTCTTGGCTGGCAAAGCTGCTGGTGTTTTTCTGTGGAAGAGCTGGGGGTTGAATTCCGGGCAAAGATCAAACCCTTCTCGTTTTTGGTGGGCTCTGACACACAGATACTTCCAGCAATGGAATCGGGGTTCCCCTCCCAAAGGTGACACCATCCTCAGCTTTGCTCCTCCAAAAATAACCCAAACCAGTTCCCATCAGACACGTGCACTTTTTATTTTTCATTTCCTCTTCCAAAGGGGAAGCTTTTATCCCAGCTGAAGGGATTTTTTTTTTTGCAAAATCACCTGTTTTGGGGAGAAGGATGGCGATAATTGAGGGTGGCAGTGGGGAAGGCACAACGCAGATCAGCTGCATGTTAAAAAAGGTTTCAGGTATTTAAAATTGGAAATTTTATTTGAAAAAGGTGACATTTTTATCTCCAAGGCTGTCATGTCTGGTTTCATGTGCTACCAGTTTACACCACTGGCTAGTGTGGGAAATAGAATATTTGCATAAATATTGTAAAACCAAGGAATTTTTTGTTTCTGGTGTTTGGATGAAAAACTCCATCAAATTTTTCCCGAAACAGGTGAAGGGTGGTTTTCCCTGACAGTGAGATGCTCCATGTGACAAACACTCAGTGTTGCCTCAACCCAAAAATCAACGATTTTGGAAGGAGAAAATCCTGGCTAAAGGGAAAAATCCCCTCCACACCTCTGCAAATGTTTAAAGCCACACGCCAGGGGAATATTTGTGCTGCCATTGCGGGTCTGCTCCCCGGATTTGCAGGTCCTTGCACAAGGTCTGTGCTCAGGCTGGAATTCCCAGGCAGCTCAGCACTAATCCAGCTGCTCTGGCAGGGGGCATTTCTCCATTCCCAACAATGCAGGTATTGACATCCCAGAGGGAGCTGGGATCACCTGGCTGGGTGAAATTTTGTGGAAAAGCTTCAGGTCAAGGCTTCAAGGCTTCACCCTGTGCTCCTTGGAGTTATTCTCCTCCCAGGAGGAGACAATTCCAAGTCTGAAATACCCGAGTGTTCCACCCCAATGGGCCTGACAGAATCCAAAGTCAAAATTTTCACCTTTGAAAGAACCACGTGTGGGGAAAAAAGAGAAAGTATGATTTTGATGGTTCAGGAATGGAACTTCCAGCCCAGACAGGAACAGAAAACTCTCCTGGATGATTCCTAAGTTCCCAAACAGCTTTAGGCACATTCAAGAGCTGCAAATAAATATTTTAAATCTGTAAACATGAGTTGTTGCTTTGGGAAGGCAGAATTTGTCCAAGCAGAGAGGAGAAAGCTCATGTGAGTGACTGAAGGTAGCGCCACCTAAACAGTTCCCCCTTTGTCTTCCTGGCGGGTCCCCAGCCAGGAATGATTTGTAGTAATTTGGCAAATAATTCAGAATAATTAACAGCTTTAGCAAACAGTTGCTGAGCAGGGCCAGTCTGCAAACAGACAGCACTGATGTAACCCGTCCCTGCGAGCGGCTCTGCTTGCTAAGCCTCTTTTCCTGCCCCAAGTTAATCCAAATAACGGAGTATCCCGGGGACACGCCGCCACAACTGGGGGGTGACACCCCCTGAGGAAACAGAGCAGAGCTCTGGGGCTGAGCTGGAGTCTGTAAATTGTCTGTGAGTGACTCCCGGATAAAGGAACAGTCTCTGCCAAACGGCAGCGGCCAGTTTGGCATCTCTTCTCCTGAGGGCGTGGGGTTTCCAGGAAAAACCCGAACTATTGCGGCGTGGTTGAAGCGCCGGGGCACAGTGAGAGTGTGGGAGGAACAGCTGGAGCAGCTGGAACAGCTGGAACCTTCTCCCTTGGGACTGAACCCCGTGTGGCACCATCCACGGCCTCGCTGCCACCGCCTCCCTCTCACCTCGGGAAGAAAGCGCACGCCAGACAAAAGGGTTTCCTTCTCTCTTCCTTGAATAGAAACCGGAGGGGAAGGGCTCCAGTGTGCGGCTTCGGACTCCTGGGATTAGGAGAACAATGTGGGAATGCAGCAGGTTTTAGCAGGAGAAAGAAAACAGCACTGCAGCTCAGCAAAACAAAGCTCGCAGGGTAAAGGAGGTTCAAACAGCCCCCAAGGCCACCGACCCATTTGAAGGTCGCATTGATGATCTCTCCCAGCCTCAATAATTTTATTTTGCACACATGAGCAAAGAGCAGCGCACAAATTAACATCCCTGGCTGTGCAGAGCTTCCTTCCCTGCCCCTTCCCTCGGCTGCATCCTGCTCCCAGTGCAGGAAACTGGGACCTGTGCTGGGTGCCAGAGAGGAAAACACTGGAGCAGCGCGGGTCAAGGGATCGCTGCTCTGCCACCAGCAGCTCCCAGAATTTAAATTACTTGTCTCTAGACTCTAGGAAAAAAAAAAAAAAATGGTTAGCTGTGGGGAAGAGAAGGGAATTGAGAAGTGAGGGGATTAGATAAACTTCCACTCTATCAAATTCCTAAATCCAAAGTTAATTAAAGGTCAAGCAGCATAAAGGATGGTTTTAAAAAGCAACACCAACCTTTCTGTAAGGAGTTATCAGAGCTTCAATGTGGGACAGGGAACATTTGAGACAATTTCACTGTTTATCCAGGTTTATATGTTACAGTCAATTAATTTCTGCAGCAGCAGGTTTCCATTTTTATTATTTATTTTTATATAACAGCAAGAGCTGCATATGGCAACATCAGACATGGCGCTTCATTTAAAATTCAATTAGAATTCAGTTATTTCTCTTGGTATCCATCACTGTTTCTTTACTGAAGTTTGAGCTGGGATTAAATCAATAAATGACGACTGAAATGAGATAAACAAGGCTTCTCAGCCCCCAAACAATGATTCTTCCTGCAATTGACCCCAGCAGCTCCTATTCAATGCAGACTCTGTAAGAATGGGACAGGAAATTACCCAAATGGGCGCAAGCTCAGAGCAGAGACCCCACAATTCCTCTTTAAAAGGGAAAAAAAGAGATCCTGTTCCTCAGATGAACAGATTGTGGGCACACAGAGGGAAGTTCACCTAAAGTCCTTCTCATTTAACCCTTCCAACCTGGCTTTTCTCTCGTTTCACCAGATTCAGCAAGTTTGTCAGGTTTGTTTCACGGAATACTCGGTGAAAACAGCCCAAGCCTGGAGTTTGCAGCACTTTGTAACCAGATTCCCCCAGCCTAGCTAAAGATCCTGGTTCCCATTTAAAAACGGGAGAGGCGAGGAAAATCTTTATTTGGGAGTGTTAAATTAGATGTTTTTTGTTGAAATTGAAGTGGCTGGTGATGCCATCTCGTGGGAAATACAGAATTCACCTCTCGGGGCAGCAGACACAGCTGTTCTGAGCCCTCTGCTGCTGCAAGTGAAGTGGAAGGAAAATTTTGGGTATTTTTGGGCAGTCCCACGCTGGGGTAAAGGGGATTGGAGCCAGATCAGTCTGCAGACACTGAGCATCACCCAGGCTACAAAAATCCTGAATTCTATCCCCTCTGGGTTTGTGGAACATCATCAGTTAAAGAGTTGTGCCAGGAACATTTTGGACCATTTTTCCTCCTTTAAATTAGGGGTTTTCAGAGCTTCAAGGGTCTGAAAGGTTTGAGAGCAGGGCTGGCACAGGCAGAGAGGTCTGGGTGGGAATGTCAAGATCTGAGATTTCAGAAATTCCCTCTGCTTGCCAAGCAAACATTCACACAGGTGAACAGCCCCACTTCACCAAAGAATTCGTCACATGCAGAAGTGCTTGAAGGATGAGGCAAAAAAAGCTTCCCAAAACTTTTCAGTAGCCTCAAGACTGCACAGAAACAACAGTTGGGGTTTCCCCCAAATACACAAAATTCACTTGATGAGTTATTAGAAAAAATTTTATTACTCAAAAAGAATTTGCAGTTAAATCAAATGAGGTTTTCCCAGCCAAAATAAGGCTCAAGGAACATCAGGAAACCTATTTATTTCCATCTAAGATGGGAGAGAATAAATGAGGAGTAATCTACACATCCCTTAGACCTGCCTATCCAGGAATTTGCTTACTCAGTGTTGACACAAAGCAAAGCAGCACTGGCAACAAAGAGCAAAGCAAAGGGTTCCATTCTCGGGATTGGCACGGGTGGAATTGTAGTTGTTCTTCTCTTGCAATCAGCCAAATCCATTTTCTGCAGGCACTGGACCCACCTTGATTTCCACCAGCGCCGGATCCTCCCTCAGCTCTGCAGGAAACATCCCGGGGCAGGAAACTGCAACGGGGCGGTTTTGGCCACTTTCAGCACTTTCCCTTTCCTAAATACCCATCTGCCCTCTACTGGAGAGCAATCCTAGGGATTGTTATCCCAAATTTAATAAAAGCCTTGGCCCTGCTCCGTTTATTACACTCGAGGTCCCCTTGGACCTTTCCTGAGGTGGTTTTGGTGCTGAAGGGAAGAGCCTGAGAACTTGCCCCGGTGTAAGAATGAAGGGCGGGATGGGATTTTTGTGATGGGATTTGTTCTTTGGGTGAGCGTCCACCACACGGGGGTCCCACATCCTCAAAGATCGCACTCCCTCCTTCAATGGGAGTCCTCTGAACCCCTCACGGGGGTCTCCTCTCCTCAGACCCCCAATATCGCAATCTTTCCCCTCACGGCGCTCCCTAACGCCCCTCACGGGGGTCCCCTCTCCTCAGACCCCCAATATCGCAATCTTTCCCCTCACGGCGCTCCGTGATGCCCCTCACGGGGGTCTCCTCTCCTCAGACCCCCAATATCGCAATCTTTCCCCTCACGGCGCTCCGTGATGCCCCTCACGGGGGTCCCCTCTCCTCAGACCCCCAATATCGCAATCTTTCGCCTCACGGGCTCGGGCTCCGCCCCTCCCGCCGCTGCCTCACAAAATGGCGGCGCCGGCAGCGAGCCCGGGAGGCGGCGGAAGGATACGGGAGTGAAAAGAACAACAAAAGAGTCCTCCGAGGAGGCAGAGCAGGATAGGGCTGGGCCCGCTCGCAATCTGCCGCAGATGGAGCTGTGGGGAATGCGGGATTTTCTCATTCTTTTCTCCCCGTTCTCCCCGCCCGGGGCCGTGGGCAGAGCCCGGCAGGGGAGTGCTTTCCCGTGGCGGAAGGATATCAATCGGCAGAGCTGGATCGCCGTGACGCGTCCCTGAAAGTAGATCCGGCCGAGGCGTTTTTGCGCCAAGTACAAAATGGCGGCGGCGCCTCAGTGAGGCGGAGCGGTTTTGGTATCTCTTGGAACTTTGATAATTAGGGTTAATAAATGTATCTCTGTTTGTATGTGTGTATTTCAGTAATTTGAGCATACCTGTCCTCTCTGAGCGCTTTCCAGTCCAGGATTTAGCTTCCCTCAGGCTGCCAACCCCCCTCTCCAAGGTGTTACCCCCGTGCGTGCCCCTCACTTGCCCGAAACGCTCTTTTTTTGAGGTAAAATTTGAGCTCCGGGGCCTGTTTATTCTCTTGGGTGTCCTCCTGTGGGGCTTGGAAAAGCTGAAGTGTAAGTAATATCCTTAATGTGCTTATAATAATCCTTTAGGCTTAGTTTTTCCACGCTTAAGTCTTCCACAAATGTGCAAAGACACAGGGGTGAGTTCTCACCGTAAAGAGATTCGAGACATTTTAATGCCAAAGAAATCAATGTCAGCCTGCGTGTCCACAGGAGTGTGTATGTTTTTAACTGATTTTATTTCAAGTTTCATCATAAATACTTCTGCAGGTTTTCATGGTCGAGAACGCAAACAGCTCTGCAGAGGAGAGTTGTCATTTTTCACCTCTGGTTTTACACAGATGGTTCAAAATCAGCACACTTGATTATTTCTGGAGATTACAGGAAGAGCTGCATCCGATTTTCAAAGCAGAATGCAGATTTTTCTGATTTTTTTTTTGCCTATTTCTGGCAATTTTAAGTGCTGCTGAGCCTGCCCCAGCCACATACCCCCGACTCTCAGGATGATTTTGGGATGCTCCACATCACTTCATCCCAACCAAACTCAAAAAAAGCACATTCGAACCCAGAAAACAATCTTGGGCAGCGCAAAAAACATGTTTAAAAGCCAAAAGTTCTTCCAGGTTGGGTTTTTCCTCCCCCCCATTTTGAGATGATGCTCAGAAATAAACCTCAGCAGGTGAAATCTCCCCCGAGAAAACTCAAGGCTTCCACTTGAATGAATGCAGCGTTGTTTGTTGTTTTTAAAGGCATTGATTAAGTGGGTGGAAAACCTGGAATATTTTCTTTTGGGGGTAAGATTAAACTAAATTCTCCATCTTTCAGCTCTGCCCCATCACCCTTCCTGACCCCACGATGTATCCAGCGTCTCGTGGGGCATAAAAAAAAAGATGAAAAAAATCAAATCTGGGGCAATAATCCCCCAGCCTTGACCCCACCAAGCAAGGTGAGAGCATTTCCATGTCTATTTACCCTCCTGGACATCGTTTTTTCTGCTTGGGCTCGTACCACGAGGCTCAAAGTGATTGTTTTTCTCAAGAGGAAGGTTTGGGCACATCCCTCCCTCTTCCACCTTGCATTCCCGAGGGGAAGGGGAAGGGACGAGGCAGATTTTTGGTAAATTGGGCCAGGGGAGTGCTTTCTGTGGAATGAGGCCGATTCCCATCGCTCCTCCAGCGCCCTTTTGCACAAATGAGTTTCTTAAAAAAGCACATGAGAAATGAGCTGAGAAATTGTCACCCAGGGCGGGGACAGCCACTGTCACAGGGGGTGGCACCTCCCAAATCCTCTGGAAACGGAGAGGGGCAATGGAGGGGCGCTGTTTCTGCCCCCTCCCCTGGTTTTTGCCCCTGGGGCTGTTGCACCGTTGTGATCCCAGAAAAGGGGGGACAGGGTGGAGATTTTCGGGGAGCCCATCACCATTGAGCGAATCAGCGACAGCAAAACCGACCAGAGACCAAAAGAAACAAAAAAAACCCCAAACCCAACAGGCTCCAAAAGTGACAACAAAACCAAATCCTGGCATGCCTGGCAGAAGGAGAGAGAGCAGGGGGCTGAGGAGGGGCGGGGGGGCTTCAGATGAGATCGAAATCGAAGGAGCTGATGCTGGCGATGGGAGCTCGCCAGAAGTTGAAGGTGTTGAACTGCAGCAGAGTGTCCTCCTCCTGCGGCAGGTCGTGGCCCCGCTCGCCCAGCCCTGCCTTGGGCTTGTAGGGGGCCGTGTCCGGCAGCCCCAGCCCCTCCAGCTCGGCCGTGTCCAGCCGCGGGATCGGCATCCTCCAGTAGATGAACGAGTCGTACTGGCTGCTGATGGTGTCCAGCATTTTCGGGCTGTGAGGGGGAAGGAGAGGGAGGGGAGAGCTCTACCAGGGACACGGGAATTCCGCGAAGTGGGCAGGAATCTCAGGTGTTGTCCCCAGAAAGGAGGTGGTGGTGTAGGAGAGCATGGGGTGGTTGAGACCCGGGCTGTAGGCTGGGTCTAACTGCAGGCTCGAGCTCTGCCAGAGTTTTATCCACAGCCTTGGGCACGGCCCTTCTCTGCAGGGATCACAAATCCGAGGGATTTTGGTCACCCCGTGCCTCAGTTTCCCCATCCAGGGCAGGGGGGGGATTATCCTGCTCCTCCCCAAATCCATCCTGCCAGCACCGGGGAGCAAGCAGCGTCCAAATGAACCCTTTTAATTCCCTGTGTTAAATCCCCAAGGCTTGGGCAGTGAGGGGGGGAGGGTCCCTGTGCAGCCCCCGACCCCACCCCATCCCTCCCTCTCTCCCTGAACCCTCTAGAAAGGGCTGGAAGGAGCATTCCCGGCACAACCCACCCATCCCTGCCGTGCCATCCATCCGTCCATCCATCCGTCCATCCATCCATCCATCCGTCCATCCCTGCTGCAGAATTCCGCTCTGCCCCACCCCGAGCCACCAAAATCCGGGCAAGGAGAGCAGGAGCAGCCGCTGAGTCACTGCCTGGCAGGGTTATGTCATTCACCTCCTCCACTGGCATCGGAGGTGGGGGGAAAGCAGACCAACCCAAAACATCCTCATTTTCCTGCCGATTCCCCGTCCTGAGTCTCGGGAACCAGAATTGTCAAGGATGATTCAGGCGTACATGAGGGCTGATCAGCTGCTAAATTTATGTCACTCAGAGGCTATGAAAGGCTCCTGTGTCGCCTCCTCCGGGTAAACCGAGCCACAGGACTTTAAAATAGTCTCTTTCCACGGGAATTTATTCCTAGGGATCCATCCCGAGGGATCCGTCTCTGAGTTTTTGCAGCGCGACATCAGAGAATTATTAATGGTGATGGGTGCTGCAGACAGCGATTTTTAAACTTCAAAGGGTGAAAAATTGGAGTTCAGTGGCAAGAGAGGGGGAAAGAGAGTTTAGTGACAAGTAAAATAATCAAATATCTAGTAAAAAGGGAGTTAATATGGGGGGGAACTCCTCTCGTGTCGCGTGTCACCCCTAAAAAAGAAGCATTTTCCAAGGGGATGAGTGTGGTCTGCCCATCCCCTGGAAGCAGAACCACCTTTATCCCGCTGTCTGCGAGCTTATTCCCCCCTCAAAAAGAAACTCCAGCACCCCCCGCACCCACCGCCCGTCCGGAACCGGGAGCATCCCGAGCAGCGCATCCCCGCGCTCGCATCCCTTACCTGCCCGGGCTGAGGAGGAGCTCGCTCTTTGTGCCGGAGCCGCGGCTCTGCTGGCTTTTGTCTGCGGGCGCGGCTGGGTCTGCAATGCAGCCCCTCGAGCTGCCCTTCCTCGTGGGGGGAGGATGGTGGTGATGATGATGATGATGGCAGATGAGTCAGCGCCGGGGAGGGGGAGCACGGCAGGGGCGGAGGCGCGGAGGGGGAGGGGGATGCTGCGCGCTGGACCCCCAAGATGAGGGTTTATTAAACCTCCAGCGATTCTCAGCTCCGTGCTGGGGGGAATAACGGGGTGTTTTCAGTCTGCAAGGAGATGGGGAGTGTTTATTTTACCTGCATGTGATGATATGGGGTGCTGTGGTACCCCCAAACCTGAGAGCACTCTGCAGGTCAAGCACAGGGAAAATTGGTGCAAATAAACCCAAAAAAGGTGGTGTTTGGCTTTATTTTATTTTATTTTTTTAATCTGAGACTGAGGGGATTTGGTCCTGAGGCCACACGGCAAAAATATCCCAGCTTTGTGGCCAGAGCCAGACTGAAACTAGAAATAGAAGGAGACACCCAAAACTGGCATCAGTGCCAGGGGTGAGGGGGGGCTTCACCCAGGGTGGGGCAGCTCACACCCCACCTTCCCCCACAGCTGGTGCTGGGGGTAGGAGGGGCAGCAAAGAAAACCCCAATGCATCCCCTCAGAGCAGGGGGTCTCCCTGCCCCAGCACCACTGAGACCCCAAACACCCTTTTTGGGGGTCAGACCATCCACCTGAGAGGCTGAGGGCAGCCCTTGTCCTCCTCTCCCTGGGCTTTGCCTGAGATCAACATTCTTTTGGTGCTTTAGGGTTTTTTCATTCCCTTTTCCTCCCTGTTGCCTGCATGCAGCTCATTTCTGATGGTGCCAAGCAGTTCTGCCAGTGCTCGGCTTTCATCCAGATTATTTCTGCCTCCTCCTCCTCCTCCTCCTCCTTCTCCTCCTCCAGTGCTGTCATGGGCAAAGAGGACCCCATGTTCCTGCTCCAAAATAGACCCTTGGTCTCAGCTCGGCCCCTCCAAGACTAGGCACAGGGAAAATTCCAGCTGGGATCCCTCTGCAGGATGTTTCTGGGGGTCCCTCGGGCCGTGGGGTGCAGTTTGGCTGAGCAGCTTCGTAAGAAGCTGGATGTAACCCCTCTCCTTGCTCTTGGGGGTCTCTGTCACCTGCTCACAGGTGACAGTCCAAAGGTTGTGATGTCCCTCTCTGTGAACCCCCAAGGGGACGTAGCATGAGGGCACTGCTGTGGGATCTGCGATTTTGGGAGAGCTGCAAGGGGGACAGTGTCCTCTGGCAGCACAAATTTAAAAAAAAAAAAAAAAAAAAAAAAAAAAAAAAAAAAAAAAAGTCTCTTCAGCTGAAATGAGGTCACAAACACTTGGGTATTATCAGCCAGGGCCACCCGATGGCTGGGGACAGGCGTGGGACACAGACCCGGCTGAGTGGGGACAGTGCTGCCTTGTTCAGGGTTTCTGAGTGGGAGCTGGGGGCATGGTTGGGATTTGGGGGCTGATGCAGGAAGGGACACTCTGGGGTCATCTCCTGTGTGGGACCCTCCAGTGGGCTGGGGGTCTGCAGGAGGGGTCACCCCAGAGGCCACAGTCGGGTTTGGCCAGTGTGGGATTGTGCCAGCAGCTGTGGCAGCACCGTGGCGGTGGCAGGGACAGGAGTGGCGGTGGCAGGGACAGGAGTGGCGGTGGCAGGGACAGGACCGGCGGTGGCAGGGACAGGAGTGGCGGTGGCAGGGACAGGAGTGGCGCTGGCAGCAGCCCACCAGCGGTTGTGCAAGCGGAAGGGCACGGAGCTGGCGATGGTGAAACCATCAGCCCGGGCTGCAGGGCGCTCCGGGGCTCCCACGCCTTTGGGTGCCCCCGGGCTCTGGTGTACCCCGGGAAAACGCGGGGATAACGCTCGGGGCGAGCGGGACTTGCTGGGGACCCCCAGCCCTACCGGGACCCTGACCCCCAATTCCCCCCGGACCCCCATTCCCCCGGACCCTGAGCCCCATTCCCCGGGACCCTGACACCCCATTCCCCCCGGACCCCCATTCCCCCGTACCCTGACACCCCATTCCCCCCGGACCCCCATTCCCCCGGACCCTGACACCCAATTCCCCCCGGACCCCCATTCCCCCGGACCCTGAGCCCCATTCCCCCGGACCCTGACCCCCATTCCCCCGGGACCCCCATTCCCCCGGACCCTGACCCCCATTCCCCCGGGACCCCCATTCCCCCGGACCCTGCCCCCCATTCCCCCGGGACCCCCATTCCCCCGGGACCCCCATTCCCCCGGGACCCCCATTCCGCCGGTCCCGCCGCCCCCTGCAGTGCCGGCGGTGCCCGCCGGGGGCGCTGTGCCGGGCCGGGCCGGGCCGAGCCGCGCCGGGCGGCGGGAGCAGCGCCGCGTCCGCACCGGGCCACGCCTGGGGCTGCGAGCGGGGCACCGGCACCGGCACCGGCACCGGCACCCGCACCGGCACGGGCACCGGCACCGGCACCCGCACCGGCACCCCGCATCGGCACCGGAACCCGCAGCTCCCGGCCACGCCTGGGCTGAGAGCGGGGCACCGGCACCGGAACCCGCACCGGGACCAGGAGCCCTGAGCCACGCCTGGGGCTCTGCGAGCGGGGCACCGGGACCCGCACCGGCACCGGTACCAGCACCGGCACCGGGACCAGCACCAGCACCGGGACCGGGACCTGCACTTCGGGTCACGCTTTGCGCCGCTAAGCGAGCCGGACACCGGGACCGGGACCTGAACTTCGGAACCACGCCTGGGGCTGCGAGCCGGACACCGGTACCGGGGCCCACTCCCGCGCCGGGACAGGTAATGGGGCCGCCACCGGGACGGGATCCAGCCCCTGCCCGGGGTGCGACTCGGCGGAAGGGCCCCGGAACCACCGGAGGAAGGCGGAGAGGGCACCGGGAGCGGCCCCGGAACGGAGCGGGGCGGCGGGGCGGCGGGAGAGCCCCCTTACAACCGGGGAGTCCTCCCGGGATCTCCCCAGCCCCACCGGGACCACCGGGGGAATCCCAAGGCCTGCCGGGTCCCACCGAACACACCGGGACCTCCCAACGCTGCCGGGACCCCCGGGGTCCCAAGCCCGGCTGGCACCCCCGAACCCACCGGAGCCCCGGCGTCCCCGCCGTGTCAGCACGGTGCCGCGGGGGTCGCAGCCGGGACCGGCCCACCAAAGCCAGTTCACCCCTAAATCGCGGGGTCCCAGCACTCCCACCCCGTCCAGCCCTGTCCCCACAGGTTCCGAGCCTGGGGACACCCAGCGGGTGCCCGGGCAGTGGTGGGGGGCTCGGAGCGGGCCCCCCGCCCGCAGCCCGCCGGTGACGCACAGCGGTGCTTTCCCAACCGGGAAGTCGTTTTGCCCGTGCCGGCACGGGCCGGGCCCAAAGCCGCCCAGCCCGGGGCCACCAGGTGGGCTGAGGCCGGACACAGCTCATGGCGGGGGTGGGCTGGGGGGTTCTGGCCGTGAGACCCCCCCCAGAACGGGGAACCCGGCAAGACCCGCCCGGAACCGGGGCAGCAGCCGGAGCCGGCCCGACGCCGCCCTTGGCGAGGCCCTGGCGGGTGCCGGGGGGGATCTGGGGCCGGAGGGGTGCGGGCAGGGGGCTCGGCCGGGCCAACCCCCGCAGGTTTCCGCGGGGAGCCCCTGGTGGGTCTCGGGGGTCCCGCAGCGCCCCGGGAGCGTTTCAGTGCCGAGTTTGGGGGTTCCTCCCCAGCCCGGCCCTTCCGCTGCGCCGTGATCCCCGCGTTTCCGAACTGTGTTTCCTAAAAACCAGCCGTGTTTCCCCGGGAAATGAGGCTGGGGAGGAAAGGCAGCCCCCTCCTCGTGTGCCCTGGGGGCAGATCCGGCCGGGTTCGGAGGCGGTGCCGGCACGGGCCCGGTGTGCCGCAGCCGGGACGTGTCGCCGCCTGCCCGGTGCCAGCTGCGGGAAGGGATGGCTGGGGCACGGGGATGGGGCACGGGGGCTCTGCTGGTTGTGCCAGTGGGATTCACCATTCCCGGTGCCGTGGGAGTGCTGGTGTGGGTCATTCGTGGGGTCAGATCGGTGGGGCTCGGACCCCCGTTCCGGGGCTGCCCCGTGCCCGCACCGTTCTCTCCAGCAGCAGGAAGCGCTGGCTGCACTTTGGCCCGTCCGGTCTCACCGGCGCGGGGCAGAGGAAGGAACTTTTCCTGTTGGCCGCCGCGGTGGGTCCGGCACCCACGGGCCGCGGCCGGGCAGGGCTGTGCTCAGCCCACGGGCTGGTGGGCGGGCGAGTTCCCTGCGTGCTTTTGAGCAAGGGAATCGTCTCTCCTTGGCGTGGGGGAAACCCCCATTTTGGGGGTGAACCCCCCCTTTCCACACCCCCTTTGCCTACCCCAGGCGGCAGCGGGGAGTTTGGGATAACACCCCACCGGCCCCTGTTTATTTCTCCCCCGTCCTCTCTTCAGAAGCTGCAGCGGAAGAGCTCAACCTCCGGCCCCTTTTCGGAAGGGCCGGGATATTTTTAGCTGCCTGGCTCAGGGAGTTGGGATTTGCCCTGGCTGCCTCCATCCCCCCATCCTGCCGCAGCATCCTTCAGCCGTGTCCTGCCCTGGGGACAGCCCTGGGGGTCTCTGGTGCCCAGGGTCCCTCTGCCTGCTCCTTGCAATGACAGGTGTCCCCTTGGCTGCTCTGTGTGACCCCACGGGTCTCTGGCTTTTGCTGTGTGACGGGAAGCGGCTTCAGCACTAATTTGGGGCAGTCAGGCCTGAAAGCATCCCCCTCCTTTCCCCAGCTGCCCCTGCCCACGCTGTGCCGCCCCGGCCAGGTTTCCCCATGGAGTGACCCCGGCAGGACGGGGGGACGCCGGCTGCCAGCGCCGCCAGCATGAGCGACTTCTGGCACAAGCTGGGCTGCTGCGTGGTGGAGAAGCCCCAGCCCGTGAGTACCTCCCACCCAGGGCTGTTTGGGGGGCGTGGGGTCGCGGGCACTGATGGCCTTCATCCCCTGGCAGAAGAAGAGGAGGAGGCGGATCGACCGCTCCATGATCGGGGAGCCCATGAACTTCGTGCACCTGACACACATCGGCTCCGGGGACATGGCTGCGGGAGAGGGGCTGCCCATGGTACCGCACCCTGGGGGGCTGGGGGCTCGGGCAGGGGGCTGGGGGGGCTGGGGCGGGGGGCAGGTGGTGTTTTTGGGGTGGTGGGTGTTGGTTTTTGGAGTGGTAGAGGCTCAGGGTTGGGTGGTGGTGTTTTGGGCTGGTGGGTGGTATTTGGGGTGCTGGGTCTCATGGTTGGGTACTGGGTATTGTTTTGGGGTACTGGGTGCTATTTTGGGGTGCTGGGTGTTGTTCTGGGGTATTGGGTGTTATTTTGGGGTACTGGGTGTTGTTCTGGGGTGCTGGGTGTTATTTTAAGGTATGGGTGCTATTTTGGGGTGCTGGGTGTTATTTTGGGGTACTGGGTGTTATTTTGGAATGCTGGGTGTTGTTCTGGGGTGCTGGGTGCTATTCTGGGGTGCTGGGTGTTGTTTTGGGGTGCTGGGTGCTATTTTGGAATGCTGGGTGTTGTTCTGGGGTGCTGGGTGCTATTCTGGGGTGCTGGGTGTTGTTTTGGGGTGCTGGGTGCTATTTTGGGGTGCTGGGTGTTGTTCTGGGGTGCTGGGTGTTTTTCTGGGGTGCTGGGTGCTATTCTGGGCTGCTGGGTGCTATTTTGGGCTGCTGGGTGCTATTTTGGGCTGCTGGGTGCTATTTTGGGGTGCTGGGTGTTGTTCTGGGGTGCTGGGTGTTTTTCTGGGGTGCTGGGTGCTATTTTGGGGTGCTGGGTGTTGTTTTGGGGTGCTGGGTGCTATTCTGGGGTGCTGGGTGCTGTTTTGGGGTGCTGGGTGTCCCGGCTGGCCCAGGGGGTGGCCCGGGGGGGTGACAGCTCCTCTCTGCAGACCGGTGCTGTCCAGGAGATGAGGTCCAAGGGCGGCCGGGAGCGACAGTGGAGCAACCCCCGTGTGTTGTAGCGTGTGAGTGCAAACCCTGGCACCCCCAGGGAGCCTCCAGCTCTGAGCTGCACCCTCTGGGCGCTGCCTTCACCCACCCTCTGGGATTTGGCAGATTCCTGGCCTTCTCAGCCCAAACTTGAACTGCCTGATGCCCCTGCTGGAGGAGAAGCCGACCTGGAGTGCTTGAGCCCGGTGTTTATGCAGCACCATCCTCACCCAGCTCCCGATGACTTGGGGTCCTTGTCCCTCTGGAATGTCCTTCCTTCCCGGAGCCACTGGCTGGTGGCATGGGGACAGCAGCCCCCAGCTCCTGCCCTGCCTGGAAAGGACACAGCCACCCCCTGAGACGTGCCAGGAGCTGCCAGGCGCAGCCCACGTGTGCCAAATCCTCCCCCATTCCCCCTTTTCCCGCTCCCCTGTCCCCCACGGGCTGCGTGGTGCTGCCTCAGTTTCCCCAGGCAGTCAGCCACGGTGCAGAGGCAGATTTGGTGCCTCCCAGAACATCACAGAGGGGCAAAACCAGGATTAAGGCCTGATATTCTGGTGCCAAGCCAGAATTAAACCCAAGATGTTCTGGTGTGAAACCAGGACTGGATGTCAAAGCGGGACTAACCCCCAATTCCTTGGTGCCTGGGTGCCACCGAGCCCACAGTGCCTCCAGCCAGCTTCCCACCCTCTGTTTTTAGGGTATCTTCCTGTTTTTAAGCTCCAAAACCCACCTGAGCAGCCTCGGTGGCCTGGGGCAGGACGGTGGGGGGGTCCCCTCCCCTCCCTGCCCCCAGGTCTGACCCCACAAGGGCTCCGGAATTCAGGCGCGGGTGTACATAGTTTAATTAGCGCCAGGATTAAATATTAATTAGCACATGCTGGGTGACAGAGCCTCTCCCCTCCCCTGTGCGAGCCCGGCTTTTCCAGCCCCGTCTCGTGGTTTTTTTGGGAAAAACATTCCACCCTTGTGCTGGCCCGAGGGGTGGGTGCACAGGCTGCCCCAGGCTCCTCGCTCCCTGCTCTGCTCCTGGAGCAGCCAAATCCCCCGGGAAAAGCTGAGCCCACTGATGTTCACAGCAGGCCACGACTCTCCACGGCACAGCCAGTTTCCTCCCGGACTCGGGAGTGTGGCTGCACTGACACCCCCTCCTTGGACACCCCAAAATGTTCCTCTCACCCACTGTAAAGGGGATTGCACCCCCGCCTCGAGTGGGGCAGCACCAGACCCATCCCAGAATAAAAGCCAACAGCTAAAACTGGAAGAAAAGGGAAATTTAATCCTTGGAAAACAACAGTGACAATCGTGGACGGCTGCATGTGCAGACCCACCTTCTGGGGCCCCCCACTGCCCCCCAAGGAAGGAAGATCATCACAACTCATTAACTCCCCCACCCCAACGCCTTCATTAAGGGGGAATCCCCTAAAACCCACCTGGTGACCCCTGGGCCAGAGGGAGCCACTGGGGGGGACAAACCACCGTGAGAACCAGGAGCTGAGCTCTAACAAAGGTGGCTGCAGCCCCCCGAGGCCCAGGCACCCCCCTGGGGCCCGCTCAGGCACCCCAAGCCCCCTGCAGAGCTCAGCAGGCCGGGGGGCAGCGGCTGCTATTTGGGGGAGGCGGGGGGCTGCCCCCCGGCCATGCGGCTGACGCGCTCCAGCACCTCCTGGGGACACAGCGGGGGCACGGGCTGCGCCAGGGGACACTCGTCCACCAGGCTGTTCATGGGGGTGGGCGGGGGTGCCGCCTCCTCCTCGGGGCCCCCCAGCGCCGCCCGCAGGATGGGCAGCACCTTCTTGCGAGTGGCCGTGGCGTTGCCCTGGGCGTAGGCGGCCAGGCCGGGCCCGCGGCTGGGCAGCGGCCGCAGCAGCAGCGCCGGCGCCGTGGCCTCCTCCAGCGCCCGGCACAGCTGCGGGGCGAGAGCGGGGTGAGACCTGCCCGGCACCGGGGACCCCGCCACCCCGGAGACCCCCGGCCCGCCTCACCGTGCTGCGGAGGGGCTCCTGCTGGCTGTAAACCGCCAGCTTGCGCGTGGGCTCGTGGCGCTCGTTGAAGGACACGGTCATGGCCACCAGCCCCGCGTAGCCACGGTCCTGGCAGAAAGACTCCAGGTCCTGCAGCAAGCCAGGCCGGAGCAGGAAGGTCTGGGCAGAGGGGAGAGGCCTCGGCGTCACCGTGATGTCCCCAGCGTGCCGCTCCCTGCCTCAGTTTCCCCCGCGCCCCCGAGTCTCACTTCCAGATCCTCGAAGACGCCGCTGATGCCAACGAGCACCTCGTCGTTGGAGATGACTTTGAGGTCCTTCCGCAGCATCTGCTCCGTGCTCAGCCCTGCCAGGCGGCCGGGGTGAGGCTCAGGGCACCGAGGGGGACACACCCGGGTGCCACCCACACCCACCTGTGACATCAAACTTGGCCGCCTGCAGGGCTCCGAACACGGCGTCGCGGGCCGGCAGGTCGGGGAACCGCTCCTCCAGCAGGACCACGCAGGCCTCGTCCCTGGGGGTCACCTTGCCCGCGGCCGGGCTCAGGTTGATGCAGTCCAGCAGGATGGTGCCTGCGGGACCGCGGTGTCACCGCGCTGTCACTGCCGTCACCGCGCCGTCACCGCGCCCCGCGCTCACCGTGCAGCAGCGCCGCCGTGGTTCTGTCCAGCACGCCCGGCGGGCCCTGCAGGATCCGCTCGGCCACCAGCGTGGCGCAGGAGCCCACCGGCTCCACCGTCACCCGGCACGGCGCGGCGCGGCGCCGCTCCAGCGGCCGGTGGTCCAGCACCTCCACCACGGCCTCGTCCAGGGCAGCGTCGGCGCTGCGGGCACCGGGAAGGGTCAGTGCTGCCAAGCCCCCAAAACAGCCGGAGCGGATCCGTTTGGCCCACCCGCGGCGCGGCGCTCACCCGCGGCAGCAGGTGGTGATCCACCAGCGTCAGCGAGAGCAGCCCGGCGCGGTGCAGCGCCCGCAGGTCGATCTCGTCGCGGCACACCAGGCTGGCGGCCGGGATGCCGCGCTCCCCGCAGCAGGAACGTGGTCTCGGTGCGCAGCGCCAGCTCGGCGCGGGGGATGTTCAGCACCGGCACCACGGCGGCTCTGGGGGGAGCTCTGTGGCGTGGCGGTGACACCGGGTGAGGCCAACCCCCGGTCGCAGCCGGGCCCCGGGGCAGCGCCGAGCCTCACCTGCGCCAGGAAATAGGCCAGGGCCAGCGCCGAGACGGTGGAGTCCAGGTCACAGGCCTCGTTGCCCATCACCACGTGGATCTCCTGCTGCTGCTGGATGTGATCCTGCGGGGGCAGGAGGCGTCAGGCACAGCGCCCCATCCCCCAGGAGCCCCAAACTGCCCCCCCTGCCGTGGCCCTGGAGCCACTCGTCACCCGTGTCACCCGCGGATCCCACCCTCCCGACCAGCTCCTGCCACCCCTGGGATCCACACCAGGCTCTAAAACCTCAAACTGAACCTAAACCTAAAACCAGAAGCTGGTTTGGGGTGCGTGTGTGAAGTGAGGTGTGCCAGGAAAACTCACATCAGCCACCAGCCCCGTGGGGACAGGGACCCTCCCAGGGAGCACGGAGAGCTTTAACCCTGTTCTACAAATGCTGAGTTTGGGCTGGTTTTCACCCAAAACGTGACATTCACCCTCTTTTCTCGCCTGCAGCAGCAGGGAAAACATGTCACTCTCCCTGCCACACCCCATCCCCAGGCCCTGGTTTTTGGGACAATTCTCTGCTGCCATAACCCAGATTCGCTGATTTTTGGTAGAAGCTGAGGAAAAACAACTCGGGAGCAGCTGCAGCCCAAAGCCCTCGGCGGGTCTGGGGGAGCAGCAGGGGGGGCTGGGAAGCATTTTGGGGTGTCCCTGGTGTGGCTGTGCCACCTGGGACGGGGCACAGGACACTTGGGGCACCCAGACCCCCGTTCCTGTGACCCCCAGCCCCGTGGGCACCCCCCTTTCCTGGGCACCCCCGCCCCCCAATTCCCGCAGTTCAGGGTCCCGGAGCCCCCCAGCCCCGGAGCCCCCCGCACCCCAATTCCCGCAGTTCAGTGTCCCGGAGCCCCCCAGCCCCGGTACCTTGCAGTTCCCCGGTTCCCCGCCACGAAACGCTCCATAACGGCGCCGATCCACGGCCCGTACGCCCGGTACAGCCCGGTACGGCCGGTACAGCCCGGCACGGGCAGGCAGCAGCTCAGTGCCCCCCGGTATAACCCATTGCACCCCAGTATAACCCGGTATCAGCCCGGAATAACCCCGGTACAGCTCGGCACCACCCCAGAATACCCCAGTGTCAGCCCAGATATCCAGTAGAGGATAATATCCCAGTATCACCCCGGAATATCCCAGTATCACCCCGGAATATCCCAGTATCACCCCGGAATATCCCAGTATCACCCCAGAATATCCCAGCACACCCCAGAATATCCCAGTATCACCCCAGAATATCCCAGTACAGAGGAGAATATCCCAGTATCACCCCAGAATATCCCAGTATCACACCGGATATCCCGTACCCACCCAGAATATCCCAGTATCACCACCGGAATATCCCAGTATCAGTCTCAGAATTCCGCAGTAGTCACCCCGGAATATCCCAGTATCACCCCGGAATATCCCAGTACAGAGGAGAATATCCCAGTATCACCCCGGAATATCCCAGTATCACCCCAGAATATCCCAGTATCACCCCGGAATATCCCAGTATCACCCCGGAATATCCCAGTATCACCCCAGTTCGTCCCAGTCCGTCCCAGTCCGCCCGCGCCCCGCCCCCCGCGCCGCAGGGGCCGCTGGGGAGGGGGAGGGGCCGTTCCCGCATGCCCCGCGCTTGGGGGGGCTCGGGGGGGCCCCAAATCCCCTCATCGCACCCCAAAACCCTCCCGCCACCCCCGACACCCCCCGTGACCCCAGACCCCCCCCCCAGCCCCGCCGCAATCCCCAAACTCCGCTGGCCGCCCCCAAAAACCCGGCACCCCAAACTCCCGCCCCCCCCCCCCCAAAAAAACCACCCCCAACCGCAGGGGCGACCCCCCCAACTCCACCGCACCCCAAAATTACACCTCGAATCCTCCTCTTCCTCCTCCTCCTCCTCCTCCCCCCGCCCTAAATCCGCCTTCCCACGGAAAGCCGGAGCGTGAAAACAGGCCCGTGCGGGGCTGGGCAAAAACAGGGAAAAAAGAAGAAAAAAGGGGAAAAAAAGGCCAGAGGAAGAACAAAAAAAAAAGGGCAGATCAAAAAGGAAAAAAAAAAAAAATTAAGAAAGGGAAAAGGAAGAGGAGCGGAGCGAAAGAGGAGCGCGAAGGAATTTAAAAATAAAAGGATTAAAGAGGAAAACAGAAGGGGAACGGAGGGAAAAGCGGGAGAAAGAAAAAGGAAAAAAGAGGAAAAGAAACGGAAGAAGAAACAGAAGGAAGGAGAAGGGAATAAAGGAGGAAAGAAGAAGGAAAAAAACAGTAAAAAAGGTAAAGGGAGGTTAAAGGGTTAAAAAAAGATGGAGTAAAGTGGAAAAAAGGGGGAAAACGAGGAAAAAAAGAAGGGAAAGGAAGGGACAGGTAATAAGGAAAGGAAAGGGAGGAAAAAAGAAGGAAAAGCGAGGAAAAGGAGCAGAAACGAGGAATAGAGAAGGAAAAGGAGGAAAAACAAGGATTAGGGGAGTGAAACGAAGGAAAAGCAGGAGGAGGTGGGATCCGAGCGGGTCGGGGCCCCCCCGGGACCCCCGGTCCGGCCGGTCCGTCCGGCCCCGCCGGGCTCGGGGCGGGGCTGCGAGTGGGAATTCAAATCCATCCAGCATTCCCTTGCTCCTGTTGAACTGCACTGCCTTCTATTTATTTTATTTTATTTTATTTTATTTTATTTTATTTTATTTTATTTATTTTATTTTATTTAATTTTTACTTTATTCTAATTTTATTTTATTCTATTTATTTTATTTTATAATAATTTTATTTACTTTATTTTATTTTATTTTATTTTATTTTATTTTATTTTATTCTATTTTATTCTATTTATTCTATTTATTCTATTTTATTTTTATTTCATATTTTATTTTTAAAGTTTCATTTCATTCTGATTTATTTTAATTTATTTTACCTCTCCAGTTAGCCAAATTGGACTAAAATCTACACATACATATACATATATATTTTAATTTTTTTTTTTTTTAATTTTTTTCCCTCCAATCGCCCAATTCTCCCTCCGCAGGCTGCCTTGGGATGCGGCTGCTCCCGGATGGACCCGCAGCGATTCCCGGAGCCTGAGCGGAGGCGGAGCGGCGCGGCCCCGGGGGAGGGTCCCATGGAGCAGGAGGGGACCCCGGGGGAAGGCGCGGGGGACGGGGCTCCCGGTGCGGGGGACAGAATTCCTGGTGTTGGGGACAGAATTCCTGGTGTTGGAGACAGAATTCCCGGTGCGGGGGACACAATCCCTGATATTGGGGACACGATCCCTGATATTGGGGACACAGTCTCCAGTGTTGGGGACACGATCTCCAGCGTTGGGGACACAATCTCCAGCACTGGGGACACGATCCCTGATATTGGGGACACAATCCCCAGTGTTGGAGAAACAATCCCCAGTGTTGGGGACACAATCCCCAATTCGTGGGACACAATCCCAGGGTTGGGGACAACAATAATCCAGAGTTGTGGACCACAGTCCCTGAGATTGGGGACACAATCCCCGATTGTTGGAACACAATCCCTGATATTAGGGACACAGTCCAGTGTATGGGGACACAATCCCCGATATTGGGAACACAATCCCAATACTGGGGACACAATCCCCAGTGTTGGGGACACAGTCCCTGATATGTAGGGACACAATCCCCAGTGTTGGGGACACCAGTCCCGGATATTGGACACAATCTCCAGTATGGGGACACAATCTCCAGCACTGGGGACACCAATCCCAGTGTTGGGGACACAATCCCTGATATTGGGGACACAATCCCCAGTGCCGGGTACACAATCTCAGTGTTGGGACACAGTCCCCGATATTGGGGACACAGTCCCCGATATTGGAACACAATCCCTGATATTAGGACACAATTCCCAGTGTTGGGGACACAATCCCCGATATTGGGGACACAGTCCCCGGCGTGAGCCCCGCCCCAGCCCGGGAAAGTTCCAGGGTCAGACCCGGGCAGTGGGAGGGGCTGTCCGGCCCCCAGGGACCCCCGGAAGGTTCCCCCCGAGCAGCCTCGGGAGCAGCAGTCCCCCCCGGGCCCCCCCCCCGGGCGCAGCCCCCCGCCCGGGACCAGGATTTTTACTGTGTCAAGTGGATCAGCTGGAAGGGGGAGCGCACGCCCGTGGTGACCCAGAGCCAGAACGGGCCCTGCCCGCTGCTGGCCATCATCAACACCCTCCTCCTGCAGTGGAAAGGCAAGCCTGGGGGCTGGGGAGGGGCTGGGGGGTCGCGGGGGGGGCTGGGGGCTTTCCCCACACCCCTGCTCTGCTCGGCAGGTGAAGCTGCCCCCCGCAGAAGGAGGTGATCACTGCCGAGGAGCTGATGGCACATTTGGGTGAGTGGGGACCCCCCAACTCCCTGCTCTGGCCCCAGAGTGGGGAGGGGGGGCTGCACTGGGACCCCCACGCTCCCGCCCCAGTGCTGGGAGTGGGGTGACCCCGCCTGCCCTGCAGGGAATTGCATCCTGGCCACCCAGCCCCAGGACCACCTCGGAGGGGCTGCAGCTCAATTTCCAGCAGGTGAGGGGCGAGCCCACAGCACCCAGCCCACTGCTGGGGGCACGGCAGGATTTGGGGTGGCCCCTCCAGGAGTGACCCCGGGTTTTCCTCTGCCTGCCAGAACATCAGTGACACCATGACCGTCCTGCCCAAGCTCTCCACGGGGCTGGATGTCAACGTCAGGTTTCACGGGGGTCTCAGATTTCGAGTACACCCCCGAGTGCATCGTCTTCGACCTGCTCAACATCCTCTCTACACGGCTGGCTGGTGGACCCCAGGTGAGCCCCCACCTGCCAGGTGGCTCCTGTGGGCCGGGAAGTGATCCCAACTGTGCTGTGAGGAGCTGGGCCCATCCTGGCCAAGGTGGCCGAGCTGAGGATGGATGTCCCAGCCCTGGGAGCGCTCCAGGCCAGGTCAGCTGGGCTCAGAGCAGCCTGGTCCCGCAGGAGGAGTCCCTGCTGTGCTTTGAGGGGCTCCAGATGATCCCTGGGTCCCACCAGGAGCTCACCCCCTTTCCCTGCCACCCCACAGAACCCGGAGCAGGTGCAGGCCGTGGGCAAGCTCAGCTACAACCAGCTGGTGGAGAAGATCATCACCTGCAAGCAGGCCAGTGACTCCAGCCTGGTGAGCGAAGGTAACGCCCCTGTCCCTGTCCCATCCCTGGGGCACTGCCAGGCACCCCCAGAGCCCCAGGGGCCCTGTCCCATCCCTGTCCCTATCCCTGTCCCTGTCCCCTCCCTGTCCCTGTCCCCTCCCTGGGGCACCGCCAGGCACCCCCAGAGCCCCAGGGGCCCTGTCCCTGTCCCATCCCTGTCCCTCTCCCATCCCTGTCCCTGTCCCTGTCCCCTGCCTGTGCCAGGGCTGGTGGCAGAGCAGTTCCTGGAGTCCACGGCGTCCCAGCTGACGTTCCACGGGCTGTGCGAGCTGACGGCGCGCGCCCGCGAGGGCGAGCTCGGCGTCTTCTTCCGCAACAACCACTTCAGCACCATGATCAAGCACAAGGTGCGGCCCCCCCAGACCCCGCTGGGACCCCCGGAAACGCCCCCCCCGGGCTGGCTGACCCCGTCCCTTCTCGCCAGGGCCACCTGTACCTGCTGGTGACGGACCAGGGCTTCCTGCAGGAGGAGGGGGTGGTGTGGGAGAGCCTGCACAGCGTGGATGGGGACAGCTGCTTCTGCGACACCGAGTTCCACCTCAGCCACGCCCCGGGCAAGGAGGGGGCCACCCCGGACCCCCGGCTGCAGCAGAGACAGCTGGACCAGGTGGGGGACAAGCGGTGACAGTGGGGGACACGCGGGAGATCCCGCGGGGTGGGGGCTCGCCGTGCTGACCCCCCTCTCTGTGCTGCTGCCCCCTGCCAGGATTACATGGTGGCCCTGTCCCTGCAGCAGGGGCAGGGGCAGGACCCCCCCTCCCTGCTCAGCGACCTGGAGCTGGCACGGCAGCTGCAGCACGAGGAGTATCAGCAGCACCATCCTCATCCTCATCATCCTCATCCTGCTCAGCCGCTCCCAGCGCAGGTAACCCCTCGGGGGGTGTGGGGGGTCTCTGCAGGTATCTCCATACCCCAGCACTGTCCCTGTCCCTGCCCCTGCCCTGTCCCTGTCCCTGCCCTGTCCCTGCCCTGTCCCTGTCCCATTCCCAGTCCCATTCCCAGTCCCTGTCCCATTCCCTGTCCCTGTCCCATTCCCATTCCCTGTCCCTGTCCCATTCCCAGTCCCTGTCCCATTCCCTGTCCCATTCCCAGTCCCATTCCCATTCCCTGTCCCCCCAGGCGGGCGGGCGGCCGGCCGGAGAGCGGCGCCAGCGGCAGCGGCCGGATTTGGACTGCACCCTCCTGTAGCACCTCGTGCCGTGGGGTCCCCACTCCGCGTCCTCCAGGGAGATCCTGGGGGTCCCCGTGCGCTGGAGTGGACACACGGGTGAAACTTCCCAGTGGCCTTAACACAGGGGGAGCCCCTCCTGGGGATCCCACACCTCAGTCCACGCTCTGAGACACAGCTGGATGTGGAGGGGGGGACACGGGCACCCCCCTTTGCAAACTGTGGCCTTAGCCCTTGGCAAGTAAAGGACTTGTCCCCCTGCACACGGATCTGGCAGCTGCTCCACAGACACGCGGGTTCGGGGGAATCGGGGGAATTTGGGAGAATCGGGGGATTTGGGGCCCCCTCCGTGGGGTGCAGTGGCGCGGCGCGGCCGCCAGGGGGCGGCAGCGGCTCCATGGGGTCACAAATGGGGCGCGTTTGGGGGAGCCAGGGGCGCACTTGGGGGTGAATGGGGGGAATAGGGCCTGCAGAAGGGTGTGTAGAGGGACATGGAAGGGATGCACATGGGATGTGTAGGGATGAGCACAGGGCACACACAGAGGTGGGTGTAGGGGGTGTATGTGGGGTGTATGTGGGGTACACAGGGCTGTCTATAGGGGTGTATGTGGGGTGCACAGGGCTGTCTATAGGGGTGTATGTGGGGTGCACAGGGCTGTCTATAGGGGTGTATATGGGGCGCACAGGGCGCACCCAGGGCTGTCTATTGGGGTGCACCGATCCTCTCTCGGCGGTCGATTGCTCACGCCTGGCCCCGCCCCCGGCCCCACCCCTCGGCGGGCGCCGCTCCCTGCGGCGTTGCCGTGACGTCACTCCCGGGTTGCGGTGACGTCACTGCCGCCGCTGCCTGGCGCGGGGCGCGCGCGGGACGGAGGGGGCGAGCGGCGGCTCCGTGAGGGCTCCGGGCGGCGGCTCCGTGAGGGCTCCGGCGGCGGCTCCGTCAGCGCTGCGAGCGGCGGCTCCGGCGGCGGCTGCGGGTGAGTGCGGCGGGGCCCCGAGCGGCGGCTCCCCGCTCCGGGAGGGGCCCGGGATGGTTCCCGCTCGCCGCCCCGCGCCAGGCCCGCGGCCCGGCCTTCCTGCGGGCGTTGGGCGCGCACCGGAGCCACACCGGGGCTCGATGGGCCCGGGGCCGCTCGGGCGGGGCCGCCCGCAGGCGGGGCCCCCCGGGAACCGGAGCGGCCTCGGGCCCGCCGGCTGCGCTGCCCCCGGCCCGGAGCGCCGCCGGTCCCGTTTTTTTTCCGCCCACCGCTTCCAAACGTCGGGGTCGTGTCGGTTTCCAGCGGGACCGCTGCTGAAATCCCCTCCGGGGGAGGGTCCGGCCCGGCGGTGACCCGGTCCCGCCCCGGCTCGGCGTCCCGGTGCCGGGACCCGGCGCTGTGCCGCCGGGGCTGCGGGCGCTGACCGGGGCCTCACCCCGGCCTCCCACGCTGCCCTCCCCGTTACCTGCCCGCGGCGCGGCCCGGGACTCGGCAATTGCGGGCGCCTCCCTTGCCGCCCGCCCGCCCGCCCTTGCGAAACCGGCCGCGGCGGTTCCTGTTCCTCCGCCAGCGCAGCGGAGCCGCCCGGCCCTGCCGCCGGCCCTGCGCCCTGCGGGGGCTGCGCTCCGGCCCCGGGGGCGCAGCGGCCCCGTCCCGCATCCCCGGGATGCGCTGAGCCCGCGGCTGCCCCGCTTCCCCCGGGGCCCGAGCGGAGCCTTTCGGAGGCACAAAGGTGCTCATTGTGCCGCCGGCAAATCCCTAATCCCGCGCTGCTGCCGTGCCTGGCCGCCGAGCGCTGCCGGGGGCTCCGTGCCCCTCCGTTTGCCACCGGGAATTGGGTTTGATCGGCCGCGGGATGCGCACACGGCTCTGGGGGAGGGGAACCAGCCTCGGGGGCTTCTCCCTCCTCCTCCTCTGCGCTGCCGGGAATCCGTCCCGGTGCGCAGTCCGGGGGCGGGAGCTCTTCGCCCGGGCTGCTCCAGGGACCCGAGCTGGCGGTCGGAGGCAGGACTGGGGCCCCTGTTAATGATCACCCTCTGACCTCCGGGCTGCAGGGAGCAAAGTCCCTCGGAGCCGAGCCGAGGGATTTCACCGCGGCCTCGCTGGGAGCCGAGGTGGAAATTGGGGTGCCTGGTGCAGCCGGGGTGTGAGAGAGGCCGGGGTGGGATCATCCGCAGAGGCACCCCCCTCACCGCTCCCCCTTTCCCTGCCCCCAGCATGTTCCAGACCTTGTACAGCTATTTTTGGTGGGAACGGCTCTGGCTCCCGGCAAACCTCACCTGGGCTGACCTGGAGGACCGGGATGGGCGAGTCTATGCCAAAGCCTCTGACCTGTACATCACCCTCCCCTTGGCCTTCCTCTTCCTCGTTGTCCGGCACCTCTTTGAGACGTGAGTACCTTCCTTGGGGGTGGGGGTGGATCCTGAGCCCCCTGGGGGCACCCCGGGGGTCCTGACCCCCTCCCACCAGCCCACGTGCTCCCCCTTCCCCTCACAAACAGGGCGTTCAGGGAGTGATTTGTTGGGCAGACAATGGGAACAGACCCGGCTTTGTTGGGAGGGCAGAGAAGGGGGGGCCGCCCTTCAGCGGAGTGGGGACAGCCCGTGACAGAGGGACCCGGGGGCTCCCCTGGCAAAATCCACCCTGGAGCAGGTGCAGCAGGGTGGGGAGGCCGAGGCACCGAGTGGTTGTGGGTTTCTGGGTGGCTTTGGTGGGGCCACATCATCCAGGTGACAGAAATGGGGGCGTTTATGTCCCCGACTCCTTGCCCAGGTACGTGGCCACCCCCCTGGCCGGGCTCCTGAACGTCAAGGAGAAGGTTCGGTTAAAAGCCACCCCCAATGCGGTGCTGGAGAAGTTTTATGCTGCCACCTCCAAACACCCCAAGCAGGTGAGGGCTGGGGGGCCCCAGAGGTGCGTGGGGGGGGTGATGGTGGCAGAGCCAGGGCCGTGTGACACGCTGGTGTGTCCCGGTGTCCCCAGGCCGATGTGGAGATGCTCTCCAAGAAGAGCGGCTGCACCGTGCGCCAGGTTGAGCGCTGGTTCCGCCGCCGCCGCAACCAGGACCGGCCCAGCCTGCTCAAGAAATTCCGGGAGGCCAGGTGAGCCCCCCTGTGCCTGGTGTCACTGTCCCCCACCCTGGGGGGCTCTGGGAGCCCCAGCCTGGCCGGGGAGGGTGGGAGCCGCGGGGTCCGGGGCCGGTGGGTCCGTCCTCCTCCCTCCTGCTCCCCAGTGCCCGTCTGAGGACCGTCTGCTTCCTTTTTCCAGTTGGAGATTCACCTTTTACCTTATTGCTTTCATTGCTGGCATGGCTGTCATAGTGGATGTGAGTATCTCCCCCCACCCCGTGCTCCCCCAGCCCTCCTGGCCCCTCTGACTCCTCTGTCTCCCCCTCCCCATCCCGCAGAAACCCTGGTTCTACGACCTCCGGGAGGTGTGGAAGGGATACCCCATCCAGGTGAGCGTGGATCCCATCCCAGCTCGGGAAAAGCCGAGGGCTGGGTGTCTCTTGGCACCCCTGGGGCTTTGGGGGTCCCTAGGACCACCTGGATGGTGCCCACAGAAGGGCATCAAGCCCCTCTGGGGACCCAGAGGACCCCCCTCACCTGTGCCTTGCCCCCAGAGCATGCTGCCCTCCCAGTACTGGTACTACATGATCGAGCTCTCCTTCTACTGGTCCCTGCTCTTCAGCATCGCCTCCGACGTCAAGCGCAAGGTGGGGGCTCGGGGGTGGGAGACCCTGGGACACCTTGGCAGGGTTTTCTGGACCCTCGTGGTGGGCAGGAGGGCCCAGCTGGAGGATGTGGGGACACACAGGGGCTGTGGGTGAGGGTTTGCTGTGGGTGGGATCCGGGCTGCTCTCACCCCCCTTTGCTGGGCTCCCCTCTGCTTTGGGCACAGGACTTCAAAGAGCAAATCATCCACCACGTGGCCACCATCATCCTCATCAGCTTCTCCTGGTTCGCCAACTACATCCGAGCGGGGACGCTCATCATGGCCCTGCACGACTCCTCGGATTACCTGCTGGAGGTCAGTGTCACCAGCTGCCACCCTGCCGTCCCCCTGCCAGTGCCCCTCCCCAGCTCACCCCTTCTGCCCCCCCAGTCTGCCAAAATGTTCAACTACGCCGGGTGGAGAAACACCTGCAACAACATCTTCATCGTCTTCGCTGCCGTCTTCATCATCACGCGCCTGGTCATCCTGCCCTTCTGGTGAGGAGCTGAGGCAGGGCCCTGGGAGGCTCCTGGGGCTGGCTGCTGCTTCTGCCCGTGACAGGAGTGCCTTTTCCCGGCAGGATCATGCACTGCACCGTGTTTTACCCGCTGGATCTCTACCCCGCCTTCTTCGGCTACTATTTCTTCAACTTCATGATGGTGGTGCTGCAGTCGCTGCACATCTTCTGGGCCTACCTCATCATCCGCATGGCCCAGAAGTTCATAACTGGAAAGGTGAGAGGGGACCTGGGCCCGTGGGGACCCACTCGGGGCTTTGCAGGGCAAAACCCCAGATCCCGAATCCTGACTGCCCTTGGCCCCCAGATCCCCTCCCTGGGGAGAAACTGCTGCGGTTGCGGTGGGGAAACTGAGGCACGGCAGGAGAACGGGGGGCTGCTGACAGACCCCCCTTTTCCCTCCGCCCAGGTGGTGGAGGACGAGCGGAGTGACCGCGAGGAGACGGACAACTCTGAGGAGGAGGAGGAGGTGGCCAAGAACGGGCCCCTCTCCAACGGCCACCCCGTCCTCAACAACAACCACCGCAAAACCGACTGAGCGCCCCGGACCCGAGAGCTGCCGCCGGCCCGGCCCCTCCCGGGCGCGGCCCCGGGACCGGAGCTGCTGCCGGGCCCGGCCCGTCCCCGGAGCGGGGCCGCAGCTCCGCCTCACGCCCACCGCCGGTGCCCTTCCACCTCACCCGCTGCCTTGACCCGCCGCGGTCCCACCCTCGGGGCGGCTCCTGCCCGCCCGCGGGCCCCGGGTTGGCTCTGGCCGGAGAGCTCGGCCCCGGGCTCTGCCTTATTCCGAATTTCCCAACCATTCCTTCACCGGGGGAGGGGAGAAGCCCCTTCCCCTGACCCGGGTCCGGCTGGAAACGCCGGCTCAAGCCCTGCTCCACCGAACTGGGAGGGAGGAGCAGGGGATTCCCGGGTGTTCCAGTGCCTAAATGATGGGATGACACTATGGAAGTACTTGGGGGAAGGAAGCTGCAGGGCTGAGTCACTCGTGTCTCACAGAGTTTAATCCTCTTATTTCTCTTTGGTAAATGGATTTTGAGTCTCTCCCTCTCTGCGGCCTCTCCCAGCTGTAACAGGACAAATTTCCAACCATTTTTCCATTTTTTTTTTCCTTTTCTTTCTATTTATTTGGAAGACAGAAGGAGCCGGGCTTGGCTCTGTCTCCTGCATCCCCCGGGATGCTGCGAGACCTCCCAGCAAGGAGGGGTGGGGGGAACAGGACCATTAACCAATGTCAGACCAAAACGTGTTTTGTTGTTCTTGTTTTTTTTAAAAAAGAAAAATAAATAAAAGGTTAAATATATTAAAGTTAAAAAACTAATAAACTTGGGTAAAAAAATTACAGGATTTGGGCATATTCTGTGAGTGGCACAGTGGCCCTCGGTGGGGGGGTTATTTGGCATAGATACTTTAGGCAGTGCTAAAAATGGGCAGAGTTGAAGATTTTGATGGTTTTTATACTTTTTTGTCTTCCTGAAAGTTCTGCAAGTCTTCAAGGCCAGGCTGGAGCGTGGGTTTGGGTTCCCTGAGGAGCTGCAGCCCCGCTGGGATGACAAAGCCTCCATTCAGGTGGACGCTCGGGATGCAACTGGAGCTCCAGGAGGCCCCAGAAAGGTTTTATTTTACAAAGGGAAAAAAAAGGTTATTTAGCAGGAAAAATCCCAACAAGCCTCCCTTGTGCAGGGCTGCACTGAGCTGGGCTGGTGTTGGTTCTGGGGGGGTGGGATGGCTGGAATTGGCTCCACCACCCCTTAGACTGGGGTTTTCCACCTCAATAATGTGAGATTTGATCCCTGATTGTCAAATTTCACCTCTTCCATCTGGTTCTCAGGGTGGTTTTTTGAACCCTTTGGATCTGCCTCAGACAAAAAAGAAACCCCAGCCCCACCCCTGGGGCTGTGTGTGGCTGCTGGCCCCGGGGATTTTGGGGATTTTCCGGGCTCCTCTCCCTGCCCAGGTGCTCAGAGCCAGCCTGGGGCTGCCCCAGCTCTCCCCTGACTGCACCTCAGGCCCAGCTCGGGGCTCCCATTCTGGGAGGGCTTTGGAGATGGGCAGGGCACCAGATCTCCTTCCTCAAGAAAATCCCAACCCCTTCTCTGTGATTTTCCCAAGTGGAGGGTTTAAGGAGTGTTTGTTTTGAGGAAAGGTGAAAATCTGGGAGCTCCTTATCCCTTTGCCTGGGTCCATCCACCTCTGGCATTTTTCCTGCAAACCCCACAGAAACAAGGATGATGGCACTGGTTCAACCCTGCTTTTTCAGGGCTCTTTGCTGTGTGTCAAGATCTGGGTGGGTTGTTTTTAATAGAAAAAACACACTTTTATTGCTTTTAGGCAACTAAAAGATTGTTTACAACAGCTCACAGGTGAAGACAGATACTTACTTTTTGTCTTTTTTCACTCGAATTCCATAAATCCTGATTGGTCCAGTCTTCCAGGGATTTCACCATCCTCCCTTTCACTTTAAAGGCCTCGGTCCCAACTGGGAAGCACTTCCTGGGAACACTGAGGAAGTGCTTGCTGCTGGAAAAAGGAGGTGTGTGCCTTAAACTTGGTGGAAAGCTGGAAGAGAGCAGGAACAGCTTCCCTGTTGTCTTGTGGGATAACTGGAGCCTCTGGAAGGTGGGAGAAGGCTCAGAACCACCCCCACGACAGCCCCAGTCCATTCCTGCTCTGTGTCCATCTGTGATTCTCCAGGTGAGCGGGAAAGACAGAGAGAACCTCTTGAGAAGAAACTTTGCCCTCACTGAGGGAAAGCGAGCACCAGGCCTCTGGAGAGGTGGGAGCAGCTCAGAGCAGCTCAGAGCAGCCGGCCCCGGCAGTCGATGGCCCCGCAGCAGCACAGCAGCTCCTTGCCCTCCACGCTGCCAACCTCGTAGTTGTAATCCCAGGTGAGCTCTGTGCCAGCTCTGATGCGCCTGGGGAGGAAACAGAGCACGGGGATGACAAGAGAGAAGAGAGGAAGAGAAGCTGGGTGATAGAAGGAAGCCACACTTCCATGTGAGAGCTCCAGGACCAGGCTGAGGCAGCCAGGGACAAAGGGACAAAGTTCCCTGATGAATCATTCCCATGAAGACTCAAGGAGGAGCACAGAGGCACGTGGCAGGGATTCATCACAACTCAAAGATTTGGGACTAACACAAGAAGGGAAATTGGCTGCCCCAGGTCTCACTCTGCCCTTTGGGAAGGTCTAAAGCTGGTGGACATTGCAGCAGGATCTCCAGCACAAGAGAGAGGATTTCTGACACCATCCTCTGCACAGGAATGGTGGGGAACTGGGAATGGGGTTTCCAGGAGCAGGGAACACCCAGCCCTGCCACGGAGCCAGGTCCCAGCAAACCCAGGAACCCTCAGCCCTCCCAGCACTCCAGGACTCACTTGCTGGCGAAGAAGGCGACCCAGGGGAAGCGAAGGTCGTGGGTGTCCACAAAGACATTCTGCACGAAGAGGTTTGGGGTGCAGCTGTGCTGTAATGGCAACGGGGAAGAGGCTGAGCTGCTGCCCGGGCAGGGAGGCCGAGCTGCCAGCACTGAACAGCCTTTATAAACAAGCAGCATTCCTGCTCTGCCCGCCACGTCCAGAGGAATCCTGCTGCAACAGGCTGCGTGCCCGGGCTGAGTCACAAGACCCACACTGGAAGGTAACGGGCTCTGCGAGCACCGAGACTGTTCCTGCTCCCACCAGGCCACTCAGGAAGGTGCATCACCCTCCCAACCCTGCTCTTTTCCCACTTCTCCCGTTTCCAGCCAGCCGTGGGGAGGAAGAACCCCGCTGAGCTGCCCCCAGCCCCCCGGGCCGCCCCGCTGAGCTGCCCCCAGCCCCCCGGGCCGCCCCGCTGAGCTGCCCCCAGCCCCCTCGGGCCGCCCCCAGCCCCTCACGTTGAGGTAGCGGCCCAGGTTGCCCTCGAGCTTGGCGTCGATGATGTAGCAGTTCTCCTCGCCGTCGTAGAACTGCCGCGTGCTGCGGCGCACGGGCCCCGCGCTCTCGCCCTTGTCCAGCGGCGTGGCCTTGATGGCGATGCCGTGCGTGGACTTGAGGGCGAAGCCCCGCGTGGATTTCACGGCCACCTGTCTCTTGGTGGGACCTGCTGGGAGAGGGGAGCTTCCAGCAGAGCAGCCCGGGGCGCTGCTGTCCCCGAGCCCCTCAGAGCACAACCAGCCCACTGCGAGCCTCGCTGCCGCTTTTCCTGCAACTCCCAAAAATATCTGCGTTTGAGGAGCAGATTTTGCAAAACACGTGGGGAAGGTTCCAGCCTCGGCTGTGGGACACAGCAGGAGCAGCTGCTCCTTCCTGGTGCTTTCCAAGCAAAACTCCCCCTCAGCCCCGGTGTCCCCCTCACCTGACTCGGACGAGGGATTTTTCTTGTCCTCGCCCTCCTCCTCCTCGGAGCCCGAGGAGATGGTCTGGATGTCGTCGCTGTCGTTGGTGCCCGGCGCCTGCCCTGCCCTGTGCTCCCCGTCGCTGTCGGTGCTGCTCGACAGGGTCAGCACGTCCTGGGGACAGCAGCAGCTCCTGCAGTGCAGCCCAGCCTCCCCTCCCCGGGAATGCGGGCAGCTCAGCCCCTCTGCTCCAGGAAACCCTCTGGAAGAGGATCCCACCCCGGACACCACATCCCACACGTCAATGTTTCAAACACCTGGGGGCTGCTAAGTCCTGCTTGAAATCCTGGAGCATTAGGTTCTCAAAAGGAAGGGAGAAGTCCCCAAAAAACAAGGATTGTTCTGCAGCATGGCTTCCCCCAGATGGTTCTGCCAAACAATGGCTCCCAGGTGTGCAAACTAAGGTGCCCAATCTGACCCAAATTCCACACTCTCCTCTTTTCCTGATTATTTAGATCCCCCAAAATCCAAAGGAAATCAACTCCCCTCCAGGAAATCACAGCTACAACCACAAACCCTGTGCTCAACTGGAGCCCAAGGCAGAAAATCAGCCCAGCCAAGGCTCAAGGTGTCAGTGGGGGCTGTTCAGGGTCCCGCTCACCTCGGAGGGGGGCGCTGGGGCCAGGCCCTGCCGGCGGTTCTGCAGCAGCAGCGTCCCACTGATGGGCCTGCGGATGCCCTCCAGCTTGGGGGGACAGGGGTTGTAGCCATATCTCCTGCCCAGGCTGCTCAGCCTGTGGGGCACAAGAGCAGGTCACACCTGATTTCCAGGGAACTGTCCACAGGCCAGGGACCACGGACAGGAAAACACAGTTTAGAGAATCTTACCCAGGAATTTTGGTTGAGTCTTCAGGTTCCTGCAGAGGGGAGAAGCACAGAAGATTGGAGTGTCTCCCTTCTCAAAAACTCTCCTGCCTTCCTGTGGAATTGTTCCCCAAAATGCCAGCCCAGCAGTGAGACACTGCCTGCCCCCATGCTCAGTGTGACACCCAGCATGGAGATGCCCCTCCCTGGGGGACTCCAAGTGCCCTCCCTGGAGCACGGGGTGGACAGGACCACCTCCCTATCCTGCCGTCCCTAGCTGTGTCCCTCAGGTCCCCAGGCAGGAGGATGTTCAGCTCTGCTTGCACTGAGTGATTTCTGTAGCCTCTTGTGCCACAAACTCCCTCCCTGGGAGGGGAAAAGCACCTCCCTGTCCCTCTGGAGAGGCCAGGGGAGCTGAGCACAGGGGACATCCAACATCCCCCTGCACACGCTGCATGGGGAGACTAGCCACTGCAGCAGGAGCACATCCCTGCCTTCACCTCTCCCATTCCCCCATCTCTCCCTCACCTCCTTCTTGGCTGCCTTTGCCTCCCCGTTGAGATCTCCTGGCGTGGCAGCGCCGCCCTTCTCCTTGTCGGCAGGGATCTCCATCTTCACGGCCTTGGGCTCGCCCCCTTCGCCAGGCCTGAGGGAGGAGGCGCCCTCGCCCTCCTGGAAGCCCTGGGCCACGCTGCTGGAGCTCAGCCACGAGGCCACCTTGTTCTTGGGGGTCTCCTCGGACGCGGGCGGCTTGCAGGGGGGCGGCGGGGGGCTCGTGGTGGCCCGGGGCCCGCGGGAGCTCCTTGGGGGCGGGCTCGGCGGGGCCGGGCTCGCGCTGGCCGCGCGTCTGCCGGCGCGTGGCGTAGCTGCGCAGCACCGAGCTGCTGCTGAAGCTCTCGTCCCTGCAGAAGTTGTCGTCGGAGCTGTCCTCGTTGGACTCCTCCAGCTCCTCCGTGCCCGAGTTCTCCTCGTCGTCGTCGTCGTCCTTGAGGTCCACGCCGCTGTTGTCCGAGGAGCACTTGGCGTCGCTCTCGTAGCCCTCCTTGAAGTTCTCCACGCTCTCGATGTGGTCCAGGTTGGCAAAGTACTCGTCCCCCATCTCCAGCCCCTCTTTGTCAGCAAAGTCGTCTGTCAGGATTTTCCCTGCGGGGGCAGAAAGCCAAGGGTGTGTTTTCTGGGATGACATTCAATTTTATCCTCTCCAGAGCTCGCTGAGGAGAACACGGGGATGACACCAATTTATTCCAAAGCTGGGCTGGGAGAGCACAACACAACTCTGTTTCCTGATGTGACAAAGCCCTGAACCTTATGGTTGAGCTAAAATCAAGATTTTCAGCACAGGGCAGCTCAAGCAGGGCCTTGGAAGGGCTGGAAGAGCAGAGGCAGCAGCTCTGTGGTGCCTGTGGGTGGCCACGTTCCAGAGCCAATGCAGCCCCAGTGCAACTTCTGCATCCCGTGGGCTGCGCCGAGCCCGGCCGGTGTGCTGAGCAGGGGAAGCAGGGCAGGGGTTGGGTCACCCTGGGTCACCCCAGGGCTTGTCTTGTGACACTGGCACTGCCACCACGAGGGCTCTGCAGCGTCTGTGCCAGCGCTGGGTGTGCTCATCAGCTCAGCTTCCACCCCGAGTCCCCAAAACGGGCACGGTAAGAGCTTCACACCCGTCCTGCGGTGCTTTAGAATCTCCAGACCCTTCTCCCTGTGCTCCACCCCTTCCCCAGCTGCATTCCCATCTCTGGCTCCCCCTCTTTCCCCAGCAGAGGTTTCCTCGTGCCAGGTGAGCTCCCACCTGCGTAGATGCAGACAAAGGAGCCCTTGGCGATGTCGTCGAGGCAGCGAATGCCCCAGCCCTTGTTCTGGGTCTTGAAGAGCTGCAGGCGCACCTGGAGGCCGTGCTGCACCAGGCGGTTGGTGCACATGTTCACGTTGCACTTGCACCTCTTGTTGCACTCGTAAACGCTGCAAGA
This sequence comes from Erithacus rubecula, assembly GCF_903797595.1. NCBI lineage: Eukaryota > Metazoa > Chordata > Aves > Passeriformes > Muscicapidae > Erithacus > Erithacus rubecula. The sequence continues at coordinate 997,165 of NW_027636168.1, read as the reverse complement.
AAGGAGAAGGGTGACAACTCCCAGGACAGAGAAACATCCCAAAGTCTGTGGCTGTTGGCAGTGCTGGGTTATGCACAGACCCCAGAGGAGCAGGCCTGGAGCAACCCTGGCTCAGGGATGGAGCTTCTGCGCACGCTGTGGATGATCCCTCCCAACCCAAACCATCCAAGGATGAACCAAGGGCAGAGGCAGGAGCTCCCATCTGCACTGGGATACCCCGGATCAATCTGGGCTGGTGCTCCTGAGGGCTCTGCTCACCCTGTTGGCAGACATTCCTCCAGCCGCTTGTGCTGGTAGCCTGAGTTGGGGTTGATCTGCCCTCCGGGGGTGCAGCCGCTGGCCTGGATGGTCAGCTGGTGACAGGCACACCTGGATCTGCAGAGAGACACAGGAAAACCTGCGAGTTACACTTTCCACACCAGTCTGGAGACAGGAAAAGAAATCACATCTTCAGGCAGAGATGGGCACAAAGGGTTTGACTTGGAATCAAACCAAGAGCAGTTGTGGATTTCTCATCCCTGGAAGTGTCCAAGGCCAGGTTGGATGAGGCTTGGAGGAGTCCCTGCCCACGTCAGGAGTTGGAATTGGGTGATTTTTAATGAAGCGTGAAACCTGCATAGGTTTAAACCCCGGGGCAGACCCACCCTGGGGTGCTCCCCGCGCACCTCCCACAGCCCAGCGCCGTCCCCTGCCCCAGCAGCAGTCACCTACTTGTCCCTGCAGTCGTCCTTGCAGTCGCAGCCCACCAGGAACTCCCAGCTGGTGTTGATGTACACCCCCTTGCCGGGGATCCTCTCCTTGCTGTAGGCCACCTGCGGCGGCGGCGTGCTGTCGATCTCGTTGACGCACGACAGCGGCACGTCCTCCTTGCCCTTGGTGATGTCGGCGATGTAGTAGTAGGGCTTGTAGGGCTGGAACTTGCGGTCCACCAGCACGTAGGGGTCCAGGCAGAACATCTCCAGGAACAGGAAGTCGCAGTTGGTCTCGAAGAGGTAGCGCTCGATCTCGTGCATGGAGCGCAGGCAGAGCCCGCAGGGCGTCTTGTAGAGCACGTGGAAGCCCATCTTGCGGTTGACGCGGCGCCGCGCCGTCATGCGGCGGAAGTCGTAGAGCAGCGGGATGAGCAGCGGGTTGCGGCTGCGGTACTGGTCGGGGCGCACGGGCCGCACCCGCGACAGGCAGGCGTAGCTGCACACGTGGGGCAGGTAGAAGAGCTTCTCCAGGGGCGCCCGGTACGACGGCTCGCTGGGCACGCGGTCCAGCATGCCGTGGAAGGGCTGCGAGGGGCCGCTGCTGGGAGCGCTGGGGACAGGGGATGGCTTCAGGAAAGCTGGGCAGGTGGGCAGATCACCAGCCAAACCCAGCTCACACTGACCAGCAGGGAGCTGGGCAGGTGGGCAGAGGCTGGACACAGCCAAACGTGGCTCAGACTGGCCAGCAGGGAGCTGGGCAGGTGGGCAGATCACCAGCCAAACCCGGCTCACACTGACCAGCAGGGAGCTGGGCAGGTGGGCAGAGGCTGGACACAGCCAAACGTGGCTCAGACTGGCCAGCAGGGAGCTGGGCAGGTGGGCAGAGGCTGGACACAGCCAAACCTGGCTCACACTGACCAGCAGGGAGCTGGGCAGGTGGGCAGATCACCAGCCAAACCTGGCTCACACTGACCAGCAGGGAGCTGGGCAGGTGGGCAGAGGCTGGACACAGCCAAACCTGGGTCAGACTGGCCAGCAGGGAGCTGGGCAGGTGGGCAGAGGCTGGACACAGCCAAACGTGGCTCAGACTGGCCAGCAGGGAGCTGGGCAGGTGGGCAGAGGCTGGACACAGCCAAACCTGGCTCACACTGACCAGCAGGACCTGGGAGGTCAAGCACTGGTTTCACCATCCCTGTGAGTGCTCAGAACACAAGTGGATGTGACACTTGAGGACAGGGCTCAGCGGAAGCCTTGGCACCCCATGACCTCAGAGGCTTTTCCAGCCCCAGTGACTCCAGCACCGCACGATCTGAGCAGCTGCATCCCCACCCAGCAGCACACACAGTGTGCCCCAGCCCAGGCAGAGCCTGCTCACCGGTGCTGCGGGGCTGGCAGCGCCCTCCCGGCCGCCGGCGCGTCCCCGAGGCCCGGCGAGGACGGGGACGAGTGCCCGGAGCCCACGGAGCCAGGACGGAAGGACGTGCTCTTCTTGGCCACCTGCTTTCTGCTCTGGGCCAGCTGCGTGTCCGAGCACCTGCAGGAGGCAAGGAGAAGCTGGTTTGGAACAGCAGGAAGCAACTGGGAATCAAAGCAACGCTGCTCCATGCAATTCAGGAAGTGAGGGGAATCCCAGCAGTGGCTTTTTTCCTGAAAAGTGTGAAAATCAGCCCATTTCAGGCTGTTTCTGCTACAGCAATCCCACAAGCACTCCGAATTTCAGAACTCAGCTGCAGCTCCAACTGACTTCTGATTTTGAAGTGAGGCAAAGGTACAAGGATGCCCAAGGCCTTAATCCCAGGAAGATGAACAAACCAGGCCATGAAGAAACCCCCAGATTAGCAGAAACCAGAGTTTCCAGAGGCTCAACCAGGCCTGTCTGGGAGGAACAAATCCAGGGGATTCTCTTACAAGGACTAAAGAACAAGATAAGATTGTGCAAGGGAATGTAACAACATCCCTGATGAAAGAGCTACTAAGAGTTCCAAAAGAACAGGTTCTCAATCCGTTTCAGGGGTTTTCAATCAACTGCAGGTTTCCAAACCATTCCAGATTTTCAACCCCTTTACATCAGTATAACAGAAAACCACTCCACACCAGCTGCTGAAGAGGAAAATGGTGACATTACTGGGGAGGAGGAGACAAACGAGAGCTGGAAAGGACGAGAGTTTCTGCCAACAGCTGCCTGAAAGCAAAGTGTTCAAACACATCTCAAAAAGAGGAAAGAATGGGCTTAAACCAGTCAGAAGTGGTGCCAGCACTGACAAGAACTTGAAAGAGGAGAAGAGACGCAGGCTTTCCTCAGAGGAAACAAAACACCAGAGTGAAGAGACTGTTCTTAGTTTTAATAATCTGATCTCCAAGTGTTTGAACCCCACAGAATCCCTGGGACCAGAAGGACACACCAAGCCTGTGCTGCCTCCTGCCCCCGTTCAGGGGCAGCTCAGAATTAAGGGCAGGGAAACAGCTGCACAAAAACCACGTCCTAAAGCCAAGCCCTCTGTGGGGAGAGGAAAGAAATGCTTTCCTGGTAAGCACTGCAAGGCCTGAACGGGAAGGGGTTTGGTGATGGCAGATGGGGCTGCAGGTCCAGCTGGGTTGTCTTTGTGTAGTGACACTGCCCATGGTCCGGGGTGTCCCAGTCCCAGCCCAGCACATGGGGGCCTGCAGGGGTGGGCGCATTCCAGGATCCTTCAGCATCCAAGATCTCTCTGGTGTTACGGAAAAGCTGATGTTCCCGTGTCTTCCACACTCAGATCCTGCTCAGGCCAGCACAGAGGGAACGTTTCCAGGGGTAAACTGGGTTATATTGCACTGCTGCTCGGAGAGGAGCACCCAAGGGCCCCGGTTTGAGCCGGTGCTACACCTGGAAAGCCTGCGGGGAGTAAAGGTTGACCTCCTGCACAGGCTGCTGGCAGCTGGGACACGTGCTGCCCCCCCGGCGCCCCAGCAGCAGGGCACAGTGGCAGCAGAAGACGTGCTGGCAGGGGGCCAGGCGGCCGTAAATCCGGATGGGAAACCCGCAGCGCTGGCAGAACTGAGCCGGGACAGCCCCTCCCGCCCCTAGGAGGTGGGCTCCCCGGTGTCCTCCAGCACGCTCCCTGCAGCAGCCAGCCGAGCTCCTCCTTCCTGCAGGCCTCCTGCAGCCCGTGGCTCCGGGAAGGCGCCCCCCGGGCCGCTGGCAGCTGCTCCCGAGCTCCCAGCGAGGTCAGCGAGCACGCCAATCCACGGGCAGGGACGCAAGGGCCAGCGCCTGGAGCGTGACACGAGGCAGCGATTCAGTTGGGGCAACAGAGGAGCAAAGGTCTCGTTTGGAAAGGCAAGCGCCAAGCTTTAGCCCTGAGGAGGAATGTTTGGCTGGGGGAGTGCTGCTGCTCAGCTCCCGCCCGCAATTATTCATTCATCCGGCAGCTTTCCCCCAAAACCGTGACTAAAGCCACGGAGGAAGGCTGCACCTGAGGGTTCCTCTGCACAGAAAAGTGGTGCCTGAGAGAGCTGAGTGCTGGAGAGAAGCAGGGGTGGAAGGTGCTGAAGTGGCTCTGGTACTTACTCCATCTCTGCAGGCTGAGGGGACGAGGGACGTGCAGCTGGGGGCTGCTCTGGAGCCTTGTACTGGGGACCAGCTCCTGCCAAATCCTGGGTGTACTGGACCACAGGGCCCTTGCTCCTCACAGCACCTGGTGGGGAAGGGGAACAAACAAAGAGTCAATGAGAAAAATCCCTGATGTTATCCCAAGGTGGATGTACGGGCCCCAAAACACCAAACTGTGCCAGGAAGGAACTGAAACAGGGATTTGGGATGAACGGTGAGCTCGGAGCACTGCAACCCCTCCAAAAATTCGGGTCACTTCACCGAAGTGCAGTTTGGTTTTGTGGCATTATTCCATGAGAAAAATCCCACTGGAAATCTAAATCTCCTACGGCAGAGGACAAAAACCCTGGACATCTAAATCTCCTGTGGCAGGGAAAAAGACTTGCTGGAAATCTGAAATCTCCTCTCAGAAGAAACAAAAAACCCAAAACCTAGAAACCTGAAATCTCCAGGAGTTCTGCTAAAAATCCCAAACCCAACCCTCCAGTTAAATCCCAGGATCTAAATGAAACCAAAAGATGGCACTAACCAACGTTGGGACGAGTCCTGGTTTGCCCACTTTGCTTCTTTTCCTGGGTGGAAGCTGTGGAAGTTTTCATGCTGAACATGGGCTCGAGGCGTGTGGAGCCTCGGTAAATCCACTCACAACGTTTGTCCTCGTGGGGCAACGAGAAGGAAGAGTTCACAGTTCCCATGGGAAGAGCTTCCTGAGGTGAGACACAAAGACAGCACAAGGAGACAGCAGTGAGCACTGGCAAACAGCAGAACCACTCACTTGTTTATGTTGGAATCTAACTGGGTAAGAGGGAAAATTTCTTCCTGGAAAGGGTGTTCATGCCCCGACAGGCCAGGGCAGTGGTGGAGTCACTGTCCCTGGGTTTGTCCAAAACCTCTGTGGATGTGGCACTTGGGCACATGGCTCAGGGCCCCAGACACCAAGATCTCAGAGCTTCTTTAACCCAAACATCTCCATGATCAGCAAGGAAAACAGAACTGATCAGATCCCCAGCCCCAACTTTAATGCTAACAGGAGAAGAGAAATTCCTACCAGGAAAAGGATTTTCACCAGACTTCCATCCACTTCCTCCACTCTGGATTTCCACCAGGTGCCCTCCCACTCTGTTTTGATCAGCTGCCCGTTCTTCAGGAGCACCATGGGCCGGTTGGGGTAGGCAGTGATGTATTCCTCAATGAAATCCCGACAGGAAACATCCTCAATGTCCTCCCAGGCTTTCTTCACTGTTTGGAAAGGGACACGTGGCAGAAAGTGAACAGGACAAATCAGAGAGAACATTTAATTCCCTTTTTTTTGTTTTTTTAGGATATCCCAGTTGTATTTCCACTAAGGCAAACCAAGGAGTGATGCCAAGGGCACCCTGGCAATAAACCAGGATTTCAGATGTCTTGAGGCTCAGCAGCAAAAGGGACAGGGCTGGTTTTGGAGCCCAAAGAGCCCCGAGCTGTGCAGGGGTGACTCACGTGGGCGGCACACAGGGTACAGCTCCCACTCCTTCACGTAGGACGCGTAGCCGTCGTCAAAGAAGATCAGGAACCTGGGGACAAGGGAATCAGGAGTGGGAGCTGGACAGAACACGGCCCCACACCTTGGAGTGGGAGTGAAGAAGCTCTACTGCTCCTCCTGGACACATCCCAACCCTGCATGGGGACAGAATAAGAGCTCCAAGCCTCCCTGTGCTCCCACTGCTGCTCAAGCAGCACGATGCCCAGCCAGGCCCTTTCCCGCTGCTCCAAACGCCCTCTGGGCCCCAGGAAAGGAAGATAAAGGAAGAAAAAATGTTTAATTGCTCCTGGTTTCTGCAGGGAAGATGGACAAGGCACTCATATAGTGCCCTGGAGATGTAAAAAAGCTGCAGGATGAGGGATCCACATCATAACCAGGAGAAAAGTTGCAATTTAAATATCAAATTCAGCTAATTTTGTTGTTAAACACGGATGAAATAAAATTCAGCACAATTTACATCACATCCAGGGGGTGAATTCCTTTATCAATCTCTTCAGGAAAACCACAAGCCTTTATTTCAATAGCTCAGAGCAGCCCTGCCCCTTCTTCACTCCCAAAAAAGCTCCAAACCTGCTTTTTCTCCTCCTGAAGAGCTTTGGCAGCACTGCTGCCACTCTGCCCTCCCAGGGCTCCTGTTTCCTCCCACTGTTTCATGCCTCAAGGAGCCCAGACTCAACATCTGGGTGATAATTTGAATAAATTAGCAGATCTAATATCTAACCCAGGGCCATGAACAAGAGTGGAAGCTCCACCCTGAGTTTCAGAGATAAGAAAGATGAAGAAAGTCAGAATTGCATTCCTGGGGAGGGCACAATTCAGTACCTCGAGGGTATTCAAATAAACCCTTTTTTTTTTTTTTGGGGGGCTTAAAACAAAACCAAACAGAGATGGGGGCAGGTGAGCATGGGAAATGAGGAGTACCTCTCTTTGTTCTTGACGTTGGGGGTCTCAGCCACGATCCCAGCATAGAGCCACATCTGATTGCCATCCTTGTACCTGGCCACCACCCTCCTGCCCACGTGGTGCCTCTCGGCACACGGGTGGTAATCGTAGGCAATGTGGTTGCCTGAGAGCAAACTCTTCCCTTTGTTATCAAATTTCACTTTGTACTTCTTGCCAGTACCTGGAAAGACATTTTAAAGCAAACAGGAGATAAATAAAGGGGGAAACAAACAAAAGCTGCGTGATTTCACAGCAGGATTCCAACGCGCCGCTCTGAGATCGTTTATTCAGAATTAACTCAGGGTTCATTAAAAAGCCGTTCAGGATTTGATTTGGAGGGTGAAGCAGTGGAGGTGTGTTGCTCCCACAGTACCTTCCAGGTGACATCAGGTGCTCTGACACCTTTTACTCCAGGTTTCCCCCCAAGCTCCCCGTGCACGGCACGTACCAACCGTCTGGATGGCAATCAACGTCCCCTTGTGCCACGTCTTGGTTCTTTTTTTCCCCAAAATCCTCATGCCCACCTTGAGGTCCCCATCAGTGTTGAGATCATTGCCAGGGGCTGCAGGGACAGGGAGGGGCTGGGCAGTGCCAGCAGGTTCCTGAGGGGGTTGTGCATCTACCAAGGAACAACAGCAGAAAGTCAGTCCTAAATCACCCAAAGCTCCCTTCTCGGCACGCAGCTAGAAGCACAATTCTGAAAGAATTCCTGCTTTCCTTCCCCCCAGGCACCCCAAGTGCCTCCTTTGTTACAGAATGAAAACAGCCTGAAAAAAAGCAGTAATTCAGAATCAATACACCCTAAATTAAAACAGCAGTTTGGGGTCAATCAATACGAGTGGAGATTTCCAGCAGGGAAAGCAGATCATTGTTTTGCCATTTTGGGAAGGAAAGACCCAGGAGCAGGGCACGCAGCCCCTGGAAGCTCCCACACCTTTCTGTGCTTCCTGCAAGGTCGTTTTCTTGTTTACAGCATCCATGAATTTCGCAACATCCCGGGCAGATTTCCTCATGGCAACCATTGCTTCCCGCAGCTGGAGGAAAGAGAAGGGAAACATGCAGAAACTTCAGGTTTTTGCACCTAACACAAGGCTGTGTCTCAGGAAAACCCCCCACATGAGGAAACATCTCTTGCCAGGGCCTCCCCACTCACCAGACTCTGATCCCTGGAGATTCTGGGACTGCTGCTGCCTGTGAGTAAAGAGGAAGCAGTGGTTTAAAACCTTTTCTGTGTAAAAAATCCATCCTAATTAAATCACAGAGAGAAGAAGGAACAAGGAAATGTGCCCATCCCAAATCCCTAACTAACCACCCTAACAAGGCTTTCCCTCAGCCACCTTTTCTAATGTGGCATCATTTGATGGGGAACACAGTGCAGCAGGTGGGCAAAGGGTGAAATCCCAGTGTGGGATTCGGAACACGAGCAGGATGTCTCCTGTCCCACCCCCTGCCCTGCTGGGCAATCCCAGTGTGGGATGTGGAACAGGAGCAGCATGTCCCCTGCCCTGCTGGTAAATCCCAGCGTGGGGTGTGGAACAGGAGCAGCATGTCCCCTGTCCCCTGCCCTGCCGGACCTGCACTGCGCCTCCAGCCCGAGTCCACGCTCATGACGTCGTCGTCCTCCTCGTCGGGGATCTCGATGACCTCGGCGGCGGCGGGCGCCTCGTCCTCGGAGCTGCTGTCCCGGTACCGCAGCCCCATCATGCAGTACAGCTCCTTGGCCAGCGTCTCGCACTTGTCGATGGCCCTGGGGGGAGAGCAGCTGTGCCTGAGTCCCGCGGGGAGCCACCCCAGCCCGCAGGGAGGGAGGGTTGCCAGTGTGCCTCGTTAACCCCGCACGTCCCCCTGCCCGGAATTCACCTCATGGCATCGTCAATGAGCTGGTCAACGTGGGCCACCTCCTCCTCCTTGTGCCTCACGCACTGCTCCAGCTCCTCCAGCTGCTGCTTGCGCTGCCTCACCCACTCGGAATTCTCCACTTCTTTGTCGATGATCTCCTGGAGCTCCTCCATGGAGATCCCCAGCTCCTCCATCACCTCCTGCTGCAGCTCTTTGATGTCCTGGGACTCCATCCCTGCCGCGCCGCAGCGTACCGCAGATGAGGGGAGGGAGTGGAGACGAGCGAGGGGAGGCTGCTGAGGGAAGGCAGGGAGCTCATGGCAGCTCCCCCACTCCTTCCCACCTTCTCCTCACCGTTCTCTGCCCCAACGTCCCCTCACAGTCCCCCATTCCCCTCACAGCCGGCCAGGTCCCCTCAGCACGCCACACAGGCTCCCCCCCACCCTCTCCCAGCCCGGTCCGTCCCTTCCACCCGCTCGGGGTCTCCCGTTCCCCTCAGCCTTCCCCGCCCGCCCCTCACTCACCGCCGCCGCCGCCGCCGCCGCTCCCGGGGAACCGGAGCAGAACCTGGCGCGCCCTCCCGGACGCCGCGCGACGTCACTTCCGGCGCGCGCCGCCCGCGCTGCCGCCCCCTGGCGGCGGGGGGAGAAACCCCTGAGACTCAGGCATTAATTAATACATTAATCAATTAATTAATCTGGCAGCGGGAATTGCGCGCTGTCCCCGGCAGCAGGCGGGAGGCCGGCCGTGCCGCGCAGCGATGCAAACAGCGGGGAAGCCGCGGTTTGTGGCCGTTGGAGCCGTTACTGGGCGCCTCACGGCGGGCGGTCCTGTAACCGCTGCCTCGGAGGGGATTGCAACGGGGGGAATGGGGGTTAATGGGGGAAAATGGGGGGGAATGGGGGTTAATGGGGGGGTAATGGGGGTTAATGGGGGGTAATGGGGGGTAATGGGGGTTAATGGGGGGTAATGGGGGTTAATGGGGGTTAATGGGGGTTAATGGGGGTTAATGGGGGGAAATGGGGGTTAATGGGGGTTAATGGGGGGTAATGGGGCAGGAATGAGGGTTAATGGGGGGTTTATGGGGGAAATGGAGGTTAATGGGGGAGAAAGGGGGCAAATGGGGGGAATGGGAGGGCAATGAGAGGTTAATGGGGGATTAATGGGTAGCAATGAAGCGGTAATTGGTGGGAAATGGGGAGCGATGAGGGGGAATGGGAGGGCAATGAGGGGTTAATGGGGGGGAATGAGGGGTTAATGGGGGGGGAAATGGGGCAATAATGGGGGTTTATAGGAGAAATGGGGGAATGGGGGGGAAAGGGGGGGAATGGGAGGGCAATGAGAGGTTAATGGGGGATTAATGGGTAGCAATGAAGGGGTAATTGGTGGGAAATGGGGGTCCCGGAGGATGGGAGGTGCTGGGGACGCGGCGCTGGGGCCCGGGTGGTGCTGGGGGGCTCTGGGGGGCTCTGGGGCCAGACCCCCCGTGGGGTTTGGGGTCAGTTGACGGGCTCCTCCTGCCAGGTGGAGGTGGGGATGGCGCTGTAGGGATCCAGCACCAGGCGGGCGCAGCGCACGGCGATGGCGAGCAGGAACAGCCCCAGCAGCACCACGAAGGCCGTGGCCACGGCTTTGTCCACGTCCAGGGCGGGCGGCGCCGTGGGGGGCTCCATCCAGGCACCCTCAGGGGTCCCTGGGCCACAGGGATCCTCCAGCTCGTGTGCCCCAGCAAACCGCCAGTGACATCCCTGAGGGGCCAGAACGGGGGGGAGTCGTGGGGATGAGGGGTCAAAAACACCAAACACAAAGGGGAAATATGGCCTTGAGTGCCCTCTGCTCCCTCCTTACCTCCCTGCCGCCGGTGCTGGGTCTCTGTCCTGGCCCCACGGGCTCCAGGCCTTCATGAATTCTGCAGGAGAGTGCTGGCATCACCTTTCAGACACAGCACAGAGGATTAAATTCCCACCCTGCACCCCCCTTCTGTTGGGAGGAGGCGCTGGGTCCCTGCACGGGGCTTCCTGGTGGCTTGGGGTGATTTGGGAAGCATCAAGGAGGATTTATCCCCAAAATTCAAAAGACTGTGAGGCGATTTCAAGGTAGTTCTTTGCTTATATTGGAATAGACTGGAATAAACTCTTGGAAAATGCATTGAACTGAGCCGCCCAGTTGGATGTTGCAAGCCAGCCCCAAGAAAACCCCAGAACACACACAATATGACAAAAACCTCCTTCAAGTTTCTTTATTTTCCCTTCTGAGAGAAGAAATGATCAGTTTGGGAAGACAGTGAGACTTTGACACCACATGAGTTGGGCTGTAGGGGTTTTCCAGAGATTTTTCAGTGAAGGATGAAGTGATGAAATTATGATGTTGGGGTTCTTGTTGGTGACCCCAAATCCCGGTCCTGACTCAAAAACCTGTTCCAATCCCAATCCCAGTTCCGACCCGAACCACATGTCCAGCCTGGATCCGAATTTTCATCCCCTGGGTTTAAAACCCCAACCTCACCCCAGTCCTGACTCAAAAACCTGTTCCAATCCCAATCCCAGTTCCGACCCGAACCACATGTCCAGCCTGGATCCGAATTTTCATCCCCTGGGCTTAAAACCCCAACCTCACCCCAGTCCTGACTCAAAAACCTGTTCCAATCCCAATCCCAGTTCCGACCCGAACCACATGTCCAGCCCGGACCCGAATTTTCATCCCCTGGGTTTAAAACCCCAACCTCACCCCAGTCTGAACCCCAAACCCAACCCCAATCCCCATATTCGTGACGTCACCAGCACCACCCACTATAGCCCCGCCCCAAACCCCGCCTCCTCATGGTGGGGGCGGGACACAGCCGCGCTCGCCCCGCCCCTGGGTGTGCCCTGCGCTTGTCCCCGCCCCCAGCGCTCCGTCTGGACCAATAGCAGGGCCGCGTCTCCCCGTGTCCCTCCCGCCGCCCCCCTGCTGAGCCAATCGCAGGCCGGCATGGCGCTGGCCCCGCCCCCGCGCCGGCGGGGCTGGGAGGCCGGCGGAGGTTTTCCTGCGCCGCCATCTTGGATCGGCGGAGCGGAGCGCGGAGGGGGCGGCGCGGGAGCCCCGCCATGGCCGCCACCGCCGCCAGCGCGGGTGAGCGCGGCCGCGGCGGGCCGGGCGGCGGGCCGGGCGGCCAGGGGGCGCTGAGGGGTGCGTGGGGCTGTGGCGGGGGCAGAGGCGGGCTGAGGGAGGCCTGGGGGACCCAGGGGGCTCTGGAAGGCTGAGGGCGCCCCTCAGGGGCGGGGGCCGTCCTGTGGGGTGTGAGAGGGGCGTGAGGGGCCCCCGAGGGCTGAGCGGCGTGGGGTGGAACAGTGGCACAGTGCTCCCTGAGGAGCAGACTGCGGTGCCGGGGTTTGGGCTGCCCGGGGCCGGGCGTCCTGGCGACCCTCGGGGTGGAGATCCCGCATTTGGGGTCCCATCGCCACGCCTTGGGGTTTGTTTTCCTCGACGGTTTTAGCCCCTGTGCCGGCTGTGTTTCACCGAGGTTTTAATTCCCCACCAAAGCTGCCGCCTTGGTTTGCAGGTTTTGCACAAAAGTCTCTGTGAGCTCTGGGAGGCGGGGAGGGCAGAACAATGTTCCCTCAGGTTGATCCCCAAAGCACAGGAAGCTGCGAGCTGCTGATCCCCAGTTCTTGCCAAAAAAATCCCCAGATATGTGATTTTATCAGTTTTCTGACTAAACTGCTCTGAAATGAGCGCGTGTCGAGATTAACCCAGCATCTGTGAAGTCGTAATGGATTTACGAGGCGGGGGCCGAGATCAGAATTTGAGCTCGTTTGTGGTTTTGGGGTTTTTCTCACTCGTAGCTTGTGCTTTGTGGCTCCTCTTGTGGCTTGAGGGTCGTGCCACACGCTCAGGTTAATCCAGGAGAGTTCAGTGACACTGCTGGAGGGTTCTGGGGTTTTATTTTAACGTTTTAGGAAGGTTTTGTTGCTTTTAATGGTGAGAAAACGCACTGGGGACTCGGACCATCGAGTTCAGGAGGAAGGAAGAGACTCGTGGGTTTAAGCTGCACTTCCAAGTATTTGTGGAAGTGGAGTCTTCAGGGTTCCGTGGTTTTTTGCATAATAAGAAGGTTTCAAATTCTGAAGTAAAAGAGAGAATTTTCAACATCTGTGTTTAATATTTATAATCATGGGCAGAGTGACCAATATTCGCTCAACCCTTTTACACAGAAGGAGGGAAATACGCAAACCGTAAACATGAAGATTATTAGGAGAATAAATTATGAATTCTCACAAAGAAATGGGGGTCTTCTTTTGCTTCATGTTAAAAAACAGACTTCAGGGCTCCAGTGAGTGCTGAGTAACGCCCCAAAATACCCAGAATGTCTTCACTGCAGCCCCTTAGCAATAGAAGAAACGTTGTTTTATTAATTTCTATATTTGTTCTTGGAGAAAGTTCCCATGGGGATGGAAGTGCTGAGCTGGCATTGCATGGGAAGCTCAAACAAGCTAAAAAAACTCCTGCTTAATTCAAAAAATCAATTTAATGTACCCCAGACAGAGAAATTGAGATGTTTTGCAAATAAAAAGCCATAAAAGGGGAAATATCAAAGCCTTATAGTTGTGAGTGAAACGCAGAGCAGTTTTAAGGCTGATTTCTCTGCTCCAGACCTTTTGGGGAGCTCACAAACGGGTAAATTTCAAGCAAATCTTGTGAGGTTCGGTCTCCAGACGCGAGCCTGGCAAATAACGCCCTGCAAAAGCAAAAAGCACCGGTTTTGTACAATAAAAACATATCTAAGAGCCACAGCAGCCCCTCTCGTAAATCACAGCTGGGAATATTTGCTGTAATGTTATTTTGCAGCCTTTTTTCCCTGTGGGGATGCCAGTGGTTGCAGCAGAGCCTTTCCCAGGAGGGCTGGGCTGGGAGCCTGGAGCAGGGGGTTGGGGTTTACACTCGCTTCCAAACCTTCCCCTGCTCCTCTTCTGGCCTTAATTAGATCCAGCACGTGGTGTGGGGAGGCAGGGGCTGGCTCTGGGAAGGGCTGGGACACAGACAGCCAGGATGGGGGGAATGCACCTGGACTCCTTGGGGCTCTTGACTGGGACGGTGACCCCAGCCCTGCCCCGGGCAGCTCCTTCCTGTGAAAACATTGGGGATTTTCCCGTGTTGGATGTCCCCTGGTACAACCTGGCGCTGTTTCCTCTCTCCCCTGAGCCCAGCTGGCTCCAGCCTCCTTCCAGGGAGCTGTGTGGAGTGAAAACAGAAATCCCTGTGCTCCAGGATTCACCTCAGTGTCACGGCTCGGACTGAGGAGCGGGCACCAGCTGGGAAGGGATCTTTGTGCTCCTGAGCCAGGAAATGTTTCTCAGCCTGGTGTGGAGCAGGTTCCTCGGGATGCAGGTCCCTGCCTGGGGTATCTCCAAGCCTCGGGAATCAGTTCCCTGTGTCCCCCTCAGCCCCGTGTGGAGCTGCTCCAGAGAGCAGCGCAGTCACTTCCTTCCCCTGCCCACAGCGGAAATTCCTTCCCCTCAGGAGTGGGATTCTCCTCTGTGCTCCAGAAACTTCACTCCTGTCCCCACCATGTCCAGATGCAGCTGGGGAAAAGGAGGAACCCTCCTGGCCTGCTTTATTCCCACTTCATTTTGTTAAACAAAATCCTTGGGTGTCACCTTGGGGCTTCACTTGGGAATAAGGGATGGGGCACAGAGGCATCTGAGTGATCCAAAACCAAGCAGAGAGGAGATGGGGAGATGCTTCCACCTCTGGATTTTTGTTCTGCAGATATATTTTTGAGTTCCAGAGGATCCTGGTGTTGGATGGGCTGTGCTCTCTCCTGCTCTTGGTTGGGATTGTTGTTGTTGGCTCCTTCAGCTGCCAAGCCTCGAGCTGGATGCTTGTTCCATACTGTAGTCACCCCTGGGAAATCCTATGGATCGACAAGGAAAAGGCTTCCTCAGCAAGGCCAGCTGCCTGGAGCAAAACAAACCAGGCAGGCAGAGAGCCTTAATGGGGTAAAACATGATTAAATTTGGCAGAAATAGCAGAAAACTGGGAGCTGTGAGGTCCAGGCAGAGCATGGAGGTGATTGTACAGCTTTGCTTTTAGCTGTAAATAAACCAATATCCAGCTCTGGAAGTGAAATTAAACTGTTGTTGAACTGAAGTCTGGCTTTGGGGAGTGGAGAACTTGGGAACCTCAGCTTAAAGCCCATTTTTCCCCTGATTCATTAACCCTGAAGGAAACCTCAGTTGTGGCTGTTTTTTGCCCAAGCGGCTCTTGGTGCTCTGGGGCTGGTTTGGGACGCCCAACACTGGGGTTTTTGGGGGTGTCTGGGTAGCTTTGGGGTCCCTCTGCTTAGACAAAGCAGAAGTGGTTTGGGGACTGCATTGGGCTCAGTTTGCAAAGGTTGTGGTGGAGGTTTTCAGGCTGGAGCAACTGTTTTGGGGCAGTTTTGCAGCACATTTACAAACCCACAACCATTAAAATAAGCACAGGGCTGACTTATTTCAGAAAAACAGGAAGAAATGTTTTATAACGGATTAAAAGCTCATTTTGTGTTGCGGAACAGAGTGTTTGAATGTAGAGAACATTGTTTGGGCTCTGATGGTAATGTTGGGGTGTAGATTCAGCATAAGCCACCCTGAGCAAGCTCTGAACGACTGCAGACCCTGTTACAAGCAGGATTAGGGAAACTAGGGGAGAGTGGAATGCTGGAGTGACGGAGTGGTTTGGGCTGGAAGGGACCGTGGGGATCAGCTGGGCCACGGCTGGGTCACTCACTCTGCTCCAGGCACCAGGCAGGAGCACAGGCAGGCCAGCAGAGCTGCCTGCGGTGGCCACTGCTCTGTGCTGGTGAGGCCAGAGGTGATAAGAGAGCAGCCACGGGTTCTGAGGTGCTCTGCGAGCACTTTGGTCCAGTCTTTGTCCCGGGCTGGGAAATGACCCTCTGCAAGTTGGTGTCATCAGGGAAACGCTGCTCCAAACCCTGCCTCGTGCAGCCTCAGCCCCTGCCCTGCTCTCTCCAAAACCGAGAGCACATCTTCTGCTGTGGCAGCCCCGCCGTGCAGCTGAGGCAGCAGCGTGAGAGGACACAAACTGACACTGCACTGACAGGAGCTGCCTCTGCTGGGGCGTGTTCCCCTGCTCCAGAGGGGCTGCCTGTGATCCTGGATGGTTCCCTTGATCCAGAGGGGCTGCCTGTGATCCTGCTGATCCCCCTGCTCCAGAGGGGCTGGGAGTGATCCTGCTGATCCCCCTGCTCCAGAGGGGCTGGGAGTGATCCTGGCTGATCCCCCTGCTCCAGAGGGGCTGCCTGTGATCCTGGCTGATCCCCCTGCTCCAGAGGGGCTGCCTGTGATCCTGGCTGATCCCCCTGCTCTAGAGGGGCTGCCTGTGATCCTGGA
Organism: Erithacus rubecula; assembly: GCF_903797595.1. NCBI lineage: Eukaryota > Metazoa > Chordata > Aves > Passeriformes > Muscicapidae > Erithacus > Erithacus rubecula. Next base: position 981,211 of record NW_027636168.1, on the reverse strand, counting down.
TGGTTCCCTTGATCCAGAGGGGCTGCCTGTGATCCTGGCTGATCCCCCTGCTCCAGAGGGGCTGGGAGTGATCCTGGCTGATCCCCCTGCTCCAGAGGGGCTGGGAGTGATCCTGCTGATCCCCCTGCTCCAGAGGGGCTGGGAGTGATCCTGGCTGATCCCCCTGCTCCAGAGGGGCTGGGAGTGATCCTGGCTGATCCCCCTGCTCCAGAGGGGCTGCCTGTGATCCTGGCTGATCCCCCTGCTCCAGGGGGGCTGGGAGTGATCCTGGCTGATCCCCCTGCTCCAGAGGGGCTGCCTGTGATCCTGGCTGATCCCCCTGCTCCAGAGGGGCTGCCTGTGATCCTGCTGGTTCCCCTGCTCCAGAGGGTCTCACTGTGGCCCGCACTGATCCCCCTGCTCCAGGGGGGCTCACTGTGACCCGGGCTGATCCCCCTGCTCCAGAGGGTCTCACTGTGGCCCGGGCTGATCCCCCTGCTCCAGAGGGTCTCACTGTGGCCCGGGCTGATCCCCCTGCTCCAGAGGGGCTCACTGTGATCCTGCCTGGTTCCCCTGCTCCAGAGGGTCTCACTGTGACCCGGGCTGATCCCCCTGCTCCAGGGGGTCTCACTGTGGCCCGCGCTGATCCCCCTGCTTTCCCCACTCCTCTGCAGAGATGGCAGCCGAGGTCTCGTCGCTGGGAGTGGCCGTGGGCTCCGGGAGCTCGGGGGCGGGAGCCCCGGCTGGAGGAGGCGCTGCTCAGAGACCCAGCAAGAGGCGGCCCGGGTGAGTCAGGAGGGAGGGGAGGGCTGGGCTGTGCTCTGCAGGGAGGGTCTGCCAAAAGTGCCTCTTTGAGGAAGTTCTGTTCTCCAGAAAGAACCCTCAGCCTCAGAGGGGCGGCTGTGGCTGCTTCTGAGAAGTTTCCTGGTTCCTTCAGGTGGGCTCTGTCCAATCCTTTCCCTTTGTGACGGTGTCTTTGTGCCAGCTACACCCCTTGAAGAGGGGGTTAAGTGTCCTTCAGAGGGGATCAAAGGCTTTGTACCTCATACAAGGAGCAAATGCACACCAAGGATTGAGATAAAGGAGGAGGCATTGCCACAAGACCTGGGGGAATCTGGGTTTTGGGGCCTTCCTCCAACCCCTGCAGCTCTTCTGTCCCTGGAGGGGTGGGGGAAGCCACACTGTGCTTGTGGGAGGCTTTTTGTTTGCTAAAAATGCCTTTGCCATTTCAAAGGGAGTTGAATGGCTGTTCCCAGATTTCTGGCAAGAGAAATTGCCTCGTAATTTTCAAGCAAACTGAAATCTGTCTTTGTGTCCCTCCCAGTCACTCCCACTCTTTTCCTTCATCCGCTTTTGCTGATGCTCCCACTCCCCTGCAGCTCCTCCCATGCTCAGCTGCATCCACAGTGTTCCATCCCCAAAGGAGAGGAGGAAAGATGAAAATTCTTCTGTGCTCCCACATGAACTGCTCAGAAGAGGGGTTTGGCCCTTGAGCAGACACTGCACAAATTGAACTTTAACTCCAAGAAGATTTTATCCTCCTCTCCTTTTCTTTTTTTTTTTTTTTTTTTTTTCAATTTTAAATGCACCCAGTCAGGCTTTTGAGCTGGGAATGCTCCATCTGCAGGCTGTTGATGGTCCCTGATTCTCCTGGGAGATCCAGGCTTTTGGAAGAGAAGTTTGGGATACAGTGGATGCTTCAAGTGGGTTTTGTTCCTTTGGAGCTGTGTTTCCTTGCTCTGTTCCTGATAGACACCTGAAAGAAGCCCCTTTCCAAACTTTGTTGGCTGTTTCCCATTAAGATCACTAAATTGCATTGGGATTAATTAATTTTTCCTTTCAGGAATCATCTGCACTCATGGGGACAGACAGAAAACTAATGTAAAGGAGAAGCCTCTTGGTTAACAGTTATCCTTGTTCTGTTTTTCAGGCTCGATTTTGATGATGATGGAGAAGGGAACAGTAAATTCCTCAGGTGAGGAAGAGCATGGCATCCAGAAGTTTCTATCCTATGGTCTAGCTGTGCCTGTGTTTTCCCTGGAGCAAGATCTTTCTGCTCCTGTGGTTTTTGCTCTCTGGAAGTGGTGGGAATTGCTCCAGTTCCTCAAACTCTTCCCTTCCTCCCAGTCAGCAATATTCCTCTATCTCTGTGGCTTTTGTGAGTGCCTCAGGAGTTGTTAATTAATCCTCATCTGTTGTAAGGATGCTCCAGTTCCAGGGACATCCTTATTCCCAGGAGCTGCTGGGGCTGTGAGGATCTCCTCGTGATCCATATGGAGCACAGAAGAGTTGGAATATCTTGTGTCAGTTATTTCTAGCCTCACTACATGACTTGGGATGGAATAACTCCAGTGATCTGGAATTCCTGTGTTCCTGTGCTTTAGGGATGGCCATAGAATGGCTTCAGGATGATGAATGCAGGATTTACCAACAGAACCCCTTGGATGGGGGTCCTGCTTTGGGCTGCCTTTATCTTCCAAGTGCAGTTTAATCTGTTTGTTGGTGTGGGGTTAAACTGGGTGTGGTCCCAGCACCCTTGGTTGGAGTGTGCTGTGGAAACCCCCTGGAGGGGGTGCAGTGGTTCACCCGTGGTCTTGGAGTGGTCAGTGAATTGTCCTGCACTGCCCACCCACAGCTGGGTTGGCCTTCTCAACCCCAGGCATTTCTTGTGGCAGTCATTAGACCTTGTTTTCTCAGTTTTTTTTGGGAAAGAAGGAAGTGTAAACACTTAACCTCTCCCCCTTCTCCTAGATGTGATGATGACCCGATGCCAAACGATAAAGAGAGATTTGCCAGGTAAGAATTAGATTATTTTAAAGCCTTTTGTGCCAAAAACCTTAATATGAGAGGGATCCTGCAGCACCCTTCTCACAGCCAGATCTCTTTGGAGGTGCTCCAAGGGATCCACACAGACTCCTTGCTGGTTTTTTGGACCAGTCCATTGAGTGTGACAATGACATTCCTCTTTTTCACCATTCCTTTCAGCTCTGGCCTTGGACTCTCATTCTTTTCTCCTGCTCAAGAAACTTGCAGAGATTCAAGTTTCCTGCTTAGTAGAGGTTTTCCTTGAACAGGGTTTCCTGGCACATGCTGTGCTTTGTGTGTTTCCTGGGGAATTGCACAGCAGCTCTGCAAATTGGGATTTTGGAAATTGTAGGGAATGCTTGGATCACTTTTTGGTGTCTGACAGTATTTCTGAGCGTTGGGACTGAGCCCATGGTATTTCTATTTCTGTTTGAAGCTCCATTCCCTCCTCTGGACATGCTCCAGCCCATCTCCTGCCAGGAGGGGCCCAAAAGTGCCCCCAGCATTTGGGGGTCACTGTCCTGCTGTTACATGCCAAAGGGCTACAGGGGATTCCAAGCTGGGATTCTCCAGCTTTTTAAGTGGTTTGAGTCCTTCTGAAGTCAAGCTAATCAAAAGCGTGTTAGAAATATCAGAATAGTTCTAATGTTAGAAATAACCAAATTAGAACTAGGTCACAGCCTCAGAAAATGATTTAAAACTCCAGCACATCAGGCACCAGTTTAATGTGGAATGTTGCAAACTGATGACTGTTTTATTTTATGGAATTGCTCCTCTGCAAAACAGACCTGTCCCTAGCCTGGGTTTCCTAGTCCATCTTTCCATTTTTTCCATTTTTTTAAACTTTTTTTTCCATTTTTAGCTTAGCTGGCTGATTTTATTTTTAGGTCTGATGATGAGCAGAGTTCAGCGGATAAGGAGAGACTTGCCAGGTAGGAGAATGGAGATTTCAAGCATGGACAAGCAGAGTTTTTCCTTTCCTTGATGTTTCTCTAGGCATCCCTTCTCTTTTTATCCCTCCTTCCCTCATGTGCTGCAGAGGATGTAACAGACTCCTGGAAAATTGCTGTGGAGTTGGGATTGTGAGGTGAAAGGCATGAGGAAAGGCACACCTCACCCTTGGAAGAACATTTTTAGGGAATCCAGGGAAGGATTTATTTACCAAAGGCCACAGGGTTGGGCTCCTGCTTTCACCTGTAGCTTTGCTAACCTGTGCTAAATACAGATCCTCTTGTCCTGGGTCAGGGTGCCAAGTTGTCCCTCTGGGGAGGTTTTGTGTCCTGGGAGTGCTGCTGGACTCAGGCAGGAAAAGGTGTGTGAGCTCAGGTGTTTTCCTTCCAGGAAAGGTGGTGTCCCTGGAATTGTGATTTCATTTTTCCCCCAGTTTCTCTAAGTAATTAGTGAGAGCCTGTGCCTGAAACCAGCAGAGCAGTCACCTGGAATGCAGCAGGAATCCAGGCCCTGAGGACAGCTGTGCCCACGTGCAGGGCATTTGTCACCTGTGCACACCTGCAGCAGCCTTGACACCCCTGCCCTTCATCTTCCACCTTGCAGTTTTGGGCAGTTTTGTCTTTAAACCAAACCCTTTCCCCCAGAGTGCCTTTGCTGGCTGCACTGAGCTGTGCTGGAGTGTTTGAGGAGATGAGGAAGGCACAAGAGTTGGGAGTGCAGGGAGCAGCAAAGCCCTCCACGGGTTTGTTCCCAGGAGCCTGTAGTGAAGAACATCCAGAGAACCATGGATGGCTTGGGTTGGAAGGGACCTCAGAGCTCATCCCTTCCTCTGTCCCAGGGTGCTTCCAGCCTTGGACGCTCCCAGGGACCCAGGGGCAGTCCCAGCTTCTCTGTGCAGCCTGTGCCAGGGCCTCCCCACCCTCCCCAAAATCCCATCTCACCCTGCCCTGTGTCAGTGCAAAGCCATTCCCCCTTGCTCTGTCCCTCCAGGCCTTGTCCCCAGTCCCTCTCCAGCTCTCCTGGAGCCCCTTTAGGCTCTGGACAGCCTCCATGGGCTCCTTGGAGCCTTCTCATCCCTCAGGATGGACAATCCCAGTTCTCCCATCCTTGCCTTATGGCAGAGGGACAGTGGGCAAGTGAAATGTCAATGTCTGGTGATTCCCCAGTAGTTTCTGTAGTTGAAGGATCTTTGTTTTTCACACCTGAACTTGTGAGTTTAGAGAAGCTGCCTGGCTCAAAGGTGAGGTCACTGAATATTTGCACACACCTTGTAGTGATAAATGCTCCATTTTTGTACTTATCCTTTTATTCACCTGCCTATCCTTGCTGCTTCCAACACTTCCATCTCATTTCACTTCCCACCATATGCTTCCTTGCTCCTAATCCATCCTTCTCTATAGGAAACCTGGCTTTTAAGCTCTGTTTTGGAAAACCCACCTTAGGAACCCAGTTAAATTTTGTATCCTGGATAAAAGAACCGAGTTCCAGTCTGTGGGACTGGTGGGAGCCGTGCCCTGTGAGCCAGAGGCGTGCCAAGAGCCTCTTTAGGTGGCAGCAATGGCCACAGTGCCTCTTCAGAGGTGGGTGCCACCACCCAGGTGTAGCCTGGTGCTGCTCTGCCCACGTTGGTTGGCCTTGATCATGTGCAGAAATGAGGTGGAACCAGCTTGGAAGCTTTCTGTGCTGTGGTAGTGAAAGGGCTCTCAGTGTCACTGGGAGGTGGCTTCCCACAGCACTGCAAGGCGAGGTCACTCAGCCACACAGCTCCCACTAGCCCAGAAGAGCAGGTGCCCAGTTCTAGCTGCAGACCTGGTGAGCCCGATGGTGCCGGTGATCTCACCCAGCCTGGCACGCACTGGCTGAGGTCAGCTGCAGCCAGGGAGCCGAGGGGCAGTGCTGTGGTGCGTGGGGAAGGTCAGCCAGCTCCCGGGGAGCCCCCGTGGCTGGGAGGAAGGTCCAGCTGTAGCCTCTGCTCCTTGCCCCCGTCTCCACGTTCCCTGTGCACGCCCAGCATGCGAGGCTTGGCTCTGCTCCCGACGCCTCCGCGTGTGTCGCGCCCGTGCAGGCGCTGAGTGGGGACACCTGTGACCCCCAGCCCTGCTGACTGCACCTCCCCTCCCCGGGCCCTGTCAGGGAGAACCACAGCGAGATCGAGCGCCGCAGGAGGAACAAGATGACGGCGTACATCACGGAGCTGTCGGACATGGTGCCCACGTGCAGCGCGCTGGCGCGCAAGCCGGACAAGCTGACCATCCTGCGCATGGCCGTGTCCCACATGAAGTCCCTGCGCGGCACGGGCAACACCTCCACGGACGGCACCTACAAACCCTCCTTCCTCACCGACCAGGTCTCTGCCCGTGAGAAACCGCCCTGAAAACTCACTCTTTTCGTCGAGGCCCTGCAAGGCCACGGGGAGGTGTCCCTGAAGCCTTCTGGTCTTGGCCTGACGCTGCTTTGTGGGAATGGAGCAGTCAGAGGGGGAAATGTAACGATGGGTGTGGGGAAGAAGTGCAGAGCCGGGTGTGTTTGGTCCGTGGAGCTGAGAGGTGTCTGTGTGTGTGTGCAGGAGCTGAAGCACCTGATCCTGGAGGCAGCCGACGGCTTCCTGTTCATCGTGTCGTGCGAGACGGGGCGCGTGGTGTACGTGTCGGACTCGGTGACGCCGGTGCTGAACCAGCCGCAGTCCGAGTGGTTCGGCAGCACCCTGTACGAGCAGGTGCACCCCGACGACGTGGGCAAGCTGCGCGAGCAGCTCTCCACCTCCGAGAACGCCCTGACAGGTACAGAGCCGGGCGGGCTGCGGGGCTGGCGGGTGGGAGCCTGCGCGGGACTGGGATTGAACCCTTCCCTTTGTAGAGGGAACCAAGCCCTGGTGCCTTTCCACCAAGGATGCTGCAGGCCCCCCCGAGAGTGCGTCTAAAGGTACCACCAGTGTCCTGCCAGTTCCCAGTGTGTTACTGGTGCCACACCTGGCTTGGTGGAAGGACTCCCAGGGCGGCAGCATCTCCTTTTTCTTTCTTTTTTTGCAGGTCGTATCCTGGATTTGAAGACAGGCACTGTGAAGAAGGAAGGGCAGCAGTCCATGAGGATGTGCATGGGCTCCCGGAGATCTTTCATCTGCCGCATGAGGTGGGAAGGAATTCCTGGGGAAAGCCTAAAGCTGAACTTGCTCCCTAACCCTGGTTCTTCCATGCTTTTATTTCAGCTTTTTTTTTGGGCTCGTTTTGATATAGACATGATAGAGCATGGCTGAGCTTTCCCTACAGTCAAGTTCTTGAGATGTTTGTTCGCCCTGTTGCTGTAGAAAATCCAATTTTAAGTAGCAATTAGTTTTAACCCAAGTATCACCTCCTTTGAGTTCTACAGAACGAGGGGTTTGTGTGATGGAAATTGCTCTTACTCAGGATATCCAGATTATTTTCATGTTGATCAAGAAAGGTGAAATCCTTTCTGTCCCTGGTGCAGGTGTGGCAACAGCTCCGTGGATCCAGTCGCTGTCAATCGTCTCAGCTTCATGAGGAATCGCTGCAGGTGAATGATGCATGAATAGCATACATCCACACAACATGGCAACAGCACAGCTGAACAGCTTGCCTCACCTCCCCCCACTGCAGCACAACCTGTTTCTCTCTCCCCAGGAATGGTTTAGGTGCAGCCAAGGATGGGGAGCCTCACTACGTCGTGGTGCACTGCACGGGCTACATCAAAGCCTGGCCCCCAGCAGGTGAGGATTCACCTTGTGCTCAGCTGGGCAGGGTGTAAGAGCACACGGTCTAAAGGTGCCTTCCAGGAGCTGAATGTGCCAGGAGGTGCTTTGCAAATGCATCTGTGATTTTTATTGTAAGATTGACCTAATTTTTGAAGGTGGAGCAGCAGAGATCTCTGTCTGTAGAGGATGAAAATAATAATTGAACTGTCTAATGTGCAGGTTTTGCTGAAATTCAGAGATTTTCATTCCTTCTGGTGAAAAAAGGGAGTGGGGGTGGCATCTTCCCCTTCCTGGGTTAGGGTTGCAAACCAGGCAGAGAGATGTCTTGAAGTCCATTCCTCTGAAACGAGATGTTTTTGCTGTACTAACCTTGCTGGAATTGTTGGCCCTCCCTCCCTCGCAGGTGTTTCCCTGCCTGACGATGACCCTGACGCCGGCCAGGGCAGCAAGTTCTGCCTCGTGGCCATTGGCAGGCTGCAGGTGAGTGCCCTGTTCCCCTTGTCCAGCGCTGCCTTGTCCTGGCAGTCCCCAGATTTAGAACATTCAGACAGGGTTGGTGACTGTCCCTGTGCTCCTGGCAGGTGACCAGCTCCCCCAACTGCACAGACATGAACAATGTCTGCCAGCCCACAGAGTTCATCTCCCGACACAACACCGAGGGGATTTTCACCTTCATCGACCACCGCTGCGTGGCCACCGTGGGTTACCAGCCCCAGGTGAGGCTTCAGGGGCTTTGCAAGAGCAAGTGCTCTTTAAACTTACCTTTCCTTCTGCATCATGGCTCTGCTTGTCCAGCAGAGCTGATAAACCATGCCCAGGCCATAACCCTGCATGTGTTTCTTCTCCACTGGTTGCTTTTTCATGTGTTTTTCCAAGTGCTTTGATCATGGGAAGGCTGGGTATCTCTGGATTATGTCAAATGTCAATTAAAGCCATTTTTGCCTCAAATTGAGTTAAAGATCAAACATTAATCAACAGCTGTTGTGCTTTTCTTTTAAAAAACAGCACACCAAGCTCTTGTGCTTGGATTGTGTAACAGGGATTTGGGGGGAAGAGCAGGAACTACCTGTCCAAAGACAGATTAATTATGGAGCCTGCCTGCCAGATGAACTGACTCATTCTCTCACAATTCCTTGAAAAACAGGAACTTTTGGGAAAAGACATTGTGGATTTCTGCCATCCAGAAGACCAGCAGCTCTTACGGGACAGTTTTCAGCAGGTGAGAGCTTTGTAGCTGCCCTATGCATGCAGGGTGGAATTCAGATTGAAGTTCATCCCAAGACTGGTGCTTGCAAAGCAACGAAATTGGCTGGAAAACCAAGAAGAAAAGCAAAGCCTACATAATTCTCCTGTGCAAGCACATTAAATGCCAAATGAGACAGAAGCGTCTGATGTCTTAACTCCTGAATCCAGTCTTAACTCCAGCTCTGGCTGCTGGTCCAGTTGGCTTTTAGGGCCAGGGATGTGGCTCCCAAGTGCCTGCTTGACTTGGCTGAAACCCTGGTTCGTCTCTAGGGCCCAGCCCAGTGCTGCAGAACCCGCAGTGGAGGTGGTTTTCTTGCCCTGTTGTCGTTACTGTTATTTCTGAGGGCCTTGGACTGGTGGCAGGGCAGGTAAGGCTGCCCCTGTGGTTTCATGACTCCAAAAACCAGCTGCTCATATCCATTGCTCCAAACCGTTGGAATGGGAAGCGACAGCATGTGTGTCATTTCTTGGAGGCTTTTCCATACATCTCACCAGTGCAAAGAGATCAGAGAAGTGAAGCCAAAAAGGGGATTTTAGATCCCCCTCCTGTATCCTTTAGGAACCGAGCTATCCCAAGGGAGCGGTGCCATTTAGTTTGGGAAGGCTGAGATGTGGTGGTCCAGGTTTGAGGCAAAGGGCCATCACAGGGGTCTGGGGGGGAGCTCTTCCCCAGCTCTGATGAGGTGCTAGTGCTGTGATTTGTCTGTTTCAGGTGGTGAAGTTGAAAGGGCAGGTCCTGTCCGTCATGTTCCGTTTCCGATCCAAGAGCCGGGAGTGGCTGTGGATGAGAACCAGCTCGTTCACCTTCCAGAACCCCTACTCGGACGAGATCGAGTACATCATCTGCACCAACACCAACGTCAAGTGAGTGCCTGCCCGGGCTCAGCCCAGAGCTGGGCACTCTGCCTCTCCCCCTGACCAGCTCCATCCGTTTGCACAGCCCTGAGCAGCTCCTGTTCTCTGCTGGGCTGTGCCGGGCTCTGGAGGATACAAAGTGCAGGATTGTAATGCCTTTGGCTGTCTCCTTGTGTGGCTTAACAAGCTGCCAAAATCCAGCTGCAGAAGTGCTGAAATTAGGGAAATTTGCCTTAGAGAATTCTTGGATTCCTGTGGCAGCCCAGGGGATCCCATCTTTGGTAATGGTCAGAGCTATTCTTTATTCCCATGAGGGAGCTCCACACCCCTTGCAAAGACCAAGAAATTGTGCCTGTATGTGAACTAGAGCTGCAGGCTTGGCAAGGGCAGCTCCAGCAGGCAAACAGAAGGCTGGATTGCCTGGGAAAGGGAAATGCAGGATTTTTTTTGCCATGAGGCAAAGTAGCACTGCTTCCCAGCAGGGCTGAAATCTGCAGCAGGCCTGGTTTCCTGCCCCATGTCAGAGCTCTCTCTTTGAACTTCTTTGTTCCACACACAGCCATTCCCACATCCAGAATCCTGAAATCCCTGTGGAAGTTCAGAGCAGAGCAGCAGTGTGTCTGGTGGTTGAGTTTGAGGTGTGCAGGAGGGAGGCACAGCCCCCACATCTGGAGCATCCCACTCCATGACTCCACCATTAAAGAAAACCAAGTGGAAACTCAAAATCCCCTTCACCCAAACGGGGTTGTGCATCTTGTCCCAGACAGCCATGCCCTGCTGCACACAGGACCCAGCTTTGCTACCAACTGGGACTTTCTTAAATCTCATTTTTCTGTTTGCTTTGAAGGAACTCGAGCCAGGAGTCCCGGCCTGCCCTGGCAAACTCCATGCCAAGGCCTCAGCTGGGGCAGAGCGTCAGCCTTCCCCTGGACATGGGCACAGCCCCACTGCCTTCAAGGTGAGGAGGAGATTGGCTCCTTTTCCCATTTCCTCCTCACCTCACACACCCTTCATTCCCAAATTCCCCTCTCCGCAGCCAGCAGCTCCAGGCTGACGAATCCTTGCTGTAACCACCCAGAGCTGTTCCCTTGGGAATTATCTTTAGCAGCCTGTGTTCCCCTGTTACACACACTTTCTATTTTAGGCAGCAGCAGCCACCCCAGGCAGAGCTGGAAGTGGGCCCAGGAAGGGAGAGCTTGGCTGGGTACGAGCACTCACAGGTGAGAGGGATTTGGGCACTCCCTGTTTGTTGTCCTGTGCTAGTGAAGTCACCCTTTTGCTTGGGGTTTAAAGGTGGTGCCACCAGGTTGAGGTGAGGTTTGAGGGAAAGGTGTTGTTCCATTCCAGTATTTATCATGTGGAATAATTTGGGTTGGAAGGAACCTTAAAGGCCATCCTGTTCCACCTCCTGCCATGGGCAGGGACACCTTCCACCAGACCACATTGCTCCAAGCCCTGTCCAGCCTTGGACACTTCCAGGGATGTGACTGGGCATCCTGAATGATCCCAGAGATCCCTGTCATCCCCAAGCAGCACATCAGAATCCCGGGATCCTCAGCTGCAGCCTGTGCTCAGGTGCTCTGTGCCCAGGTGTGAGCAGCTGCCGTGTCCACCCCCAGGTGCCCGTGCAGCCCGTGAGCGCTGCTGGCCCCGAGCACAGCAAGCCCCTGGAGAAGGCTGAGAGCCTGTTCAGCCAGGAGCGGACCCTCGCTTCGGGGAGATCTTCCCTGGCATCAGCACAGGTGGGTCAGGCTCTGCTCCCCTGCCTGCCCTGGGCACACCCTGCCTGCAGCTCTCCCTGCTCCCAGCCTTCCAGTGAGAGAACTTCGTGTGACTTTAGTAGAAAATGGAGAGGAAATCAAACTGAACAGGATTTGGCAAAATACTCTGGAGTCTGTGTCTGGAGGAGGAACAGAGGAGTCTCTTCCAACTGGTTCTCTGTCCCTGTTGCTGATGTGTCCCAGGCCAAAAATGACTCGTGCTCTCTCCACAGATGAGAGCAAAGCCATCCCTGCCAGCACCATGCCAGCCAACCCGCCCCTCTTCGCCCAGGGAAACACCTTCACTGCTGCACGGCCCACTGAGAACTTCAGGTGAGGCTTCACCTGCCCAGCTCCTGCCCCATTCCCACTGTTTCCTCTGCTGTGCCCTGGACATGGCCGGGGTCTGGGTGCCCACAACCCCAGCAGCTCCTCTCTGTTGTTTCCCATTATAGAACCATGGAATCATTTAGGTTGGAAGGGCCCTCTAAGATCATCAAGTCTGACTGTTAACCCCTGTTTAGCACTAACCCCTGTCCCCAGGAGCCACACCCACAGATCGTTGGGACACTCCAGGGATGGCCACCCCACCCTTCCAGATGGGCATTTATCCCAATCGTTGGGCTCATTTCCCTGCACCAATAAGTCGAGCAGAAGGGTTTGGTGCCTCCCCCTCCGTGGCCTCAGACCCCTGTTCCATTGCAGGAGCAGCAGCATGGTGCCCCCGGTGAACATCATCCAGCAGCAGCCCCCGCCCGCCGGCCGCATCCTGCCGCAGATTTCCCGGCACTCCAGCCCAGCTCAGGTCAGCGGGAGCACCTGGGCTGCGGGGACACGGCCGGTGTTCACACCCCAGGTAGCACAGCCCATCCCCAGCTGCAGGCTGGCTCCCCGCAGCCCCTGCTCTCCGTGGGGACCCGTCCTGCTTCGTTGACGCTGCGGCGCTGCGTGCCTGCGCTTCTCCCGGGGCTGACCCAGCGGCACTCCCTGCGCCGAGGGCGGGCTCAGTCCTGCCTGCTCTTCCTCTCCCTTTCTCCTCCCTTACAGCAAGTGGCGCCGCAGGCGGTGAAGCCCCGCGCGCCGTCCTTCGGCATGGGCACGTTCCCGGGGACAGCGCCGTCCTTCAGCGCCATGGCAGCGCCGGGCTCCGCGCCGCCCGCCACCGCGCCCTACCCGGCGCTGGCCGGCCGCGGCAGCGCCTTCGGTGAGTGGGGCTGGGAGCGGCCCTGCCGGGGCCTGGAGTGCCTGAAGCTGGGCAGCAGGGCTGGCTCTGTGCTCTGACTGGCACTCATCACCCTCGGTCGTCCTCCAGCCACGCAGGTGGACGTGGTGGTCCCTGTGGATCCCTTCCATCTCGGGACAATCTGGGCTCATCCCAGCAGATGAATTTTGAACCCTGTTAAGGCTGTCTGGGAGGAACAAACCCCTCTGGGAGTCCCTTTGTTCTATGCCGTGGCAGGAATTGCTGGAGGGTGACCCTGTCCTGTCACCGAGCAGAGCTGCCCTCCCCATTCCCAGGTTCCAGAGCAGGGTGGCTCAGAGCCTGTGTTCTCTGCCCAGCAGGCACGGAGGCAGCGCAGACCCCGGCCCCGTTCCAGCCCCGCGCCGCCGACGCCGTGGGCATGTGGCCTCAGTGGCAAGGGCAGCACCACGGCCCTGGATCCGGGGAGCAGAGCCTGCAGCAGCCCCAGCCCAGCCAGCCCGAGGTCTTCCCAGTAAGATGCAGCTTTTTAACCTCCCAGCCTGGGGGGGATCCACTCGTCTTGAGGCACCCAGAGCTTGTCCCTCTGGTTCAAATGAGTCCCAAACTCCTGGATAACCTGATGGAGTCAGAAGTGGAGACTGGCTTTGTGTCTTGGTCTGTTGTGAAATTCCAGTTGGATTAACCCTTCTAATTAATAAAAAAAAAAAAAAAAAAAGCTGCAGTCTGATAAAATTAAGATAATTCCTGAGAATTCATAATCATCTCACCCCAGCTTTCCCAGTAGCTGGTGATTATAGTTTAAATTTGCTGCTCTCCCTAAATTTGCCTTGGACACAAAGGCAGTTTGCCTTGGGAAAGCGACCAGTTTGGTCCACGGTATCTATTCCAGCAAACCCGTGACTGAATTGCCAACATGGTCATGTAACCATGGAATTGTTGAGGTTGGCAAAGCCTCTGAGATGGAGTCCAACCCTTCCCCCTAATTTCCAACCTAACCCTCCCTGGCAGAGCTTGAGGCTGATACCCCAGTGTGGATCCTGACTCTCTCCTTGTATCCCCACAGGACATGCTGACCATGTTGGGCGACCAAGGGCCCAACTACAACAACGAAGAATTCCCAGAGCTGAATATATTCCCTTCCTTTTCCGAGTAAAACGAGCCTTAGGGGAGACAAAGAAAGCTCTCTACACTATCCACATGTAAAGGAAAACAGCTGAGTCTCTTTCTCAAGGAACTGTGTGAACACTTCGCACCTGGTGGAAGCGGAGGCCCGAGGAGGGATGGCCGTGGAGGAGGAGGTGGTTTGGACCCTTCTCCGTGTGGGATTGTTCTGGAAGCTTCAGGACCTGAGTGCCACGAGGCCCCGTGTTCCCAGAGCCGTTCCCGAGTGGAATTCTGTGGGAGGAATTCCTGTCTGCATCACAGACAGCCCTTCCAAACTTCTAAGGTGGCTTGGACTGTTTTTATTTCGTTCTCTGCCGTGACTTTTTCTATAAAACACAAACTATTGGAATTTTTAAATACTGGAAGAAGCTCTTCCAAGTGTTATCCCTGTAAACACAATCCTGGAGGATGCTTGAGTAAGAATCCGTGTCCTAAGCCAGTGTTTTCCTCCTTTTTGGAGGAATTTGGGCTGTTTTTGGAGGGTTGTTACGGCGTCTCCAGTCCAGGGTGCTCCGTGTGGAGATTCCCATGTTTGTTTGGAATCTTCTCTCTCCTGTGAACTGTGCAATGAAATCAGTGTGACCCATGACCCCCCGTTACCCCGGGATAATTAACAAGCCATAAAAATATTACCCATGTAGCTTTATTCTGGATGAATCAATTTTCCAGCTGATGGTTTCTGTGCTGACACAAATTGATGTTTTTTGGGATAAAACCTGCTCCACACTGTCCATGGAATTTTATCACATGTAGATGAGATCCTTGTCCTTGTTTTGGAGCTGGATGTAGGAGAATCCCTGGGTTTGATCAGGGAATTGCTGAGGAACTGTGTATTTTCACTACATTTGCTCACTCACCGTCTCCTTAAAGAAGAATTCCTGCCATGGGATGATCCTGTTGCCAAATCACAAACTGTAAGAGGAGAGCTGGAAAAGTAGGGAACAGAATGAATTTTTATATATATATATATCTATATATATAAAATTTTTAATTTTTAAACATTCACTTGGAATCTTCTGGCTTTTTCCATGGAAAAAAAAAACAAACTTGTGGCCAACCCTGTGCTCCTCACGGGCTGGAAGAACCATTTGATTCCCTCTTGCTTCAATTCCAGCAGGAAAATGAATTGCAGAGTTGGACTTGGAAGGAAACTTGGCACAACGGCAGCTGGGGGAGAATCCCAGGTTTTCCTGGAACCTGGTTTTGTTTTGAATGGAATGTGGGTGTCCCCCCTTTCCCTGGGTGCTGGGGGGCTCTGGGACCCCCAGGCTGGTTGTGAGTGTTCTCTCTGCTGGTTGGGAGCAAGAATGGGGAGAGCTGATCTCCTTTCCAGGAGCTGATTCCAGAGCTGTCATTCCTGAGTAATACCCACGTAGGAACCTCTGAAACCTTTGTGTCACCAACCCAGAGAGATTCCTCTTGTAAGTGGAGCAGGAAGCTTTATTTTCCCCTCCTTTTTCTCTGGAAAATCAGGACTTGAAGGTTTTGTTTTCATTGTTGGTTTTTTTTTTTTTTTTTATTTATTCCAAATTCCTCCGTAGATAAGTGGGAACATCCCATTTGGAGACATCCTGTTTCCAGGGAGTCTTTTCCCAGCAATAACCTCCTCCCCAGAATCACAGCACATCCTGGCCCCTTCCCCTTTGGCTCTTAGGGGAGAAGAGGAAAATTCCCATTTCCCTGAGCCCTTGCATATCCCGTGGCTGTAAACCCCCCCCCCAGATTTTCCAGATGCTGGGAGAAGGGAACCAGCTGGGGCAGCCAGATCTGTTGGGTATGAGGATGAGGAGGCTGTCAGGGTTCCCAGGGGCTGCTGCATCAGGGACAGGGGACAGGCTGGGCTCTTTGCCCTCTTTGGCAGCTCCACTTTTTGTCCTGGTAGGGAAATTTTATTCTACACTCTGTGGTGGGCAGGAGCTGAAGCCCCTCGGGTGTGTCCCAGCCCCAGGTCCCTCAGCCCAGTGAGTTCTGGGCAGCAGAGATTTTCCAACAAGAAACTTTTCCCTTTTTCCAACTTCTGTCTCATTTCTGCCTCTCTGTTCTTGCAGTAATGTCCCCAAACCGCCTCTCTGTTCTGGTCCCAAACTCCTGTTCCCTGTCCCCCAGATCCATTTCCCCCCAGTTCGGTCCCCAAATTCCCCATCACCCCCATAAGCCTCCCCTCCAAGCCCTTCCCCATTCCCCCCGTTGTTCCCGGTCACTCGGTGCCGCGTCAGGCCCTCGTGCTCCGCCGGCGACTGTGCCCTGAGCGCCGGGGTGACTCAGCCCCCGTCCCCACAGCGGCGCGGGTCGCAGGGGGGTGACCCCGCTCTCGGGGACCCCCGCGGGGAGGGGGCGGCAGGGACACATCGCCACCGTGCTGCTGCTGATCCCCCCCGTCCCCTCCCTGTCCCAGCCTTGTTCCCGTGGCTGGAGGGTGACGATGACAGTGCTGCTGCTGATGTTGATGTCCCCAGCGCTGGTGCCACCTCCAGGAGCCGCGTGACGAGGTGACGAGCTGACGGTCACTGCAGAAAGCCCCGACCGGCGCCCCTGCCCCGCCTGGGACCCCCGAACCGGGCACGGGGGGACGGCCCGGCTGGGGGACGCTGGGGACAGAGCTGTGGGGTCCCGTTCTCCGTTCCTGCTGTCACACGGTGTCCCCGAGCCCCTGAAGGCACTGGGTGCTCAGCCCCATCCGATTCCACGGGGGAACCTGGGGACAAGGAGAGTGTCCCCCAGGGCAGCAGTTTGTCCCCAAGGTGGGATGCCAGGACAGGAGGGTGTCCCCGGGCAGGATGCTGGGCTGGGAGCACATCCCGGGAACGGGAGGACGTCCCGGGGACAGAACAATGTCCCGGGACAGGAGAACATCCCGGGCCGGACCCGGCACCGGCCCCGCGCCGGCGCTGACTCAGCTCGTCCCGCCGCACCACGTGCAGCCGGGGCAGCCCCCGCGTCCCCCTCCCCGTCCCTCCTTCCCTCCAGCCCATCCAAACCCCATGCCTGCCAAAATTTTCCGGCTGCCTCCGAACTTCCTCAATCCGGCAGCATAAAAGCGCAGCGGCCGCGGCTCCCGCAGGCCCCGTCCCGGCGCTGCCACCGACGGCTCCGTGCTGGGTAAGGACACCCGGGGGGCGGTGGGTGGCTTTTGCCCCGGGGAAATGCATCCCACGAGAACGGGAGGGATTCGGGTCCCATGTGGGAGGTACAAAAAGGGAAACTGAGGCTCTTTACGTCGAGCAGGACCCCCGGCTCGGGGGAGTGTCCCGGTTCGTGCTCCCTCACGGGGGGCTGGGGCAGGATGGCCGGGACGAGCCCCCCCGCATCCTCTGCATCCCAAAACTCCCCCCGGCTCCGGGCTGCCGGAGCGGCGCCGCTGCGGTAACGGGAACCAGCTGTGCCGGCTCATGTGATGCCGGCGCCCGGCCAGCGCCGCCCGCGGGGGTGGCTCGGACCCAAATCGGGGTGTGCAGGGAGTCCCAGACCCAAATCGGGTGTGCAGGGGGCCCCAGACCCAAAACACGGTGTGCAGGGAGTCCCAGACCCAAATCGGGGTGTGCAGGGAGTCCCAGACCCAAAACAGGGTGTGCAGGGGGTCGCAGCCCCAAATGAGGACGTGCAGGGGGTCCTAGTCCCACAGGAGGGTGGGCACAGGGTCCTGCCCCCAGCCCGGGCCCCCGTCTCAGCCTCTGCCCCGTCCCCAGTGCTCAGTGGTCCCCAGGATGTGGTGGCCCGTGCTGCTGGCCCTGCTGGTCCCCGCGGCGCTGGCCCAGCTGCACCCGGAGCGGGAGCTGGACGCGCAGTGGGAGCTGTGGAAGAAAACGCACCGCAAGCAGTACAACGGGCAGGTACCGCGGGGGACGGGGGGGTCTGGGGCTCGGGACCCCCGGTGACTCCCCAGGGTGGGTGCTGGGGCACAAGGGTGTCCCGAGGGCAGGGGGCACAGCAGGACCTGTCCCACAGCGTCTCGCCCCACGCTGCAGGCGGACGAGGTGACGCGACGGCTGATCTGGGAGAAGAACCTCAAATACATCAACACCCACAACCTGGAGCACGCCCTGGGCGTCCACACCTTCGAGCTGGCCATGAACCACCTGGGTGACATGGTGGGTGTCGCTGGGAGGGGAGAGAGCGGGGCTGAGCACCCTTGGGTGCTCCCACCCACCGGGGCTCCTTCCCCAGACCAGCGAGGAGGTGCTGAGGACAATGACCGGGCTGAAGGTGCCCCGCGGCCACCAGCGCCACAACGAGACGCTCTTTGTCCCCGACTGGACCGAGAGGGCCCCGGCTGCCATGGACTGGCGCAAGAAGGGCTACGTCACCCCTGTCAAGAACCAGGTGAGAGGGGCGTGCCTGCGGCAGGGTGTCACCCCGGTGTCCCCCTGGTGTCACCCCTTGTGTCCCCACAGGGCCAGTGTGGCTCATGCTGGGCTTTCAGCTCGGTGGGTGCCCTGGAGGGGCAGCTGAAGAGGAAAACAGGGAAACTGCTGTCCCTCAGCCCCCAAAACCTGGTGGACTGCGTGGCCAACAACGACGGCTGCGGGGGCGGGTACATGACCAATGCCTTCGAGTACGTGCGGCAGAACCGCGGCATCGACTCCGAGGACTCCTACCCCTACATCGGCCAGGTGCAGGGGGGACAGCCCCAAATCCCCCCCAGCCCCAAATCCCCCTCCAGCCCCATCTCACCTGCGCCTTGCTGGCCCCACGCAGGACGAGAGCTGCATGTACAGCCCCACGGGGAAGGCGGCCAAGTGCCGCGGCTACCGCGAGATCCCCGAGGGCAATGAGAAGGCGCTGAAGAGGGCGGTGGCCCGGATCGGGCCCGTCTCCGTGGGCATCGACGCCAGCCTGCCCTCCTTCCAGTTCTACAGCCGTGGTGAGGGGCTGGGGGGAGGCCGGGGCTCCTGGGGGGCTCAGGGACCCGGGGCACGCCCGGTGACACCGCTGTGTCCCCCAGGTGTGTACTACGATGAGAGCTGCAACGCCCAGAACATCAACCACGCCGTGCTGGCCGTGGGCTACGGGGCCCAGAAGGGCACCAAGCACTGGATCATCAAGAACAGGTAGAGTGGCATGGGCACGGCTCAGGAGTTGCAGCTGGCTGGGGCTCTTCCAGAGGCTCAGGCTCTGTTTCTCCACCCTCCAGCTGGGGCGAGGAATGGGGCAACAAGGGCTACGTCCTCCTAGCCCGGAACATGAACAACGCCTGTGGTGTGGCCAACCTGGCCAGCTTCCCCAAGATGTGACGAGCCCGCCCGGCCCTTCCCTCCCCACTGCCCTGCCCTCCAGCCTGGCCTCTTCCCTCCCAGCCTCAAAGATGACAGTGCTCCCAGGGGGAATTCTTCATCTCCGTGAGAAATTCCCGCTGGGAAGGGGAGACACCCCTCTTCCACTGGCAGGGAATGGGGGATGAGCCCCCCTCAACTCTGTTTTCCTCACTTTGCCATGCTGGCTTCTGCCTTCCCATGGACTGTGCTTGGCCGGATCCGTGAAGGCAAATCCGCCCAGACGTGCTTCAGGAAACAGGTTCCACTCCAGCCTCTGCCTCAGGAACACTGGGGTGAGGTGGAATATTCCCAGTGGAGAACACAGGTCCCTCTCCCCCCACCCTGCATCCCAGTGCTGGGAATGATATGACTTTATTTTTCAACTAAAATTGGGAACTAGGCTTCGACTGGTTTGCTTTGTGCTGGGAAAGGGCCACAGGGATGGGAAAAATTCTCCCTTTTCCCAAAGGGGCAACGAGCCCCTTGTGAGGCAGAACAGGGAGAGAAGATGCTGCCCAGAAGAATAATTTTGGGACAGATACATGGATGGATGGAGTATTTGGGGAGGGGTGTTCTAGGAAGAACAGATGGATGGATGGATCCACAGGATGCCCCCAGCCCCATCAGTCACCCAGTCACTCCCCAGGGACCAGCATCTTTTCCTAGGCATGGTCAGCCATGGCTGGGGGGACACCTTGGGGGACACAGGGATTTGGGGACCTAGAATCGTGGCCATGTAGGGGACACAAGTGACAGTGACACTGGGGGGGCCACAAGAATCCAGGGACGAGCTGCACAGAGACCCCTGGGGGGCACAAGGCCGTGTGTGCTCCGTGTGGGCGAGCATGGTGACCACAGCACACCCCAAAACCAAACATAGGTATCACAGCAGGCCTGGCACACCCCAAGAGTGCAAACACCCCAACACCCACCCACACCCCGGCACACCCCGGAATGGGGCCCCGTGGGGGACACTGAGGGGCCCCCGAAACAATGGAGACTGTGAGGCACAGGAAATCCCCCAGACCAAAACACGGGGACACTCCCAGGTGACACCGCAGCATCTTTATTGCTCCCGCGTGCTGGGGGGGGCTCACTCCTCCTGGCCAGGGGCCGGGGGGGCCACGGCCGCCCCCAGGGTCACCTGGCTCAGGTAGGTGCTGTCGAAGCAGCGGCGCCGCTCGGGCTCCTCCAGCGAGCAGCAGCCCTGGGGGTCGCGCCAGGCGTCCTCGGGGGTGGCGCAGAGCGTGGCGATGCCCTGGGACAGCTGTGGGCAGCGGGATGGGGTCAGGGCGGCCCTGGGGGTCCCCCCGACCACAGCCCCGGTCGCCCCGGTCGCCCCCTCACCTGCTCCTGGGCACAGGCGCCGCGCTCCGGGGCGGGCAGCGGGCAGCACGCGGCCGTCATGGCCCCCAGCAGCTCGGGCACCGGCCGCCTGCGACACCGACACGGACACGGGTCAGCGGGGCACCGCCGAGGGGTTAAGGAGGGGGGAGTGCACCGAGTGAACTGCAGCATCCCCTCCCAGAAAGGGGTTCTGAGCAATGCAGAGTCCCATGCCTGGGGTGGGGATGAGGAGCCCTGCAAAGCTGGGACACCAATCGGAGGGACCGTGGGACCCCCGGGGGTGCTGGGGGTCAGCCGCGCACCCACCTCTGTGTGAAGAGCCGCGTGGGGCCGCAGAGCGAGCGCAGCAGGGCGGCGCCGGGCCGGGCCAGGCTCACGTTGTGGAGCTCCCGGTCGTATTCGGGGTGAGGGGCGGCGGCGGCGAAGCAGCGGCCCCGGGCCCGGGCACCCCCCCGCTGGCAGCACCGGTGCTGCCCCGTCTTCACCGAGGACTCCTCCCGGCAGAACCGATTGAGCCCCTTCAGCCACTGCGGAGGAGAAACTGGGGTCAGGGCCCAACACGAGCACCTGGCTCATCCCTGAGCACCTGGCTCATCCCCGGGACGCCTCCGCCCCCTCCCCGGATGCCGGGGTCCATCCCTGACACGTTTGTCACCTTCCCGGATACCTGTGAGCCTTCCCGGCATCTGAGTGAGCGGGTCACGCTCCGGGCACATGGGTCATTCCCGGGACACCTGCGGCCCCTCCCCGGATGCCCGGGGCGCTCCCAAACACGCGGATTCCCCTCCCCGGATACCGGAGCGCCTGCCCAAACACCTCGGGCCGTTTCCCCAACACTTGGGGCTCTTTCCCGAACACCTTGTCCTTTTCACGGATACCTGACCCCCCCAGTCCTTCGACACCCGAGACCCTCCCAAACGCCGGGGGTCCCCCGAGTCCTTATGCCCTTGTCCCCGCCGTGTCCCCCCGGCCCGGGTGCCACTCACGGCGCTGTGCGCGCAGCTCAGGCTCTCGTTGCGGCAGCAGCGGCCGAACTCGCGCTCCAGGCGGACGCGCAGCCGGACGCGGGGCCCGGAGCGGGCACCGGGACCGGGGGGTCCGGGCCGCAGCGCCCGCAGCCCGCAGATGTTGCCCAGGTTGGCGGCCGTGGGCTCGCCAGGGGGAAAGGGGGGCTCGGTGACCAGGTTCCAGGCGACGTCGGGGTTCCAGGCGGGTGCGGGGTCCCAGGTGGGGGCCGGGGTCTCCTCGGAGAAGCAGCGGCGCCGAGCGGCCCCGTGCCGGCGGCAGCAGTGGAACTGCCGCGTCTTCACCCCGAACTCATCCGTGCAGAACCCGTCCAGCACGTCCGTCCACTGCGGGGCAGCGGGGGCAGAGCCCCCCGGTGTCACCCGTGTCCTCCTGACCACTGTGTCCCCACGTTACACCTGCCCCGGTGTTTTCGCGTCTTCCCTTCGTGCAGTGTCCCGGTGACCCTCACAGCGTCTCCCCGCACTGTCCCCGTTCTCCCTCGTGTCCCCCGGTGTCCCCCGTTCCCCCGTGTCCCTTCCCAGTTCCCCCCGTGTCCCCTCCCCGCTCTCCCCGCGTCCTCTCCCGTTCCCCCGGTGTCTCCCCCGTTCCCCCGGTGTCCCCTCCGGTCCCCGTCCCCCGTTCCCCGGTGCTCACGGCGCGGCGGGCGCAGGGCAGCGGGCTGTGGTGCCGGCAGCAGTCGTTCATCCGCGGCCGGAGCGCGGCCAGCGCGGCCGCCTGCCGGCGCAGGTGGGCGAAGGCGTTCGGGGGCAGCAGCAGCGGCGGCGGCAGCGTGGGGGGGGTCGCGGCAGTGCCGGGACACGGCGGCGGCCACGGGCCAGGCGGGGGGGAACCCGTGCAGGGCGCTGCCCCAGGCCGGGGGGCTGCGCGGCGGGGCCATGGCCGCCCCCACCAGGATATCGGGGGGCACCTCGAGCTCCTGCTGCTGCAGCACTGGAAAGGGGAGGCGGTGGGCACACGGCCGGGGGTGTCCTCCCTGCGCTTGTCCCCGTGTGCCCCGCTGTCCCCTTTGGTTCCTGTGCCCGTGTCCCACATCGTGTCCCGCTCCTGTGCCCGACGGTCCCCGTGTCACTCCCATCCGTGTCCCCACTATCCCAGTCCCCCTTCTCCTGCAGCACCACGTCCCCATGTCCCCCCATCCCCAACCCTGACCCTCCCGTGTCCCCTCCATCCATGTCCCCACCCACGAGCATCTCCTGTTCCCAGTCCTGGTGTCCCTCTTTGTCCCCCCACTCCTGGCTGTCCCCGACTGTCCCCTCACCTTGTTCGATGTTGGGGGGCGGTCGCAGGTCCAGGCTCTCCTGCATCACCTGCTGCAGGTGCCCTGAGGCCACCGCTGTCACCGATGGGGGGCACAGGGGGTCAGCAGGGTCACCCCTCCATGCCCCACCCAAGCAGGGACCCTCCCAGACCTGTGGGCTCGGAGCCCCATAACGGGGAGGGGGCTCAGGTACTTGGGGAGGGGGCCCAGGTATTTGGGAAGAGGGCCCAGAGGTTGAGGAGGAGCCCCAGGTGCTCGTGAAGGGGACACAGGCAGCCAGCAGGGGATGCAGGTGCTTGAACAGGGACCTGCAGGCATTTGGGAGGGATCCAGGTGTGTGGGCAGCGGCCCCGACATCCGGGGTGGGGAGCCCTGACTCGCAGGTGGGGAGCCAGGCGTCCGTGGCTGTTTCCCAAATTCCCGGGCAGGAACCCAGGGGTCCCAGGTGCGAGTCAGGAGTTCCGATCAGTTCTGAGCAGGTCCAGGTGTGGGGAGAGGGAGCCGGGAATTCGGGAAGGGGCCCCAGGTCTCGGAAGGGGATCTCAGGTGTTTAGGAAGGGGATCCAGGTGTCCGGGGAAGGGACCCGGGAGCTCGGGAAGGGGTCCCGGTGTTCGGGGGGGCTCAGCCGTGCAGGGGGCGCGGGCGAGGCCGCGGGGACTCACCGGCGGCGCTGAGGAGGAGGAAGAGGCCGAAGGCCGCCATGGCGTCGGGAGCTGTAGGGTCAGCGCCGGCTCCGCCGCCTTATGAAGGGCCGGGTCGGGCGTGGGGCCACATCCCGCGGGGCTGAGTCACGGCCTGACGTCGCGACCGAGCCGGGAGGGGTCCCCGGGGGCACCGGGGGGCTGCGCTGGGTCCTGCGCCCCCAAACGGGAGCGGGGTCACAACCCCGGCCCGGACAGCCTGGGGACACTGTGACCGCCCCGTCCCCACTCTGGTGGTCCCGCATCCCCTTCTGGTCGCCCCAGCAGCCCTCGCCCCCCCCCCCCCCGACCCCTGCGTCAGAGCAGGGGGAAGCGGTCAGACCGCATTTTTGTGGGTTTTGCCCCGTTTTGGGGCCCCCGCCCGCTGAGTCACCCCCGGCGCTGGGGGGGCTGAAGGGCCACCCACAGAGGGACCCTCGGACAGGGGGGGACCCCCAGCTCATGTCCCCGAGGGTCGCGGCTCAGTGACAGGGGGATCCCGGCGCGGGGGGAGTCCCGTCCTGTCCCGGGATAACCGAACCCAGCCCGGGCTGAGCCCCCTCGCCCGGGCAGGTGCTCGGGGGGGGGGCAGCCCCGTGTCCCCCCGATTGCCCAACGGCGTCTGCGGCTCCGTGACTCGGGGTTTGCGCAACCCCCCCACTTTCCCCTGGCGTGGGCGCGGGGAAATCCCGGCAGGAAGGACCCAGAAGCGCCGGGGGGGACACGGGACTGGGAATGTGGGAACGGAAACTGGGAATGAACCCGGGCACCGGAATCCGGGAATCCAGGAGCCGCCGTGCGTTTCTGGGGGGGTCCCAGCGTCCTGCCCCCCTCCCCGAGCTGCCCCAGTCTCAGCTCCCACAACATCCAGCGCGTTTCCAGCAGTTTATTGAGGGGGGGTCTCCCCGGGAAGGGGCGGGGGTCAGAAGCGCTGCTCGGCGTCGGGGACGCGGCTGTCCCGGAGCTCCCGCAGGCGCTGCAGCAGCCGCGGCAGCTCCAGCTCCCCGAGCTGCCGGTTCTCCCGGCTCCGGACGCTGACGGTGCCGCGCTCGCGCTCCCGCCGCCCCACCACTGCGGGGGCACGGCCGTCGGGGGGGGCTCGGGGGTCCCCGCGCCCCCCAACCGCAGCACCCCCAGCTCTGGGCAGCACCCACCGCCAGGGGGTCCCGGGGGGCTCCAAGGAGATCCCAAAGGGGGTGGGCGTCTCAGAGGGTGGGGTGTCCCTAAAATGCTCCTGGGGGGTTCCCGAGTGGATCTCAGGGGAGTCCCAAGGGGGAACTGAGCTCCTGGAACTGCAGGGGGGTCTCAGGAGGGGCTTTAGCAGGCTCCTCACAGGGGGCTGGAGGGTCCCAGGGGATTCCCAGGGGAGGGTCTTGGTTTTCCTCCCCAGCAGCACCCAGGATGGGATGGGAGTGTCTAGCCAGTCCCAGGGGCTCTAGGGGAGGCCTGGGGGGGTCCTGGGGGTCTGCAGGCCACGCCCCACCCTTACCCAGCTGGAAGTTGTAGTGGGCAAGTTGGGCCCGGCGGATTTTCCGTGCCAGGGTGGTCCCGGGGTCCCAGTCCAGGTCAGCCAGGAGGCCCCCCCTCCTCAGCACCGCCTGCACCTGCACCCCTCGTGTCAGTGGGGGTACAGGGGTGGGGGGGACATGGAGGGATGGTGTGGGGGGGTCTGGGGGGTCGCAGGGGGTTACAGGGGGTGGGAGTGCATGGTGGGGGTCCTGGGGGAGCACAGGGGGATCCCACACTCACCTCCCGGGCGTAGTCCTCGACCTCGGGGCTCTGTGGGATGACCATGGCCTGCAGGGGGGACAGCCAGAGAGGCCTGGGGGGTACCAGGGGTCACTGGGGAGCACGGGAGGGGGGCACAAAAGGAGGGGGTGTCCCCAGGATGCAGATACCCCAAAGATGGAGGTATCTCGGGGATCCAGTGAGTGTCCTGGGGATTGAGTGTCCCCAAAACTGTCCCAAAGATGGGGCACCCTGGGACAGGGGTGACACTGGGGATGAGAGGGCTCAGACAGCTGGGGGTGTTTCTGGGAACTGGGGGCATCCCTGGGGACTGTGTTGCAGGGTCTGGGGGTGTTTTTGGGGCCCCCTCACCATCTCCCGCCGCAGCTCTCGGCCAGCACGGCCACCATGCGCTCCACGGAGCCCAGCACGGCCCGATGGATCAGCACCGGCCTCGCGGGGCCCCCGCTGGGGCTGAGAGGGGGCAGGGATCAGGGATTGTCCCAGTCCTGACATCCCCCTGGATGGCACCCCCAAACCCCCAATTCCGCCTTCCCCATCCCAACCCCGACACTCCTCAGCCCCATGTCTTACCCCCAAATCCTGTTTCTGCTCCCCCAGCCCCATTTCTGCCCCTCCACTCCAATCCTGATCCCCTGCAGCCCCAACTTTAACCTTCCCAATCCTGACATTCCTCAATCCCAACCCTGCTCCCCCAGCCCCAAACCCTGATCCCCCCACAACAACCCTGAACTCCAGCCCAGTCCTGGCCACCACAAACCCCAGTCCTGGCCACCACAAACCCCACTCCTGCCCCCCCAGTACCTGGCATATTCCAGCTCGAACCTCTCGGGCATCTGGAAATCCAGCTGGATGGTGCCGCACTGATGGTGCCGCCCCAGGGCATCCCGGATCCGGATATCAATCTGGCAATAAAGGGGAGGCTCCAGAAGGGTCCTGGTTTGCCCCTTCAGGCATCCCCCCTCCCCAAAATGCCTCACCTTAGGCCCATAAAAGGCGCCGTCCCCCGGGCTCAGCTCCCAGGGCTGCCCGAAATTCTTGAGGCTCCGCTCCAGCTGCTGCAGGGGCGGGTGGGGAGGGTCAGAGGGGCACAGTTCAGGGGGGGCACAGCACAGGGAGCATCGTCCCACCTGCTCAGCACGATCCCAGGTTTCGGGGTCCCCCAGGAAGCCGTCGGGACGGGTGGCCAGGGCCAGGCGGAAGGAGAAGCCCAGGACGGCGTAAACGGCGCGGATGAAATCCAGGGAGGAGTCGATCTCGCTTTCCAGCTGGGAAAGGGGGGTCAGGGGTGAGGTGACACGTTCTGGGGCAGCAGGGACAGGTCAGGGGGACACACACCTGCTCCAGCGTGCAGAAAATGTGGGCGTCATCCTGCTGGAAGCGCCGGACCCGCGTCAGCCCCGTCAGGGTCCCGGGGGGCTCGTTGCGGTGCAGGACCCCAAAATCCGCCAGGCGCAGCGGCAGCTCCCGCCAGGAGCGCGGCCGGTGGGCGAACATCAGGCTGGGGATGGACAGACAGACACACAGACAGGCAGGCAGTGCCCCAGGGGCCCCCCCAGGCTCCCCAGGGCCCCCTGACTCACCAGTGGGCCGGGCAGTTCATGGGTTTGAGGGAGAGGGTCTCGGGGGTGGCGGGCACAGAGAAGATGTGGGGGCTGTAGTGCTGCCAGTGCCCCGAGAGCTCCCAGAGCCGGGGGCTGAACAGGTTGGGGGTCACCACCTCGCTGAAGCCCCTTGCCCGGTACTCACTCTGTAGGGACAGGAGAGGGGAGGAGACAGCTCAGCCCCACAGCATTGGCCATGGGGGCTGCAGGGACTGGGAGGGGCACAGCAGGAGCTGGGGGGCAACTGTGTGCGAGGGACAGGGTGCAGGGGTCTGGGTGTGAGGAGATGGGGTGCAGTGGGGGCACAGTGGGGTCTGGGCGTGAGGAGATGGGGTGTAGCGGGGGCACAGCAGGGTCTGAGTGATGTGGTGACAGGGTCAGGCTCAGTACCCGGATAAACTCCACCAGGGTGTTGTAGACGTGGGCGCCGCGGGGCAGGAAGAAGCAGCTGCCAGGGCTGAACTTGTGGAAGAAGAAGAGCTCCTGATCCTGCAGCAGGGAGGGCTGGGGTTACGGGGGATCCCCGTGGCTGAGGGACCCCCCAGCCCCTGGCAGGGCTCACCTTCCCGATGCGGCGGTGGTCGCGCTGCGCCGCCTCCTCCTGGGCGCGCTCCCACCGCTCGAGGAGCCGCGCGCTGGGGAAGGACACGGCGGCCACGCGCTGCAGGGACCGGCCCCCAGCCCCGCCCCAGAGCGCCGCCGAGCTCTGCGGGGACAGCGGCACACGGTGGGGCTGGGGTCACACCTGACCCGCTGGCAGCGGGGCCAAGGATCAGGGACCCCAGACCCACCGTGAGCACTCGCAGGGCTCCGATCAGCCCCGTGTGCCGCAGCAGGGGCCCGTGACAGAGCTGGAGCAGGGGGCCGCACCTGAGGGATGAAGGATGGATGTGGGGACGGATGTGGGGACAGCTGCAGTGACCCCCCCCCGTGCCTCCCGTGCTCACCTGTAGACCGTGGCTGTGGGGGATGTCACCTCCTCGAGCTGCTGCAGCTGGAAGGAGTTGTGCTGAGGAGGGACAGCAGTGAGGGTGACATTAGAGGGGTGACACCGAAGGAGAAGTGACACTGTGCTGGGGTCCAATGCAGTGACAGTGGCACAAGGGGGGTGACACAGTCCCCATGAGCATCAC
Organism: Erithacus rubecula; assembly: GCF_903797595.1. NCBI lineage: Eukaryota > Metazoa > Chordata > Aves > Passeriformes > Muscicapidae > Erithacus > Erithacus rubecula. Next base: position 953,486 of record NW_027636168.1, on the reverse strand, counting down.
CCCGGTTATGATCCCAGCCAGGAGGGTCCCAGTGTCTCCATGAGAGGGGACGGGTCGCACCTTGAGCAGCTCAGCCAGCTGCTGCCGGGTGGCCTCCAGGCGCTCGAAGCGGTGCCGGGCACGGGCAAACGCGGCACAGGCCTCCTCCAGCGCCGGCAGCTCCGCGCTCTGCACCGCCCTGGGCACGGGGACAGCTGGGGACGGCTGGGGACACACCGGGGACCCCCCGGGGACCCCGCGGCACCGCCCGGGCCCGCCCTACCTGCTGCCCATGTGCATGTCGCAGAAGAAGCCGTCCTCGGTGGCCTGGCTGCTGCAAAGCATCGCCCCGAAAAACTGCTCGGCCACCGCGCCCAGGACACAGGCACTGGAGCGCCAGAAAGCCTGGGGGGACAGGGGGACACGGGGGACAGGGGGACACGGGCTGTGAGGGCGGCAGGGCGCGGGTCCCGCAGCCCAGACCCCCGCTCACCTCCCGCCCCTCGGGCGTGGAGAAGTCGAGCAGCTCCAAGTCCGTGTCACATTCCAGCGGCCGGTCCAGGTCCCGCAGGGTCCCGTTCACCCGGGCCACCAGCGCCGCCTCCGCCAGGCCAGCCCTGCGGGGACACCGTGGGGACACCGTGGGGACACAAAAACCCTGTGGGGGCTCTGTGGGGACCATGGGGGGCTCTGTGGGGACCATGGGGACGCAGCGGGAACCCCACGGAACACGTGGGGACATTGTGGGGACGCCGCGAACCTCGCGGTGATCCCGGGGACAGCACGGGGACTTGGCGGGCAGGGTGCGGGGACACCGTGAGGACACTGCGGGCACCCCGGGGACCCCCCGGCCGTACCCCAGCTCCGTGGCCACCTGGAACGGGGTGGTCTGCAGGGCGCGGCCGGGCAGGAGGCGCCCGCCGGGCAGCGCGATGCGGATCGGGGTTCCCGGCGGGAGGCGGCCGCTCCCGGCCCCGGTACCGGCACCGTCCCCATCGCCATCCCCGGGCTCGTCCCTGCGCTCCGCCGCCGCCCGCAGCCGCTGGAAGAGCCGGAGGCGCTCGGGGTCCGGCCCGGAGACCTGCGGACGGGGAGCAGCGGGAGGTGAGCGGGGCTCGGGGCCGGGGCAGGGGGTCCCGGGCGGTGCGGGGCTCCCGGGTCCCGAGCGCACCCGGTGCCGCCGCGCAGCTCCCGCCAGCAGCAGCCGCGAACCGGCGCGCACGGACATGGCCGCCGCCCCGCCTGTTCCGCCGGAAACCGGGACGCCGCTGAAGCCCGTCCTCCCCCCGCGGGCCGCGTTGGACTCGCCCGCCCGTGCGGGAGCGGCGCGGGCGGGACGGGACCATGGAGGGAGCGGGGGGAAAGGTGCCCCCAGGCCCGGGGCGACCGGAGCGCACGCGGTAAAGAACGGAGCCGCCACCGGCTGGTTTGGTAGTTTTTATGCAGATCCTGGAGCCCACACCGGTATCAAACAGGTACGATGGAGGCAACTAAAAACCAACAAAAAAATAATTAAAATAAATCAAGTAAAATCCCAACTTCATATAAAAGCCGCGGGGGCGGCGCTGGGTGTGGGGGGATCCCTCCGAGCCCCCGCCGGGTCCGGCTGCGTGTGCTGAACGATCCCAGAGGGAATTAAAAAGTGATTGCTATGTACACACACGTAGAAAGGCAACAGTGATCCCGGGGGAAAAATAAAACAAAATCCAAAGATCCCCAAATTAACCCAAACCCAACCGACAGTCTTCCCGAGCAGGGGGGACGGGCTTGGGCTTCTCGCTGCCAGAGTCCCACGGAGCTCCGAGATGGCTTTGCGTGGGTTCCTCGACCCTTTTTTTGCCTTCTTTTGGTGCTTTTGGCAGACAGGAGAATTGGGGGGGGGGGTCTCCCCTCCCTGCAGCAGCAATTTGGGGATCGGCTGGAAACCAACACCCCAACACCACTCCCTCGAAGCTTTCAGAGTTTTTCCTTTTAATTTTTTTTTTTTTTTTAACTTTTTCAACTACGACCGAAGATTTTATTTAACAGCAACGTGGCTTCTTCTCGTTAAAACATTGGTTTGTGTGTCTGTTTTCTTGTCTCACCCAATGCTGGGGGCTGGGGGGTAGAACCAACCGAAAAGTACAGAACATTTAATTTAGGAGAAGGTTACAGGGGTCTTGAGGGGAGGAAAAAAGAAAAAAATTAAAAAAAAAAAAAAGGAAAGAAAAAGAAAAGAAACGAAAGGGCAGCCCTGGGAGCTGCTTCAGTACCGGGGAGGGAAGAAGGGGCGCTTGGGGGTGAAGAAGGGGGCGCCGCCCCTGCCGAAGGGGGGCCGCGGCCGCTTCAGGCTCTGGAAGGGGTCTCTGCCGCCGAAGGGCTCCCGCGGGCGGAACTCGGCGCGGGGCGCGGCGCAGCAGCGCGGAGCCGCCGCGGCCGCCGGGGTCCCGGTGCGCGGGGGGGCCCAGCCCGCGCGCGGCGCCCAGCGGCTGCTCCCGGGGCACCGGGCCGGGCCCCGCGGGGTCCCGCGAGCGGGGCAGCGCGTCCCGCGGCTGCTGCCCGCCGAAGTGCTCCTTCAGCGTCCCTGCCATCGTACCGTGCTCCAGCGGCGGCGGCGCGGGGAACGGGACCCCGCCGTGCTCCCCCGCCGGCGGCGGCTGCGCGGGGAACGGGACCCCGGCGTGCTCGCCGGGCACCGGGGGCGGCGGCGGCGCGGGGAACGGCACCCCCGCGTGCTCCACCGAGGGCGGCGGCGGCACGCCGTGCGGCAGCGGCAGCGGCGCGGGCGATTCCTTGGAGAAGGGGCTGGCGTGATCCACCGACGGCATGCGCGGCGGCACCGGGTGGTCCCGCGGGAAGAGGCCGCCGTGGTCCTTGGCGGCGGCGGGCGGCGGCACGGCGGGCGGCCCCACCGGGTCCCGCGGGAAGGGGCCGCCGTGCTCCAGCGGCGGCGGAGCCAGGGGCGGCGGCGGCGGCAGGTGGTGCTCGAAGGCGGGGCCGAAGCTGTTGTTTCGGAAGTTGTTGACGCTCTCCGGGAAGGGCGGCACGTGCTCCTTGTAGGGCGCGGGGAAGCCGCCCATGCCCGGCAGCTCCGCCGAGCCCGAGGGCCCGTTGTCGAAGGCGCCGCCGCCGCCGCTCAGCTCGAACCAGCCCGCCCGGCTCCCCTCGCGGCCGTGGCCCCGGCTGCCCTTGCCCAGCACGCGGATGGACTCCACGGTCTGGATGGGCTCCCCGGGCATGCCCCGGCTCGCGGCGTTGTGGTAGCCCAGCGTCTCGATGGGGGCGCCCTTCTCCTCGGTGCTGTCGGGCAGCTCCAGGCAGGAGGAGGAGACGCGGGTCTCGATGCGGTAGTGCTCCTCCGGCGGCTGCGGCTCGCCCTTCCCCGCCCCGGGCAGGCTCCCCACCTCCCCGGAGCTGCTTTTGGGCACCTGCCCGAAGTGCTTCTCCTCGGAGGGCTTGCGGGAGGCGTTCTTGAGCATGTTCTTGAACTCGATGGTGGAGGTGGCGGAGATGGAGGCGGCCAGGGGCTTGTCGGCGGCGGCGGCGGGCGGGCGGCCGGCGGGGCTGGCGAGGGCGTTCTGGGGCGAGAAGAGCGAGCGGTGGGGCAGCGCGTGGGGCGAGTCCGAGTACTGCTTCTGCGGGAGGCCGGCCTTGGGCAGCGCGCTGTGGTTGGAGTCCGGCGCGAAGAACACGTCGTTCTTGCTGGGCGACGGGGACCCGTCCGAGGCCGAGTCCTTCCCCCTGCGGCCGTAGCTCCCGAACACGCCCGGGGACGAGGCCAGCGGGTCGCAGCTCTCGCTCTGATCCAGCAGGGAGCGCATGGCCGGGGGGAAGGACGGCTTCACGCCGAACTCCTGCGAGCGCTGCGCGTAGCTGGGCAGCACCGGCTGGTACTCGCCGGAGTCGGGCAGTTTACTCGATTTCAGGATTGACTTGACCGGCTTCTTCTCCAGGTTCAGCATGGCCGAGGGCGGCGGCCCCGAGTAGTCGAAGTCGCGGTAATCCTCATCTTCTTGGAAAGACGTGTCTGGGTAAAACTTCTCCTGGGAGGAGTCCATCAAGGAGGAGGGCATCTCCCTGCTGTCCGCAGGCGGCTTGTACAGGCCGGCCGGGGACTCTCTGCCCAGGCCAAAGGGCCGGTAGCCGTGCACGGAACTGGGAAGCTCTTGGGAATATCCGTCATCGCGGCCCTGCAGAGGCGACCTCGTGCTGCTGGGAGTGGAGGAACCGGGGCTCATGATTTTGGACAGCAGGGAGATGGTGTCCACGCTGCTCGACGTTGGCTTGTCCATCATCTCGTCCTGGGTGGGCGTCCCGCTGCGCTCGTCGCGCACTGGCGTCCCGTCCACGTTGTCCATGGAAGTGCTGGTGGGGCCGCGCTGGAAGTCAGAGCTGTGACTCTCCGTTGCCATGCTGGACCCCAAGCTGCTGAGTATGGGAATATTCAAGTTCAGGCCACTGAAGCCAGGATTTCCCTTCAGGAAATTGTGTATCTTCATCTCCAAGCTGGGAGAAGGGGGTTCTGATTCCAGCTTGGCTTTTGAAATTTCGGACGACTGACCCAGTGAGGTTTCTGTTGGCAAAAGGGAGGAAGGACTGGTAGGGTGGGAACTGGAATATCCCAGGGAATTAGTTGGTGGCTTAAAACCAGAGCTTGACAGTGCTGGGGTATGTCCGACGGGAGCCTTATTGACTGAAGTGGAAGAAACCTCCGCGGTGGTTGAGTTTGGAGAATAACCAAAGCTTTTGGCTATGAAGGACTGCGGGTTGGAAGGAACACTCCTGCCCTTCAAGCACGGCACGGTGGTGCTGGCCGGCGATGCAGAGGTGCTCTGAGAGGCAGCTTCTCCTGACTGAACCGTGTTTCCAGCCACGCTCTGCAGCAAGGACGACAGCCCTGCAAAACACAACTGCTGCATCAGGTACTGAGGGCAGAGCCAAACCACCCCCAGGCCCTGCCATGGGAAAGGCTCCTGTGTTTGCACTGCAGATGCTGTTCTTTTACACCCCCAGGCTCCAGCCACAAAGAGGACTGGAGTGTGCTGCACTAACATTGGCACCTGGGGAGCTACAACCTCCTGCCAGAGGCTTGGACTGATCTACAAATATAAATTACACTATCGAGTCAGGCAGGTAAGAACTCGTCCTGGTCTGCAGCCAGGAGTGGGAAACCCTGCCCTGCTGGCCAGGTGACCCTGGTAAGGTGCCAGAGAGGAAGGAGAACCTCGGGGCAGCTTTCTGCACATGGAAAACACAGAGACCTCTCGGGCTCCCGTTCTGTTCTGGGAATGTTCCAGATACGTGCACTATGGCACAAGCAGGAAGTACAGGGAAGGGACAGATTCACTGGTCCGTGACACCTGTGCTACCTGAGAAAGACCATTCACACCTGCCAGACATGTAAAACGTTCCAATGAAGTTTTTCTCCCTCTGTTCTCACTTTAGGAAAAGCAGAGCAGCACGTTTCAGCCCGGCCACTGCCCTACCCCAACAGCCACCCCAGTACCTTGCAGGGCTGGTGCTGTCTGGGTCTGGGTTTTGGAGAGAGCCGACAAAATGCTTTCTGGAGTTATCTCAACCTTGGAGAGGATGTTTGCTAGTGGATTCGAAGGAGCAGACGGGGTTCCCAGGACAGGAGTCTTCAGGCCACTGGTGAGAGCTGTGGGGCTGGTCGGGGTCCCTGGCGAAGGTCTGGAGGCGGGACTCACACCTGGGGCAGGAGCACACACCACTCACCTGCGCTGCTCTGGCAACGCTTTTGGCTGAGCATCCCCACAGGCACAACGGGGCACGAGCAAGGAGAGGCTCAGGAAGTGACACCACGTGCCAGAGACTGAGCCAGACCTCTGAAAGCAGTAACTCACTGACGTTTGAGACAGTGAAAGCTTTCAGTGATCACCCAGCTCCGTTAGCGCTCAGTACTCACCTGTGCTCTTCATCACCGACGTCAGACTGCTGAGGATGGAGCTGATCTTGGCCAGGTCCACGTTGGCCAGGTTGGGTAAGGCGAGTGCTGGTGCCGGCGGGATGGGAGCTGTGCTCACCACCTTGGGAGCCGGGGGGGTCGGAGGGGCCGGGGCCGGCGTGGCCGCTGTCCCCGCGGCCGTGGCAGCCGCAGCAGCCGGTGGCACCGCCTTGGGGACACTCTCAGTCTTGGCGGGGGCCGGAGCTGGAGCAGCCTGTTTGTCCTTCCTCTCCTCCACTGCAGTGAACAGGGGGGAAAAAAGAGCACAAAGGCCACTCAGACCCCCCAGAAAGACTCAGGGAACATCAATTCCGATTCCCACAGATGTAAAAACATCTTTAATAAGTGTTTCGGGAGATGGAAATATCACAGCGGGACTGGGACTTGCCTAGCAGGAGACTGAAAGCCAGCAGCCCCAGCGCAGGCTTTGTGCCCCCTGCCCACCCCAAAGGAAGCTGGCAGGGGCCGGATTCCCCCAGGAGAAGCACGCACCGATGATTTTGGAGGCGTCGTCCTCCACGTCGGAGAGCTCCATGTCCTCCACGTCGCGGTTGTCGGAGGCGGGCTCGGGGGTGCCGGCCCTGCGGGGCGAGCGGCCGCTCCCCTCGCCCATGCCCTGGAACGGCGACTCGGAGCCCGTGGGCGACGGGGCGTCCATGCTGGGAGAGGGCACCGGCGACTCCTCGGGGTCGGGAAGGGTCGCCTTCAGCTGGTCCAGCTTCTTCTTCAGATTGCTCACACGGTTAGCAAACGTTTTGTAGGCCTGGGGGAGGAAGGACACTGCACTGGGGGCCTTCCACGCCGCAGTCGCTTCCTCAAGGAAGCAGCACTGAGAAAACCCATTCCAAATCCCTGGACCCCGCAGTGCTAGGATTTCAGTGTCTCTGTGGGACTCACAGAGCAGCAACCGTGAATGGGGACGATAAAACCTTTTTCCACTGACTTAGAACAACTTTCATAACCCCCTGGTATTTTAATAAATGCATTCTACACTTTGGTATGGTCTGGAGGGTGTTGGTTGTTTTTAGAACACTTTACTACTGTCCTTTCATTGCTCATCTAGTTCTCACATAAATCCCAAGTTTTCAGAATTCAGGATTTGTCACGCTAATTGTAATTTTGCCCTGTTTAAGAATCTAGAGGGGATCCAACAGTAACACACACAAACTGAGCTTCCAACTGCTGTATTCTGAGAGTACATCCTTGTTTTGCCCAAAGCCTCCATTCTGTTCTTTCTGGAAACCACCCTTACATCAACCCCACCAATTTTTCATTTGGGAATAGAGAGATGAGGCATTTCCAGCCTCCGGGGTGCCCAGTGGACAGAGGCAGGTGCTGTTCCCCCTGTGCAGGATCCAGAAAAGGCACACTTACATTTGCCACCACCTTGACCTCTTTGTACTGTGCCTCGTAGAAGATGCCGGCGTTCTCCAGCGCCTCGGTCAGCGAGGGGCCGTTCTTCACCTGCTTGTCCAAGCCATTGACAAACTCCTCCAGCTTTGAACTTGCTTCTTCAAACTCCTTGGAGAACTTCTTCCCCCCTGTTTTATCTGCAGGGAGATGAACAGCATGAAATGAGCTGCCACGTGCCAAAACACAGAAGTGTGACCTCAATGGGAGCAACTGGGATATTGGGACAGCAGAGCTGCACACTCCCAGACCACCCTGGTCATCCACTGGGATCTGGCAAGGAGGAGGCCTAGCTGCTGGAAGAGTGTTGGTTTTCAGACAGTCATTTGTTTGGTCTGAGCTCTGCACCTGAGTTTCCACAGAAATTCAAACTAACCAAGATTTTTGGCTTCTGATTGCTACTCTGAAATTCTGGCATTTCCCATCTCCACACAACACCTTCATTGCCCTCAGGGCTTTACCTTTCAAGCACTTGAGTGTCTCAGTGCTGCAGACATCCACCCTCATAGTGGAAAGCTGCTTCTCCTTCAGCTCTATCTGATCTTCCGAGCGCTTGTACAGCAGCAGCTCATCAATGAGGGACTGGGGCTGGAAAAGAGCAAACAGGAAAAGCCTCCTCATCACATTCCAGGGAAGGGAAGCCCTGCCTCCACTCTGGTTCCAGACTGCTTCCAACCAGAGCTAGCCTAGGAACCGTGTGGACCCTGGCATTTTTAACCTCAAATCTCCCAGTGAGCAAACCTGGGCTCAGGCAAGAGCTGCAATTCCACAAATCCCCTGGTTAAGTGCAAGGACTGGTCTTTTTTATTTATTCCCCATTTCACTCTACAGGTGCTTGTGCATTTCATGAACATGTCCCACTCAGTCAGAGGACTGAATTTAGATCAATTTCTTGCCACCAACTCCTCAGCCACCCCAAACTCCCCTTCACAAGGATGTCCTGAGCCTGCCCAGCCCCTCCCGTGCCAGCCAGCCCATGGGTGTCACACAGGTGGCTCTTGGGCCTGGCTCACCCCACATGCAAACCCACAAGGTGGGGGTCAGTGCCATGGGTCACTTCCACTCACAGACTTACTCGGAATTCAGCAACAATCTTGGACTTCAGAGCAGCTTTCGGGTTGGTGGAGGCTGTGGGGATAAAGGAAAACTGTGAAGAAATTAAGGAACTGCATCCTGATGGAAAGTCAGTCACAAGAGGCAGCCTAGTAAAGATCCTTTAGGATAACCTCAGGTGTTACCCACCACATCCTCCCCTCCATGCACGTGTGTCTCAGTACTCTGGGCTCTGGCAGCTCATGGGGACACACAGCTGCACTGGGACACGCTCAGCAAGTGACACTGCTGCTTTCTAACATGCCCTCAACACCTCCTGGGCACACCTCTTCCTCAGGAAGACAGGTCCCTGCAATGGTCCATCTGACAGCCTTATCCAAGGAGTTACAGCTCCCTGCAAGGAAGGGAATGTTATTCCCCAAGTGCCAGACCTGGAGCTGACATGGAGCCCAGGTTCCCTGGGGCAGGGTCTCCTCTGGGCACTGCCTGGCTCTGGCCATGCTCAGAGCCCTGACAACTGTCACACTGCTCACAGGGTGGGGGGACGAGTCCTGCTGGCAAGAGACTGAATCCATCAGATTCTGGACAAAACAGCAGAAACAGGAAAGAAGAAATGAGCTGATGAGAAGCAAAGCACTAAAGCCTCCATCCACGCTGGATCCAGCCCAGTTCTGCCTGGGAAAGCAGCTTCTGGTTAAGCCCAGTAATAAACACTGCCCAACTCTCAGCCTTCTGATGTCACCCTGTGCCACACCTGATGTCCCACACATCACACCTGACATCTCACCACCTCTGTGGGGACCACTCAGGGTGCTGGTGCAAAATGAGATCATTAAGGTCACTCTGTTACAATAAATCTCTCTTGCTGGTCTGTGTTCTGGAGTGCTGCACTGCCACATCCTGTCCCTGCACTCCCAGCTGCAGGTTCCTCCTCCCAGCCCAGCTGCTGGGGCAGGACTGTTCCTGAGCACAAAGGGAATGTCCATCTGCTTCTCTCTGTCTTCTCTCCATCTCTGACCACTCTAAGAGCAGTTTCCAAGAGGTTCCACCAGCTCTTTCCTCTCCTGTCCACAACCTCTGCTCTCACATCTTATTTTTGCCTCACTTCTTTTCTTGACAAAGTTGTTTTCTACCAACACCTCCTTGGTGTGCACATTTTGGGGCCCTTGTGAGCCTGCAGGCTCAGCCCACGCTGGGCTCAGCCTCTCTGCTCCTTGAGCAGCCAATTTCTGCATTAGTGCACAGAGTTCACAGTGGTTCCTTACTTTGTGATTTCTTCCACGGCTTATTCGGTTTGTTCAGAGACTCTTTCAGCTGCTTCTGAGTTTTGAAAGTGGTACCTGGAAAACATTTCATTTTTGGCAGTCTGGCATTATGGGATTCTTGTCAAAATCTGGTTTCTGGTGCCATACAGTTGCACGGTGAAAGAGTGAACAGAAATTTGTTTTAAAATTCCTTGACCAACTTCCTTAGATGAGCTGCTGGATGCCCAAGAGAACCTCAGTTTACTCAGGAATGCAGCAACCTGGGGGTGGTCTGCCATTTTTAAATCAAGTTTCTGTTTGCCCTTACACTAAGGCAGTTCAAAAATCACAGGAAAAAAGGAAAACACAAGGAATGTAAAAATGAAACTCTTTAGGAAGGCTGTAATGGATTCAGCACGGAACAGACAAGCACTGCCCACGGGAAGCAGCCACAGCACCTGATTCACCTGAAACCTCACAGACCTGTGGTGAAGTTACAGCAATGAGCCATTTCAGAGCAAAAGCACACACGTCCCTTCTCAGCATGCAACGCCCAGCTGGAGCCTGTCCTGGTGCCACAGCCCAGCCCAGGGCTCCAGGCTGCTCCTGCCGTGGTAGCCAGCGACCTCCAGGGCTCACCAGAGGCCCCTGAGCCCCTCCAGCTCTGTGAGATGTGAGCACAGCCAAAACCTGCCCTGACTGCCTCCAAGTACTGCACTGCTAACTCCTGCATCTAACCAACTCCACGTTTCTTCCCTAAGCACTCGAGGGCTCCTCACCCTCCAGCTCTGCTTCTGCTCTCCCTTCCCCACAAACAGGATTAGTTAGGCCAGCCTATCCCTGACAGGACGTGGAGGCAGAGCCAGAGTGCCCTGGTCAGGACGTGCAGGACCCTGCAGCCTCACCCCTTCTGTTTGCTCTCAGCTGGAGCAGTTCCAGCTCATGTGAAACAATTCACAGCTGCCTTCAGAAAGGTGCAAACGAGGTGAAGCAGAGAATCCAGCGCTGCTCACGTCCCACACCCAGCTAGGTTACAGCCTGTGCCAGCTCCCCTCAGTGACCCCAGACTTGCTACAGCCTCAGCGAGCCCACCTGGCACTTTGTAAGGTGAGAAATGCAAAGGGTTAGCAACTTACTCAGTGCTTCCTTCAGTGCCAAAATGGTTTCCTCAGGGTACACGTTTCTGTCCTCCCAGATTTTGAAGATTCTTTCGATGGATTTGGAAACAGATGGATCCCTGGAAGAGAAGAGTTCTTCACTCCCTGACTGCAGGACACTAATGTGAGGCTTCCCTTGCTCCACAGGATAATCTGACCCAAACCACCCCCATGTGCAATTAAAACTCTGGCCCACTGCAAACACATGGCTGTTCCAACAGAAGCCTTTGAGTTCCGCTGATGTTTCTACGGAGTTTGAGATGTCAGAAGAAATATTTTCCCTTTTAGAGACACTCAGCATCCCAACACTCAGCCCCAAGTTAGCTCTTACTCACTTCACTAACGAAGCAGCCTCAGGAAGCACCTCTGCAAAGGTGTCCCGAAAGACAATGGCATTTTTCCTCTTGCAGTTCTGTATGACATCATTGGCCAAGTAAAAGAGGTTCAGCCGATGAGGAAAAGCAGCTGAGGACAAAAGAAAATTTAGAGTCAGCATCAGACACAAGTACCACAACAGCCACACCTTGACCCCAACACTTCAGTGCTGCTTTTGGGAAGGTTTCAGAGCTCCCAAGGTCCAGCAGGCAAACTCTGGGGACTAGAGAGGACATCTCCAATTAACAAATGATTTTCAGACTTCCCCAGCTGTGCTTGCTCCTCTGACCCTCCTCAATTCAAAAGCTGCAAACTGAGTTCATCAAACCCCTTTGTCAGAGTGGGTAAACCTGCAAGCTCATCCACATGCTAATGATGGTAATGAGCTCCTTCACTCCACTAAAGGACATTCCCAAGGATTAAACCAGAGGAACAGTGCCAAGAGACAGTGTTACTTCACAGGCCTGTGTGCTGTCACCTCTCATCTGCCTGTGTCACCCTTGCTGCAATCAGAATCAGTTCTTATCCACAGACCCCCTCAAGTCTCTATCCTGCTTCATTTTCCAGTTGTCCCTACGTTGGCAGAACCATTCCCACAGCACAGCTGCACCTTGCAGTTCTCCAGGACTGCTGTCAGGAAGCTCAGCATCCTTCCTGGTGCAGAGGCAGCTGGAGCTCACCCTCACTCACAGCCTGAGCAGGCTCCCAGCAGGAGCATTCCACCCGTGCTGGCACCAGGGCGAGCTCACAGGTGAACACAAGCTCAGAGGGAGATCCTGCACACAAGATCCTCCTCTGAGGGGAAGCAGAGCTGAGGACACAGGAAAAGGCTCAGCTCAGGTGAGTCCTCAAACCCCCAGGGGATGTCCCTGCAGCAGCACTGGCTCTCGAGCATCACTCCAGACTCGGGCACAGGGACAGTCCTTGGGAGCTCCCTGCTGCTGAAGCCCTGTCCCTGCCCTGTCCCTGCCCCAGGACACCCAGCAAAGGCCTGGGGGAAGAGCCATGGTCACTGCCAGCAGCTGCTCACCCCCAGCCACCATGGAGCCCCAGCCCCACATCCCAGGATGAGCTTTTCTAGCACAGGCTCAGAGAGCCAAGGACTTATGACCAGAACCTGCTGCTCCCTGAACATGCTGACAGGGCAGGCTAGGGTGGGTTTTCTGAGCAGAGTGCTCTGAAGTGCACTGGAAGGCTGGGAATTCAACTGGAGCAGGGCTGCGCTCGCTCGCCTGGTGTTCCAAAACAATTTGCAGGCAGCTTTCCCCAAAATGCCAGCCTCGATAATCTCTCAGATCATCAGCCCATTGGAATGGGGCTTCTGTGCTTCAGTTAAACCCAGTGCTTGAGTGCCAGTTCTGCTGCTTGCTGCATGTTCCCTCCAGCCCCGAGACGTTTCACCAGCACAGAGCAATAATTCCAGATCTCAGTAACGTAAAATAGATTTCAAAGAACTATTAAGCCCTTGATTTAAATGATCCAGCATCTACACAGCAGAAAGGAATCTGGAGTGGGGCTCCAGCCTGACACTGACCAGACAGAGCACCACTCACCCAGAGCAAAGTTAGAGCCACAGGTTATAAACCAAGATACAGCCACACCATAGAGGAGGAAAGATCCATGCTGGGTCCATAGGGACACAAACCTCAAAGAAAACAAGTGTCTCTGGGTCCAAGATGCAACAGGTCATATCCAGTGGGTGAATGGCTCCTCTCAGCTTAAACCAGCAAGGGCAAGAGGGAAACTGCAGAGCTGAGCCCACCCAGCCCCTCCAGCTGCTCCAAACCAGGCACAATGGCACCAACAAAAATGGCATTTCAGAGCCCAGGACAGGCCATGCTCAACTCACATTTCACACTCTGACCAAACCCTCCTGCAGGGACTGGGATTCCCACCAGGAGTTTCCCAAAGGCAAAGATACAGAAGAATGTGCTTGCAGGAACATTCCTGTTGGGAAGCTCTGACCAGCATAGCTCAGAAGCACGATGCCAAACCAACAGCAACATGTCAAATACCAGCATCCCTGCTTTTCCTGAAAGGACACAATTCTGTGCCCCAGGAGCACATCACACTCCCCCTCACCAGGAGCTCCTTGAGAAGAGCAGGTTTCATGTGTTCATAAGAGCTTTGGAGTAAAAACATTAAAATGCTCAGAAAGGAACCCAGAGCCACCTGTACTCGCTGTGGCACCACCACTGAGCTCCTGGGGCTGAGACTTCCCACAGAGTGAGAACTGTGAGGCAGAGGATGAAGTGTACCATGAAGGGAAAAGCAGGGGAAAAGCCTGTGGAAGCAGAGAGTAACCAAACAAACAATCAGGGGTCAGGACACGGCAGCTGCTGCCAAGGACTGGCTGAGTAGGACAAGATGGATAAAAGGAGGGACCTGGATAAAAGGAGGGATGTGCAGATGAGATCCTCACAACCTTGAAAGAATCCCACAAAACCCAGCAAGAATTGCAGGCTGGTGCCAAGGGCTCAGGGCAGGAGCCAACAGCCCAGCAGCAGATGGGACCCAGGGCAGAAAGAGGGATCAAGGAGCTGCAGGTGGGAACAGTCCAGTGGCTTTTGTGAGCTTGGGAAGGAGTGATGGAAGAGCACTGAGGGCCTCGGGAGGAGCCAGGACAGCTGTGAAAGGCCATGTCCAGAAGAGCTGGCACATCCTAAGGAGAGATGGGCTGGATTTGCTCCAGGGGAGCTTGCCAAGGGTGATGCCACAGTGCCAAGGGGTGTCCAGGGGAGGAGGATTTCCAGGAGACCCAGGGCACTTCCTCCAGGGTTCTCACCTTCCTCTCCTTAATTCCATGAGGTACAGACAAAACAGATCAAACTCTGGGGAAAGAGGATCTTCTGCATGCTGCAGCAGTGCCTTGACAGAGAAACCCAACTCTCCCAAATTTTCCAAAAGATTCAGCACACAACAGATCTACACTTTGTGGTGGGAATGTTATCTCCATGTTCCTGCCAAGCAAAGCTTCCTTGAACTCCCACAAGGAGAGTAAACCTTCCCACGGCAGTGGAGATAACACTGTTGTGCCGAGGCTGCTGCCAACAGCAAGCGTCTCGCTCCAGAGCAGGGACACAGGCCGATGGGCGCTGCAAACCCCAGTGCTGGCACCCGGACTGTGCCCACCCGGGGCACGCAAACACGCCCTGACCCCAAAGTGCTGCTCCGCAGGACCATGCGTGCAGGAGGACAAAGGTGCCACCGCCGAGGTGCAAGCGTGCAAAGGATGAAAGGGGATGCACACAGGACAAGAGGGAAGGCTTCGAAGCGAAAGGGACAGATTTCGGTGAGGGGTCGAGAAGGAGGCCCCGCACAGCGAGCCCAGGGAAGCCGCGGCTGCCCCATCCGGCAGCGCTGGACAGGGCTCGGGACAGCCTGGCCGGAGAAGGTGTCGCTGCCCGCGGCAGGGCGGGACCGGACGGGCTCAGGGGTCCTTGGCAGCCCGAGCCGTTCCGCGCTGCGGAGCCACCCGGCCGCCCCGAGCGCCGCGGGTGAACCCCCGCTCTGCCCCGCCGCCCCCGGCCCGCACTCACAGCGCCGCAGCCACTTCATCCAGTGGTACACGATGGTGCTGTGGTGGCGCTTGTTCTCCAGGCACCACGAGGAGAGGCCCTGGATGGACTCCATGGTGTTGGTCACCGCCTGCAGCTTCCTGTCGAGCGAGGCCTCGAGCGCGCCGGCCGCGGACGAGGCGGCGGCGGCCGACGAGGAGGAGGAGGAGGACGAGGAGGCCCGGCCGCCGCCTCCGCCGCCCGCCGCCATCTTCCCGCGCTGCTCGCGGCCGGGCCGCGCGGGGGGCGGCGGGGCGGCGCCTCGGGGGCGGCGGGCGCGGGGCGGGGGGTCACGGCCCGGGGCGGCGAGGGGGGCGCTCGGGCGGTGCCAGAGGCGGCGGGAGGCGGTCCCCCGGCCGGGGGGGAGAATCGCCGGGCCCGGGCGGCGCCGGAGGCGGGCCCGGCCCGGTGGGATCGCGGGGCCCCGGGAGTGCCCGGGCGGTGCCGGAGGCGGTGCCGGCCCGAGGCGGCGCCGGTACCGGAGGCGGTCCACGGCCCGGCCCCCCCCGCGCGCGCCGCCCGCCCCCCCGCCGCCATTTTGTGACTCCCGCACACGGGCGGGACGCGCACGCGCCCGCCCCGCCCCCGCCGCTCCCGCGCCTGCGCGCGCGACCGCCCCGCCCGCCAAGATGGCGGCGCCCCCTCACAACCGTTGGACCCCCCCGCGCTCCGCGGCCGTGAGGGGCGCGGGGAGCGCGGGACAAAAACGGCGCTTATGCCGTAAATCCCGGGATCACCACGGGTGCAAAGGCCTTCGAGTCCAGCCCGTGACCGATTCGCTCCCTGTCACCCAGCCCAGCCCACTGAGCGCCACCGCCAGCCGTTCCTTGGACACAGCCGGGGATGGGGATTCGTATAAATGGTTGAACACGGCTGGACCTCCCTCAGCACAGCTGAGGCTGCATCCTTCCAAAAGAGGGGAAGTGGCTTCTGCCCCTCAGGCCCCTCACCAGTCCCTGTCCCTTCCCTCAATCCTTTGCCCCCATTACCCAAAAGAACACGACGGCGATTTGTTTTAAAAAATATGTCTTTAATGGGGATGCTGAGGGGCGTGAGGGGCGGGGCCGCTCAGTCCGTGGACTCGAGCACCGACTCGCTGAGCGCCAGGTCCCAGTAGTGCTCGGCGCTGTGCTTCTTGAAGTGCTCCCGCGCCATGTTCTCCGTGGGACACTGCTTGAACTTCATCTCGCCGAAGCTGCGCTCCTTGGCCGTGCCCTGCGGGACACGCGGTGACGGGGCACCCGCACTCCCAACCGGGACACGTGCGCTCCCAACCGGGGCACCCGCACTCCCCACCGGGACACCCGCGCTCCCAACCGGGACACCCGCATTCCCAACCGGGGCACCCGCACTCCCCACCGGGGCACCCGCGCTCCCAACCGGGACACCCGCATTCCCAACCGGGGCACCCGCACTCCCCACCGGGGCACCCGCGCTCCCAACCGGGACACCCGCGGTGACGGGACACCCGCGCTCCCAACCGGGGCACCCGCACTCCCAACCGGGGCACCCGCACTCCCAACCGGGACACCCGCACTCCCAACCGGGGCACCCGCATTCCCAACCGGGACACCCGCACTCCCAACCGGGACACCCGCACTCCCAACCGGGGCACCCGCACTCCCAACCGGGGCACCCGCACTCCCAACCGGGGCACCCGCGGTGAAGGGGCACCCGCACTCCCAACCGGGACACGTGCGCTCCCAACCGGGGCACCCGCACTCCCCACCGGGGCACCCGCATTCCCAACCGGGACACCGCACTCCCAACTGGGACACGCGCGGTGACGGGACACCCACACTCCCGCCCCGATCCCGACCCTCGGCTCCAGGGCAATAGCAGCTCCAGGAATGCCGTGCAGAGCTGGATCCCACCGTGACTCACCTCCCAAACCAGAGAGCATTTGTTTGTTTTCTTGACGGACTCCTCGTCGGACTCGTCGTCATCTGGAAAAACCCGGCCAAGAAAGGCCGATTAGCCCCAGGTGGAGCAGGGCTGCCCCTCTCACACCAGCACAGCACCGCTCACCCTCTCCCTTCGTGTTGGACGTCTGCTCGTCCCACTTTATTCGATGCAGCATAAGACGTTTGAATTTCTTCTGTGCTTTTGGGCCTGTGGAAGAATCAAGACTCAACATTCTCAGAGAATCTCTTAGCCTGCAGCTGGCAGAGGCTCCCTTCCTCATGGAACCAGTTGAGTTTCCTGACTGGATCACTGCACTCTGCAGTCATTGCCAACCCCTTTAACGATGTAATTAAGGGAGTTTCTAATTGCCTCCTCACTTCCTTGTCCTTCTCTAACCCTGTCACCAATTTCCACAGCAATTCCTGCTGGAGGCAAGCTCCAGAACTCTGCGGTGACCCAAGCCTGCCTGGAAGGTCTCACCTCCTTCTACCACCACCACGTTGACATCTTTGTGCAGGACCACCACGCCCGTGAGATACAGCTGCCCAGCATTTGCCTCGATTTTGAATTTTTTTGCTGGATTGCTCAAGTTTCGGACCCTAAGGACAAGATGAGAAAAATGATCAAGTATTTGTGGGAAGCCAGAACTTTATCCCAGCCCTGAGAGCTCAGCTGTGAGTTCCCTCTGAACTCCCTGGACTCACTCACCTGTACACAGCTATGTGAACTCCCTGTGAAACATCTTCCTTCAGCTTTTTCACCTTCTTGGCTTTCCTCTGCTCTGCTGTCAGCTTCCTTGCTGCGTTTGCTTCCTCGTGAGCCCTGGAAACAAACAGGTACCACTGGAACAACTGCTCCTAAACAAAACACCAGCACTAAACCTATCCAAAACTGTCCTAGTACAAGCTGCCACCTACTTCTGTCTCTTGGCCATCTGTGCTCGGACGTGAGCCTCCACCTTGGTTGGGTCCTGCACAGCTTCCGTGCCCAGCACCCGCATCAGGTTGGAAATCCTCACTGCAAGGGAAGGAAGAGGAGCTGGGAGGGCTCCCACTGGGCATGGCAATGGGACAGGCTCCCACTGGACACTTTATCCACCACAACACTTGCACACACATACACCCATTGTCTGTGTGGATTTTGTGGATTTCAATCCCACCGAGGCTGTGCTGCATTCCCAGCACACCCATGCCTGGCCAGGGCCTGGCTGCCACTCACCTTTGGGCTCTGGTGGTGGCATCAGGCCCAGCCTGACCTTCTCCTGCAGCTCCTTCTGGGCTTCTCGCCGCGTCTGGCGCCGTAACTTCTTCTGCTCTTTCTTGGTTAAATACACGCCCAGGGTCACCGGCGTGTCACTGTCCACTGGCAGGGAAATGGGACGTCAGGAAGGTGCCCCTGGGATCCAGGGGGACACCAGCAGGGCTGTGTACAGGGGTTGGGGCTGCTTGAACAGCCAAAGCCCCAGCCAGGGCCATACCCGGGGGGTTGAGCTGGGCCGGGTGCTCCACCAGGTTGGTGATCCCAAAGTACTCGTCTTTCTTTGAGGCCGTCCCACCTTTTCTGGAAAGGGAAAGTGGGGCATCATGGCACTGTTCCCAGCAGGAATGCCTTTACAAACAACCCAGAGCCCCATGGGCTGAACGAGACCCACAGTGTTCATGTTCAAGTGTTCCCATTTCAGGGTTTGGAGCAGAGCCACACATCCATCCTGAACACAACTTCCACAGAATGCTCATGTTTGGAAACAAAATCAAACCTTCCCAACTTTGGGCTAAAATACAGCAGCTGCCTACTACAGCCCCCAGAGAAACTCTGGGAGCAAACCAGTGCTTAGATCTTGCAGATGAGAGGTGGAATTTGATGCTCAAACATCTGGCCTGATTTCCCAATGTGATTCCCAGATGCAGGTCCCAAATTCCTGCTGTGGCAGAACCATCAACACCTGGAAATACTCACAAATCCAGGCCGTTGGGGATGATGTAGGAGTCCCACCATTCAATCTCTGGGATCTCCCCCTCCTTCAGCTCCTTCTTAGGGGTGATCAGAGCCAACTTGGTGGAAGTGTGGATCCCAGTTTTCCTGGCAGCCTGAGAGATCTCTGCCTGCAGTTTTTCTAGTTGGGCCTGAGAATGAGAAAAAAAAAAGGAACAGAAAGGTCATTCCAAAACAGCAGAACTTCTGTGAAGAACTGAACACAAATCACCTGTTGATTTATCTGGGTTTTTAAACAACCTAAAGCAGACTGCAAGAGAAACCACACAGCACATGACAGCAAAGGGAAGCTCCCAAACCTGCCAGAACTCTGCTCTTACTCCTGAGATTTGCAGGACCATGGAACCTTCCCAAAGAAACATCTCCCTCTAGGGAATGTATCCCTGGACTTTTTCTCTCCCCTTCTCCCCAAGAACTTGGAGCATTTTAACAAAATTCCTTTAAATCTCCACTTTCAAGTTGATCACTCAGCCAGAGACAAATCTGTTCTCTTGGGAACTTTCAATGCCTTGTCAAAAAAATGAGATTTTGCCTTTCAATGGGTGACAACAGTGCTGAGAAAACCCTTCACACACGAGTGCTAACTTGGGCACACACCATCCCACAAAAACGGGGTTTTAAAGGAAAAATTTCAGGTGATTTGACTGGAAAACTTCTGAATCAAAGGCACCCCAGGTCCCTTCTCAGCCCAGGAGAGGAGAATCCTCTCCACCCATGCTCCCATGAGCAGGATGAGAGTGATACCTTTGTTCGCAACCTCTGGGCAATCTTCTCAAATTTGCCCTTTTCATGGAACTTAAAGGTGCGTTTCTGCCGCTGTGCCGGGGTTATGGAGACGCGGGGGTCGAAGTACGTGTTTGACTCCATGTCTTCCGAGGGCTTTTCCTTCAGCTGCTGCTTGAACTGCTCCCTCTTCACCGCGCGGATGTTGGCCTTGAGCGTGGGCATGCGGTGGGTCAGCTCGATCTCCTTCCCGCTGGCATCCACCGTGCGGCCCTGCTCATCCAGGATCAGGGGCGTGGGCTTGGTCTGGTCCTTCAGCTCCACTTTCCTGGGGGCAGGACGACAGGTGTTACACTCAAATGTGCATACAGCACTGACCCAGAGGAAATCTGACCTTATTTCCACCCTTCCAGTATTTTTACAGCTCGTCGGTGCCGCCAGACTCCAGCCCTGTGTGCGTTAGGGAATACTGGCCCAGAGAGGAGGCTCCATCTCCCCTCTCAGTAAGTTTGTTGCTGCAGCAGGCTGGAGGTGTCCCGAGCAGGTCCCCGGTACTCACGGCGGCGCGATGCCCATGGCGTGCAGGTTGGCCAGCCCCACCATGTTGGCGTTGCCGATGAGCCCCGGTTTCAGGGCCAGCTGTGCCTGGATGCGGGCCTGCAGCTCGGCTGCCTTCCTGGCCTTCTCGATGGCATCGTTCATGAAGGTGGCTGCCTGCGAGGGCTGGATGGTGTTGCCGATGGGCAGCCGCTCCGATTGCGACGAAGAAGAAATTTTGGGCTGTTGACAGAGAAGGGAGTTCTGTTGCCATGCCCGTTCCAACACATCACGGCTGGAACAGGGGCCAGGGCCCGGTGGGGTGGGTACCTGTGGCGTGGGAGGGCTGATGAAACTCAGCTGCTTTTTCCTCTCTTCAATCTGCCGGGTGGCTGCCTCCATCATCTGCTTGATCTGTGGCAAAACAGACAGCGAGTTTGTCTTTGCCACTGGGATACAGCTCCTCCCTTTGGGACAGCAGTTAGGATGAACTGTGTTGGGACTCAGCCCAGCTAGACTGACCTGGAGCTTGGTCAGCATCCCCGGGCTCTCTGATGGCGGGCCTGGGATGACTTCAGGCTCATCCTCAACCTCCTCAAACCGTGGGATGCGCCGCTTCTTGACGCCAGAGGATTCCTTGGACACCTCAGAGTCATCACCAAACACATCCTAAGGTAAAGAAAGAGCAGAAAGCGGGTTAGAACGCAGCGTTCTCCCCTCCCAGCCCAGGATTTGAGGTGAGGAACCACCAGCATGTCTCAGCTCCGGCTCCGTAACGCAGAATTGCAGGTGCAGGCTGAGCCCACAGCGAGCCTGGGCCTGGTCCCTGCCAGAGAAACACCGATGACATCCGTGCAAGAGCGTGAAGGACAGGAGACACGGCAGGGATGAGCCTGCCTGGCAGCACCACCACTCCCTCGGCTGCTCAGAGGGCTGGCACTGACGAGATTTAAGGTCTCAAAGACATGGGAAGATAGAAAAAGCCTGCCCAGAGCTGATCTGACTGGGATAAAACCACTTCCATGTCTTCCAGCAACTTGAGAGGGTTTGGTGAAGGAATCTGTACTGTCCTATCGTGCAGTCCTCCCAAAATCAGAATGTGGCCCTGGACCTGGGGAGGGCTGGGACACCTGCAGCTTTCCCTCACACTCCAGCCCAGACCACTCCAGCTGAGATCCAAGGCCAGAGCAGCTCCAGAGAAGCACAGCTCAGAGAGCAATGGAGCCACGGCCCCGCTGATGGGCTTGCAGCAGCATCAGGTCACCACACAAAGGCACGGTACATTTTTCACAGAGCTCTGGTCAGGCCCAGCCCAGCAGCTGGACTGGATTCCATTGTCAGTGCCTGGTTTGTGTACGGACACCTGGATCTGCCCACGTGGTGACTGAAGTGTGTGTGTCAAGGTGTTATTTGAAAAGAAAATATACACACCGGTTGGGAGCGTTAGTTGCAATCCCTTCTTCACTACAACGGTTCATATCCTACAAGGACACTTCCTCAGCCACACAGGTACTTCTTGGAAAACCTACAAGTTCAAGAGAAAGGACTTGCCCATAGTATAAAGTGTGGAAACTTCACGTTCAGTTCCTGACCTTCCCAAGCCATGACCTACCCCAGAGTGGACCGAGGAGCGAGCAGTGGCACGGCAAGTGCTGGGAGCCAGCACTGCCCGAGCTGTGGGACCTGCACTGCCAGGACAAATTCCTCTGCATGGGGCAGGGTCAGTCAGTCTGCAAGTGACCTGACCACCTCAGAGACTGGTTTGTGTTCCTGCAGGGCCCAGACAGACCCAGAGCGTGATGGAGAAGTTCCAAGAAACGTGATTCCAGAGAGAAGAGTGAGGATTTGGCAGGAGGAACGCCCCTCTCCATGCCAGAAGCCAAGAGAAGAAGGATCAGTTCCTGCTGTTGCTGCCCAGCCCAGCTTCTGGCCCAGCCAGGAGCCAGGAACACCAGCAGTGCTCAGGCCCTGTGGGTTCACAGGGAAAGGGTCTCCTGCTGCAGCCCCAGCCCTGCTCCTGCTGCCATCACCAGATTCCTCTGCCCCAGCGGGCTGTCAGCACACTCCTGCCACCACAAGGGATGGCACTGCCAATGTCCCCAGCTCTGCCGTGCCCCTGACCAGGCCCAGGGCAGCAGCTGGACCTCCAGCCCTGCTCAACCCTCCCCAGCCCCAGGGACCAGCCCAGCACCCACTGCCATGGAGGGAAGAAAACAAGTTCCTGGTGGAAAACAGGGAGCAGAGGCAGCTTGTCCCAACACTCCCAAAGAGATGCAGATCCTGAATGGGGCTGTTCTGGCCCACCGAGGTTCAGTGCTGACTGCAAGGGTCAGGGAAACCCAGACTGCCATAAAACAGGAACCTCAGCAAGAGTGAAAGAACATCACTGTAAATAGGACAGCATGGAGAGAGCCTGGCAGACTTGGCAAAGTGATGGGAAAATGCAATTCTACAGGATGGTGAGAAAAGTAAAGAGAAGAAAAGAAGTGAAAACAGCTTTGGATGCATAAGCCTTCCACCATCCCAGGCAAGGGAGAAACACCAGAGCTACTGAATCCCAGCTGGAATCAATCCTGTGCTAGGACAGGAGTTGCCAAAAACCACCTACTGTTGATTCTGCATGGAGAAAGGGATTGAAAACCCACCAGATGGTCCAGCAGAGAGCCCCACGCACTGCGCTGGGGCACAGGGAGCGATGGGGAGGCACTGGGAGCAGCTCTCCCAGGCTCCAAATGAGAACACAAGCACAAGGAGCATTGAGGAGAAGGGAGATGGATCCCCAGGGATCTGCTCCACCAGCCTAACAGAAAGCCAAAGCCAGGCTTCCACCCTGGCTTTGGGAAAGAGAACTGCAAGGTAAAGGCTCCCACACTTCATCATGGAGAGGAGTCGTTTCTCTTGAACGTTCCGAGCTGTACCTCTCTGGAAGAGGAGAGTGTGCCAGAGCACCAGTGCTGCCTCCAGGCCACCCAACCAGCAAAAAGCAATCAATAATCAATAATCACCTTCAGCTCCCGCTTGCGGTTCCGGTCGCTGTTGGATTTGGAGTGCCGGGAGCTTCGTCCTTCCTCCACTGCCTCGAAGAGCTTGTCTACAAAGCGCAGCGTGGAGTCATCCAGGAATGGCTTCAGGTGGTCTGCAAAAGAGAAGAACCCTATCACTGCACAATTCTGAGCCTGAGGCCAGCAGGAGGATGGAGAATCCACAAACTCCCTGGAAGATGTAAACCACTTAAATTTGAGTGTGAGTCAACTCAACAAACACAGGAAGGCCTTTGAGGCTCTGGGATGTGTGGATCGTTTTGTCAGGAGGTTTAAACTCAGGGATTAAGGGAGTCTGGACCCCGTGCAGATGCAAAGTACAGCTGTAACACCCAAAAAAAGCACCCCAGCTAAATTCCCACTGCCAGTTCCCTGAATAAGGAACTCGTTTTTACTTATCAGACTTTGCCACCATGCCTGGTCTGATGGCGTTGCCCGCACTCACCTCAGGCAGGCTGAGGGAACTGCCCTGTGCCCTGACCCTCCCCCGGGAGCTCTGAGCTGCTCCCAAGCCCAGCCCCGACGTACCGGCCGCCTTCTTCTTGTCCATGCCCTTGCCCACGCAGTTGAGCGCGGCCGTGACCACGGTGGGCTCCGAGAAGCCCAGCACGCGCTTCACCGTCTTCTCCACCCAGGGCTTCAGCTCGTCCAGCTCGCGCTTGGACAGCGCCATCTCGGCCGAGGGAGCTGCAGGGACACGGCGCGGGGCAGAGACCCCTCAGACACAGCCTGTGCTCCCGAGTTTAAATGTTAGAATGAGCCCAGCCCCGTCAGGGGGAAGGTCCCGACCCCCGAGGGCTCTGGAGCTGCTGTGTTCCCCCAGCGGATCCCAGAGATGCCCCACAGCGCTCCTGCTTCCCAAAGCACAGCAGGAGCTGCTCCCAGGACAGCCCTGATCTGCCCAGTGCCAAAGGCCTCTGAGCCCCCAGATCCCTGCCTGGGTCACCCCACAGTCTGAGGGGACGGGTGCACTGCGAGTGGAACATGGGGACACGAGAACGCCCCGCTCCCACTGACAAACCTGAGCCCCTTCCCTGACGTGCAGCCCCTGATCTGGGCTGTTTCCTGGCACTCAGAGCCCCCCACATCCTGCAGCACTCACAGCCTGGGCTGTGGCTGCCACTGCTTTTCACTGGCTCCAGGCCCTAATCGGATCTGGAACTGCAGGGAAATCTCCTTAGGGACGAGCTCAACCAGGGTGCTCCCCCTCACAGGAGCCCAGCCTGGGGCTGTGGGAATGGACACCTGCCACGGCTGTCCCTCCTGGAGCGGGATCCCGGGGCTCAGGCATCCTTCCTGGAGCCGGGAATGGGCCCCGGGCTCAGTCCTAACACAGTGCCGCTGATTCCAGGCCCCTGGGCAGCTCCAGGAGGTGGCTGCTGCTCCCTGCAGGGCCAGGACACCCCCGCGGGTCCCACTCTTCCTGGCAGCTTCGTTGGAGACGGTTCAAATAGCGCCCAACCCGGATCCCGACAGAAGCTAAGACAAGCAGAACTAACGAACTACAGCCCGCACGCATCATCATCTGAGCACGTCCCTAAAAAACCACGGAACTCGTGTAATCGGGGCCGGCTCAGCCTCCACCCGGCCCGAGCTCCAGCAGGAGCTGCAAGGGAAGCAGCAGCTGTATGGGGGCTCGCCTGCAGCACCGGGAGAGCAGCTCCGGCAGCGGCAGCGCCCCGTACCCCACACCGGGATCAATGGAAGCGCACCGAGCACCGCCCGACCGCGCCGGGCTGCGCCGCCTTCTTCGAGCAAGGACGGACGGAGCCCGGGCCCGCGGGAGGCACGGGCTCCGCCGCTCCCGGCCTCCCCGCCGCTGCGGGCTGTGCCCCGGGCCCGGCCCGGCCCCTCAGCGCGGCGCGCCGGGCGAGCGGCTCCGCGCGGGCCGGGCCCGGGCGCGCCAGCGCCGCCCTCCCTCCCTCCCTCCGTCTCGGCAGCCCGCCCGCTCTCCCCGCCGCCTCCGCGCCCTCCCGGGCGGGCCCTTCTCCTCACCGGCCCCGTTCCCTCGCGCCGCTCCCGGTCCCGGCCCGGCCCCTGACGGTGACGGCGCGTCGGGGCGGAAGCGGAAACGGGCGCGCGGCGCGTGCGCGGAGGCGCGCGCGGAGCGCCGGGAGGAAGGGCCCGAGCGCGCGCCAGGCCCCGCCCGCCGCCCCGCCCCTCCCGCGCCCTCATTAACCAAACTCAATTAACGGGTGTCAGAGCCAGAGAGTCTTTATTGGGGCCGGCCCCTCAGCAGCCCAGCCACGGGTCCTGGCGGGCGCTCCGCGCCAGGAAGGCGATCCTGCGCGCCATCTCGGCGCTGTAGACCCGGCGGCACGCCTCGAACGCGCGCCGCCGCCGCGCCCGGCACGGCTTCTCGTAGTAGCGGGAGCGCCGCACGGCCTCGGCCACGCCGTCCTGCGCCAGGATCCTGCGGGGAGAGCGGGGACGGGCTGAGCTGTGCCGGGAGGAACAGCCTCTCCCGCTGCGAACCCCGGGCACGGCTCGGCCCGCACCGCACCCTCAGCGCTTCTGCTCGCCGCCCACCGTGAGGGGAAGGAATCCCCGTGAGCTTCGTTAGAAGCGGGGCCAGCGGAGGTGTGTGCTGAGCACAGCGAAGGCACCGTCTCCTCCTCCGCTTCCCCTCGCTGGTTCTGTGCTCAGCTATTCCTTTATTTTGATCTACTTACACCCGCAGCCGAGGGGGCGGCGGGACGCGGAGCTAATGAAAAACCCTCGGTGCGCCCCTCCCGTCACCTGCTCGAGAAACTGCGCTCTGATCCCGGTGCGGGAAGGAACAGGGGTCCGTCCGGCCCCGGCCCCGCGGCTCCCCGGCCCTCACCTGTTCAGGACGCCGTACGCCGCCTCCACGTTCCCGTTCTGCACCATCACCGTGCGGCCCACGAAGCGCAAGTGGTTGGCCATGAGCGCGCTGCTGCGGGACGGGGCGGCTGGGAGCGGGCGGCCCGGGGCTCGAGGAGCCGATCCCTCCGCCCCCGCCCCGGGACTCGCCAGGGAACCGGGTCCAGAGAGGGGCCGCTGCTTCCCGCAGAGACCCCCCGCCTCACGAACGGTCTCGGCGGGGCGCTGCCCCCGCCCCGCGCCTCCCCCCGCCCCGGCTGCCCGGTCAGGCTGCTCCCGGTCCCGCTCCCGGTCCCGCTCCTCTCCCCGCCTCACCCACTGGTGCCGCAGCCGCTCCGTGCCCCGACCGGAAGTGACCGCGGCGGAACGGTTGGGAGGGACTTCCGGTGGCCCAGGCACTTCCGGGGCTCGGGGCAGCGGCAGCGGGGAACGCGCGTGGGGCCCGTGTGGGGCCGGTGCGTGTGTGGGGTTTCTGTAGGATCTCTGTGCTCCCCGGCCTCTCCCTCCCTCCCGCCGGGCCCGGACTCCCCCCGGGACAGGAACACAGACACGGCGGCGGGTGGCCCCGGCCGCTCCCGCGGCGTTTATTGCTTCCAGCAGGGCCGGCTCCGGCACGACCCCGTTCGGGGGTCCACACCCACGTCCCGCCGCTCCGGTGGGGCCGCACTCGCCGCGAGCACCCCGCGCCGCGGGAAGGCACCAGCCCGGGAAGGGCCCGCGGGGAGGGGGCTCCGCTCCGGCCAAGGCACGCGGCCGCCCCGGGGTTGCGGCTTCTGGGGGCGTCGGGCCCCCCGGTCAGTCCCGCCCGCCCGCGGGGTCTCACTGACCGTCGGTAAAAAAACAATCAAAAGGCAAAAACAAGAAATGCAGCCGAGATCTCCCCCCCCGAGCCGGGGGGGGTGTCACACATCGGGCGCCGGGGGGGACTCGGGGGTCTCCAGGATCTCCCGCTGCTGGGCGCTCTCCGCGGGGCCGGCCAGGGGCAGCTCGCCCCCCGGGAGCTCCTCGGGCGGGCGGCGGCACCGGGGAGCCCCGGGGGGACCGGCGGGGGGACGGCGGCGCGGGGCGTCCAGCGCGGCTTTGGGGGCGACGTGGGGGAACCAGAGGCGCAGCATCGCCTCCACCTGCAGCAGCGTCCCCAGGTACCGGGCCCTGCGGGGAGACAGATCCTGCCACCCTCTGCGCAGCGGGGTGTCCCTGTGCCCCCCGGGGAGTGCGGGGACACTCACCCCATCTCCGGCTTCTGCAGCACCCCGATGATCCGCTGCAGCCGGTCCATGGCCACGCTCTGCTGGAAGCTGCTCAGCCCTGGGCGGTTTGGAAATGGTGTGAATTCTCCATGGAAAGGGGTGCCAGGGGGCGGAGGGAGGGTACGGGGGGCACCCACCTCTGTCGTAGCGGCCCCGCCGCAGCCCCTCCAGCAGCTCCGCCAGCGGCCGGATGAAGCCGCGGAGCTCCCGGCACTGCGGGGAAGGGCAGGAGTGACTGGGCTGCACCCAGACTGGGGAGAGGGTGTTGTGCGTCCCCCTCACAACCCTCTTATCCCCCCTCAAGCCCCGCTCATCGTCCCCGAATCCTGCCCATCCCCACCTACCCGTTTCAGGTGGGGAAACTGAGGCAGAACCTGGTTTTTTTAGAGGACTAAGCCCTCCCCCACCTCCCATATTTGGGGGCGCCCCTTTCTTTTCTTCCAAAAACTTACCTTTTGTGCAAAGAGGCGATCGCCGTCGCTGGGAGGGACATCGCCCCCCTCCCCTTTCCGCGGGCGCTTCCCCCCGCGGGGTGACGGCGGCGATTCGGGGGGTGCTCGGTCCGGCCCCGCCGGGCGCTTGCGGCTGCGCTCAGGTTTGGGGGGGCTCCGGGGGGAGCTGCCGGCCTCCACCTCGCTGTCAGAGGCGGGGGAGCCGCAGGAGCAGGCGCGGGCAGGGGGCTCCATGGCGGGGCTGGCCCCCCCAGGGGAGCCCCTCGCTGGGTTCAGCTCCAGCAGGGTCACCCGGCCGAGGCTGTCCGGGGGAGGGAGAGAAACACGGGGAAAAAAAGGGGGATATCGGACAAAAATGGAAGACAAGGAACTACCTTGTTCTCCCACGGGGGTGTCACCCTCACACCCCCAGCGCCACCTCGCATGCCCCGGGGGAGCAGATTTGGCCCCTCCTTAGACAAGCAGGGGGGTGCAGGGACCCACCTGGCACCGGGACTCCACCCAGGACCGTAGACAGTGCCAGGACACCCCCAGCCTCGGCCACAGGACATCCCCTCTCCCCCCACCCGGCACAGCAACCTCCCCCAGCCCTGGGACACCCGGGCCTCCCACCAGCTCCCGTCACTCCATCACCTGCCGCCTCTCCCCGAACTGCGATCGCCCTGCAGGAGCCCCACCCGTGATCGGGACCTTCCCCCCGCACTGGGACCTCCAGGAGCCCCCACCCCGGTCACCCCGGATCCCACCTCCTCCCGGCTGCACCTGCGCTGGTGCCGGTGCCTCCGCCGCAGCGCCGGTGCCGCTGTTCCCGTCCCTGACCCAGTGCCGGTATCACTGCTCCAGTATCACCGTTCCTGTCCCGGTATCAGTGTCGCGACACCGTTGCTGGTATCGCTGTCCCTGTCTCCCGTGTCGCTGTCAATGTCCCTGAGCAAGTAACGCTGTCGCCGTGCCGCGGTCTCCAGCCCCGGATTGGCCCCGCTGTTCCGGTGTCTCTGGCCCCGGTGCCGGTCCCGGTCCCACTGTTCCGGGGTCCCGGTGTCTCTGGCACCGGTGCCGGCCCCGGTCCCACTATTCCGCTGTCCCGGTGTCTCTCGCTCCGGGCCGGTGCCGGTCCCGCTGTCCCGGTGTCTCTGGGCCGGTGCCGGTCCCGCTGTTCCGCTGTCCCGGTGTCTCCGGGCCGGTACCGGTCCCGCTGTTCCGGTGTTTTTGGGCCGGTGCCGCTGTCCCGATGTCTCCGGTGCCGGTGCCGGTCCCGCCCCGCCCGCGGCGGCCCCACGCGGACACGTGTGCGGCCGCACGTGCCTCGGCCCGGGCCCCGCCCCGCCGCGCTCCCATTGGCCGCGACGCCCCGGGCGGCCCCGCCTCCTCGCTCCCGTTGGCTCGTGCCGCCGCCCCGCGCTGATTGGGCGGGGGGCGGGGCTCTGGCCACGCCCCCTCGCGCGGCGGGCGGTGCCCCTTGGCGGGCAGCGGGGGGAGCGGGGGCGCGTTCTGGGGGTCCCGGCCCCGCCCCCCGCGCGCTGGCCCCGCCCCCGGCCCCGCAGCCAATGGGCGGGGCGGTTCCGCCCCCCGCCGTTACATAACCGGGGAGAGGCGCGCGTGGGCCCCCACGTGGGGGAGGGGCCCGCGTGACATCACGTTTGCGCCTGGGGAACGCCCTCGGGCGGGGCGGGGCTTCCCGCAGAGGGGCGGGGCCGGGGAGCGCGTGCAGGGTCTGCCTGGGGCTTCCCCCGAGCGCCCCCAACCCCCTCAACCCCTCATCTTCCCTCAAAATCCCCTCCAGACCCAGAGCCCGGCCCAGGTCACCCCCAGCGAGGCCCAGGGTGATCCCCAGACCCCCCCAAGACCCCACCCCCCGGCCCTCCACAGGGCCCAGGACCCACCCTCAAGTCCCCCAAACCTTCAGAGCCCCCCAGAGCCCCCCAAATCCCATTCCTACAAAGTCCTACAAACCACTCGCCCCGCAAGCCCAGAGGTGGCAGCCCCAGAGCCCCCGAAAGCCCACAGCCCCATCGTCACCCTCCCCACACCCCGACACCCCGGGCATGGCCCCTCCAGCCCTCCCCGTCCCCCCGGGGGGGCCCATCCCCCTGGGTGGGTATTTAGGGCCGGGCCGGTGGCACCCAGCCCCCCTCGCCCCCCGCCATGCTGAGCGTGCTGCTGCTCCTGGGGGGCCTGGCCCCCGCCCTGCCCGCTGGTGAGTCCCCCCGGGTGCCCCTGGCAGATCCTGCTCTGGGGTGCAGCCCCAGCCCCCCTCAGTGCCCCCATATCGGACCAGGGGGGGCTCAGCTGACCCCCCACCCTAATACCTCCACTCTCGCCAGCAGGTCCCCACTGGACGTACGAGGGTGAGTCGGGCCCCATCCAGGGACCCCCATTGATCCCCATCCCCGAACCCACCCCCACACCCCTCGAGATGGGGGCTCACATGGGTCTCCCCAGAAGGTAGGGGAAGATGGGTGACGGCTCCCCCTTGATCCTGGACATCTGGGTCCTTCAAAAGGGAAGGAGATGGGTGGGTGACAGCCCCTCCTTGCTCCCCCCTAGACACCCGGGTCCCCCCAAACGGGCACCCACCGGACTCCCCTGAGACAGGCGGGGGTGAATGAGTGCAGCCCCCCATTTTCCACTCCTGCCCCTCCTTGCACCCCTCGCTCCAATGGTCCCTTTGTGCTCCTTTACATAAGGCTCCTGCTGCCAAATCCAATTAGGATCCGGCCTTGGCCAAATCCCGCTAAGCCCCATCCTGCCGGGCCCAGGGGACCCATGGGTGCCCCCCCGGCCCCGCGGGCTCGGCTTTGTCCCCGCTCCCCCGTCCGGAAAAAATGTCCCCAGCAGATTAACCAGGGCCTCGGGAATGTCACCCACGTCCCGGTTTGGGGGGCACCGCGGGCGTTGTGGGTCACGGGGCTCTGCCGGCTGAAGCAGCGATGGGGGTGAGGTGAGGGGGTCCCACCTGGACTGCGGTCCCCCCCAGGTCCCCACGGGCAGCAGCACTGGCACGAGGGACACCCGGAGTGCGGGGGCCGGGCGCAGTCCCCCATCGACATCGGCACGGCGCGGGCACAGCCGGACCCGTCCCTGCCGCCGCTGCAGCTCGAGGGCTACGAGCACCCCGAGAGCCCCCGGCTGACCCTGGCCAACAACGGCCACACCGGTGAGCGCCGGGGGCAGAGCAGGGGCAGGACCGGGCAGTCCCTGGTGGCCCGGCCCTGCTCACCCCCTGTCCCACAGCCGTGCTGGCACTGCCACCGTCCCTGCGGCTCCGGGGGCTGCCCCACACCTTCACCGCCGTACAGCTGCACTTCCACTGGGGCCGGCCGGGCCGCGCCGCCGGCGCTGAGCACCTGCTGGACGGGCACCGCGCCCCCGCCGAGGTACCGGGGACACTGGGGAACAGCTCCAAAAATGAGTCTGGGGGCGGGAAATGGATGAGGAATGAGGTGAGGAACGGGTCTGGGGTCAGGAAATGGCATGGGAATTGTGTGGGAAATGGTTGTGGGAAGGGGTGTCAGCGTGGGAAACAGCATGGGAACAGTGTGGAAAATGGGTTTCCATTGCAGGAATTTGCTGCAGGGAATGGAAGAGGGGTCCTGGCGAGGGAAGTGAGTCCAGGGGTGAGAAACGAGCGCAGAGAGGGGATGGGGTACAGGAGAAGAAAAGGGTGGGAAGCAGGAGCAGCAGGTCTGGGCACTGCGGGAGGCGCTGGGCTGGGCGCAGGCAGCCGAGCAGGGTGGGAGCTGGACAGGGGTTGGGGTGGCCGGGCTGGGGGCTCAGGGGTCCCTGCTGTGCGCAGATGCACGTGGTGCACTTCGACGGCGAGCGTTTCTCCGACGCCAGCGCGGCGCAGCAGCACCCGGGCGGGCTGGCCGTGCTCGGCGTCCTCCTGGAGGTACGGACCCCACACCCCACCCACCCACCCACCTGCGCTTCCCAGCCCCTCACTGAGCCCCCCTCACTGCCCCAGGTGGGAGATGACCCCCACCCTGCCTATGACAACATCCTGAGGCATCTCGGCAGCATCAGCTACGCAGGTGAGCAGAGGGTGGAGGAAAGCCCAAATCCCCCTCCCAGCACCTCCAACTGCTCCCCCCCACAGGGCAGACGGTGGCCATCCCCAGCTTCAGCGTCCGGGAGCTGCTGCCCGCGCACCTGGACCGCTACTACCGCTACAACGGCTCCCTGACCACCCCGCCCTGCTTCCAGAGCGTCCTCTGGACCCTCTTCCCGCAGCCCGTGCGCATCAGCCGGGCACAGGTAGGACCCGCTCTGGGGGGAGGCCCGGGTTTGGGGAACACACCCGAGGGTTCCCCCCTTCTCCTGCAGCTGGAGCAGCTCCAAGGAAGCCTCTACTCCACGGAGGAGTCCGAGCCGGACGAGCCCCAGCTGCTGGTGGACAATTTCCGCGCCCCGCAGGAGCTGAACCAGCGCCTGGTGCTCTCGTCCTTCCCCAGGGGTGAGCAGGGGGTGGGAAGGGCCCCCTGCACCCCTCCTGCGGCTCCTGGAGCCCCAGCTGGGCACAAGGTGCTGGCCCTGACCCCGGCCTTTTCCTTGCAGAGCCAGAGGGATATTCCACAGGTAATGCCAGGCCGGGAGGGTCACCCCTGGACCCCCCTGACCCCCCTGGGAGGCTGGGCTGGGCTGGGGGGTCACCCCCGGACCCCCCTGGGAGGCTGGGCTGGGCTGGGGGGTCACCCCCGGACCCCCCTGACCCCCCGGCGTCACACAGGTGAGGTCATTGCCATCATCTTCGGCGCTGTCGCCGGCTGTGTCGGCCTCTTCCTCGCCGTCCACTTTGGGGCCAAGCGGATGCGGTGAGACCTCCCCCCCCCTCCGAGGGACCCCCACTTCGTGGAGAGACCCCACTCCATGCAGAGACCCCCACTCCACGGAGAGACCCCCCTCACTCTGGTTTCTGCCCCCGCAGCGCGAGGCGGGCGCAGGCGCAGGACGTCGTGTTCAAGGCTTCCTCCCGCCGCTCCCCCATGGACACCGGACACCCCCGCTGACCCCAGGCTGGGCTGGGAGGGGCCCACACTGTCCCTCAGCCCCCCTGACCAGAACCCCATTGCAAATAAAGCCCTTTCCCCTTCCTGCCGGCTCTTTGTGGGGAGGGAACCTTTGTGGGGCTTTGGGGCTGGATCCTGTCACCCCAAGAAACCTGGAACTCCCCCGGGTGCCTCCCAGGGCTGGAGCAGAGCACAGTGGGGGGGAGTGACCCCTCTCCCCCCTCCCCTTCTCGCCAGCAGCCACAGTGTCTTGTGCTCTTGTAATAGAATTTTGCTCTTAATCAAATAAATAATTTACCCTCGGCTGCAGCTCCAAGCCCCCGGGAGCTGAACAGGGGTGAGAAGGGCAGAGCATCCCATACTCGCCACGGGCCCCTCAGCCTGGCCACCAGCGCCCCCTGCCGACCCGGAGGACCCCCATGGGGGGGTAGGACCAGTCCGGAGCTGGGGACAAGGGACACTGGGGGACACCTGACATAGTCTGTACCCACCATCACCTGTCCCCAGGATCTCTTCTCTTCTCTTCTCTTCTCTTCTCTTCTCTTCTCT
Source organism: Erithacus rubecula (assembly GCF_903797595.1). NCBI lineage: Eukaryota > Metazoa > Chordata > Aves > Passeriformes > Muscicapidae > Erithacus > Erithacus rubecula. The sequence goes on along the minus strand of NW_027636168.1, from coordinate 920,465 downwards.
TCTCTTCTCTTCTCTTCTCCTTCTCTTCTCTTCTCTTCTCTTCTCTTCTCTCTTCTTCTCTTCTCTTCTCCTTCTCTTCTCTCTCTTCTCTTCTCTTCTCTTCTCTTCTCTTCTCTTCTCTTCTCTTCCTTTTTTATTTTCAAGGAATCCCTCTTTAATCCGGCATTTTTTCTCTTTTCCAAGCCCCCTACATCTCCCATTCTGATTCCATCCGTTTCCTCCCCCCCCCACCTCCCTCCACTGCTGCTGTTACAGAGGAGCTGGGAAGACCAGGAAAACAATATTTAGTCTAAAAAAATTCCCCCAGTCAGCAAGAACAGCCTGGACGGCTCCAGAGCCGCTCCCTTCAGATTCCCATGGGATGGGCAGCTCATTCCACTCCTGCAGGGAGTGCTGGGCACTGTGCCATCAGGGTTTGGATTTTTCATCAACCTTCACGTCTCCTGCAAGGAAAACTCCAAACAATGTCCTTTGCAGCCTCTTCCGCAGGAATCCTGCGAATGCCATCTCCTGGGCACGAGGCATTGTTCAGGGAAGAACCAGAGTTACCGACTGTGTTGTGTAAATTTCCCCTCGTTTCGCTTCCGCCTATTAAAGCTGGGAAGTGACACAACGCATCTGAGCACCGCTGACTTCACTGCACCTTCCTCCTCGGACTGAGCCCCGGCACGCCAGGCTCTGGGTGCCCAGAGCATCCCGAGATGCAGTCCCCTCAGCACAGCAACAACCAGCAGCTTCATTCCTTGTTTCTCCTTTTCCTTCCTTTTCCCCTCTGTTTTGGTTCACGTGTTGAGTTTTCCCTCAGGAAAGCTGTCCCTCCCTTGCTGATCTGCTGTTGTGGCAGATTTTACTGCTGCATTTTGGCAAAAAAAAAAAACCCTCTAATAATTAAAAAATAAAGACATAAAAGTAGAAAGAGCAAACCAGGAATTTGGGGAATAAGAAACAAGGTTTCTGGAAAACCCTTGGTCTGCCTCCTTTCTGTGGCCGCAACATTTGCTCCATGTTGCCAGATGTGAAGAATCAGTAAGAAAAAAGGTAAAAAAACCAAGCAAAAAACAGAACAGAAATAGAGCGGTTTCCTTTTCCATCCAGAAATACAATTCAAGATCTGCACCTGTGTTGCCTGCTATTGAGGCTAGTGCCACCTGGCTGGGAGCGAGACCACAGCGGCACCCACAGCCTTGCCGGGCAGATCTCGCATCACACCAATGTGGTGAATGGTGAAGTGCGTTATTCCCCGTGCGCGCTCTTGAGGAACCTCCGCGCGCCCGCGTCACTTTGTTTGTGGTTCTGTAACTTGGCAGCGCTATGGAGAGGGAGGGGCCCTGTCTCCTCCTACAGCCCGAGATCTTCCCAGCGCTTGTGGCTAACTGCACACCTGGGATGCAGGATGCTGCTGGGATGTTCCAGCTGGTCACAGCCAGGGAAGAGCAGCTGTTTTCCTCTTTTACCATCTAATGCCACATTTTATCCAGGTCCCTTAGTGGACTCTCCAAGTCTACCCAACTTTTGCAAGTCTTACTCCATCACATCCAGATGTGAAGAGTCATTCCCAGCCCCAAGCCAGCAAATCCCACTGAATTCTGACTCCCAGTTCCCTTGCCAAGGGTTTGTCCATTCAACCCTATCCCTCTCATCTGATAAACCATAACCATCCTCAGGGACTTTCCTCGCCCCTTCCCTCCCCATTCCTTTAATCTCGTCATATTTTAACCCTTCCATGCTCCCACAGAGCCTCCTGGCTGAGCCAGTGGCTCCAGCCCTGCTGGGATTCTTCACAACAAGTTCAGATTTCTGCTTGGGCTGGGATTTTTGTGCTTCAGTGTTATTTTTGTGGAGGAGGGAGAGGAGGACCATGTGGAGAGGAGGATTTGAAGGGATTCACTTCCTGCTCAGCATTCCTGGGCATTTAACCCTTTGCCTAACATCTCCTACAGATGGGGGAAGCTCCTTTGGCAAGGCAGAGAGAACCCCAGAGAGGCTGGGAATTGCTTTTGGGATGCGCCGGAAAAATTCTTCACTTGGGTCCACTCTTAATAGGAAGAAAAAGTCTGCTTTGGGAAGATTTTGGCTTAAGATTGACTAGAATCTTTAAAATCTACAGAAATCTTCAGTTTAAAATCAACAGGTGATGAGCTTTGAGGCCACTGCCAACCCCTCCCATGATTTCATGGCCTTGCACCCCAAAACAGAGCTCCTCCTGTACTAGGCAAAGGTTTTCTAACCTCCACGTTCAAGAGTCACCAAAACACTGATTTTATACTACCTAATTCACCTCTGTCTCCTTCGCTCTCCCATTTCCTTCCCCCTCTGGTCTGCACCCATTCCCACCTGGATGCCGCTGGCTCCCCACAACAGCTCCACTATCACCTTCTCCCCAGGATGGTTTTACCCACTATAAAATAAAATAAATGTATGACTGTTCATGTTTCTTCCTCTTGATGAAGAAACTGAGGCACGGGAAGAGGAAACGAAACCAAGACAAAAAAATTCCCCAAGATTTTACGGGAAATTGGGACTGACTCTGGCTCCCAGTCAGCATCTCTGCCTTCTCTCCCAGAAGAATTTACTATTTACAGCTCTGCTTTGCTCCGTTAGAACATAATCAAAACCATCCTCCCTGCACATGAGAACTCATCCAGCGGCATTAACCCCCCGGGGAACACTTCCCAAGATTTGCGATTCAGCCATCCGAAACGCCTCTGCAGCGGGAACCTCTGGCAGCGGCGGGGCGGGCGGCGCTCGGGGCAGGCTCAGGCTCAGGCTCAGGCTCAGGCTCAGGCTCAGGCTCAGGCTCAGGCTCAGGCTCAGCCCCGGCACAGCCCGGGCTCTCCTCTCCTCTCCTCTCCTCCCGCTGCTCAGCCTGCTCGGCCCAACGCCCCCCGAGTCATTTCCTGCCCCGCGGGGACGGCTCGGAGCAGGAGCGGAGCGCTTCGGCAGCCGACACCCAACGGAGGACGATGAACTTCTGCATCGCGGTGCTCCTGGTCCTTCACTCCTTGCCGGGTAAATACATTCCCCGGGTTCTCCAGGGTTTTCTAAGGGCAATTTGATTTTAGCTTGCTGCTCTGATTATTCCCACACTCCTGGGATGCTGGGGCGCAGTTGGGGTGGTCTGGAGACTGAAGTATTTTGGTGGGATTTTCTCGGAGGAAGCAGACTGCAGGGAAAAAAAACCACCGGGAATACACGATGTAAATTACTGAAAGTTCCATAAAGCCTGTGCTTGGAGAACAGTGGGATAGTGAATGTTTCCCGCATTGTGTTCAAATAATTTGCAAATTCCAGCTGGGAGCTATTAGGAGACACAGAGAAAAAAAACCCAACAGGATTTCCTGAGAGTTAAGTGGGCAGTTTGAGATGGAGAAGAGTGGAATCAGGGTATTGAGGGAGGAAAACCCCAACCAGCTGCTCAGGGATGAGCATGACTTTGCCCCATCTCTGGAAAGGTGGGATAGAAGGGGACTGGAAACTGCAGCTCTGCCATGCCGAGAGCCTCCTCTTCCTCTTTCTTCTTATCTTCACGGAAGGAACGGATCCTAACATGAAACATCAGGGCAGCATCCCAGCTGGAAGCTCTTTTCGGGGTATAGTTGCCCTGCTATTCTTAGTGTGGCTTTCTGGGAAAGCTCCGTGCACAGGATAATGAGCTCCAGAGCCAGAGTTCAAAGCTGCTGGAGTGTGCTCAAAGGATGAGCGTGGGACGGAGCTGTGGGGGGTGGGGGGCAGGTCCCAATTTCAGCCCAAATTTCCCCAAAAGCTCCGGATGGGTGTGGGACAGGTGGAGGCGTTTGAAACGGGAGGCTGTGCTGGGTCCCTCCTGCAGAGCCCCAGTCCCACCCTGCATCTTCAGCCTCAGGCTTTCAGAGAATTCCCTAAGGAGAGTTTTGGGAGCTGGGCTCTCCCCCAGGCTTTGCCAGTGCTGAGAAAGTCAGGGTTATAAGAGGAAGAAGTGGGAGGGTTTGGAGAGGGACCCTGGGCATGACTGACAGCATCATTCCAGCTATTAATGGTGTAACTTAAAATGACACTATTATAATTATCTTATTTATGACTACAAATATGAAACTATAAAGATATCTTATGATTCTATATCTTCCATTCTCATTAGTATCTTAGCGTATGAACCTGCAACTATTAGAACATTAATATTTCCAATTAATTTGCTTTAAAAAGTCCTCCCAAAATACAAGAACCTTATGTTTGGAATAGGGAGTGAGCCACTCCCTCCAACTGTGACAATGTCACACGGGTCAGAATTTATTTATAGTAGCTCAGCCCTAAGGAAACGTGAGGGTCCCTCTGAGGCCTTGGCAGCTGCAGAGCCAGAGGCACTGGAACAGCAGGATCCTGGATGATCATCCCAGGGGAGATCCAGCCTGGCTCTGGCTCTGGGGTGCAGGAGCACAGCCAGAGCCCCATCCCCACCACTGCACCTCTCCCTCCTGCCACATCCACACCCAAACACGCAGAAAAACCCCAGCTCTGGTCTCACCTCCCACACCTTTAGCTGGGATCTAATTATGGGTCAGTTGTAAATGCAGCAGTCCCACAGGAAGCAGGTTTAGCCCAAAGCACCAATAAATCAGTGGAACTTTGCATGACCCCACACCCACGGCTCGACCCAGTGATGATCCACGTTGTTCTTCTGCTTTCAGGGAAGGTGGAGCTCGAAGACGACTTGGAGCAGATTGGACAGGATTTATACGACTACATGGCTCATTTAAGTGAGAAATGCCTTTTTTAAAGCATTTTTACCATTTTCCATAAGCCCGAGGAGCGAGTTGGGATAACTTGGTCTGGGAAGGGATTTATCTAAATTGTCCAGATTAATTTGAATTACACTGGCTGCTCAGGGGGAAAAGCTGGGTCATCACAAGGCAGGACATGGGGAGGGACTCATCTCACCCCATGTGCCCCTAGTCCCCACAGTGCCACCTCACCTGGAGCTGTTTCCATTCCAGGCAATTACTATTATTCCACAGAAGATTATTACTATGACAACATCACGGCAACCCCTGCCACATATGTGTACGAGTTGGATTCATATGAGGTGAGTTGGGTTTCTCTTGGTATTCCCCTAAAACACAGCTTCTCCTCACCCAAATCTCTGCAAAAGGAAAAATACATGGAGTAAAACTGCTGGTTTTTAGACTACAGAACAAGACAAGTGGGTTTGAGTAGAGTGTCCATGAACAGCAATCATTGAATGGTTTGAGTTGGGATTTATTTTTCCAGTTTGCACAGAAACAGTGGGAAATTCCTTGTTTTCCCCATTAAATACTATCAAAGTCATCCCAAGGAGGGATCTCTCTGCATAGGAGTTAATCCTATGCTGTGACATGCCAGGTTATTTCTTTTTCTCCACATCAGACAAGCACCTTTATAGATATAGATTGGGAGAAGCTGTTCTCAGAAGAGAATGTCACCACCAAGGCTTCTGAATTACCAGATACAACTGCTCCAGGGGATTCCAGGGATGCTAAGGACACTCAGGTGGGTGCTGTCATCTTAGGAGTTCTGCTGCAGACTTTTAGCACAATAAAACATGGGACTTTCTGACTGATTTAATTTTCCTTGACTCACCAGGATTTCCAGGAGTCATTTGGATCATCTCTGCAGGGCCACCTCACCCTCATCATCCTCCCCAGCTTTCTGGGTCTCCTGCTATGACCCCCAGACTCATCTTCCAAAGGTACTCTGGGATTTCAACTCAAAAGTGTGGCCTTTAACCTGGGGAAATCCAATTCTTTCTGAAGCAGCAGCTTTCCAAAACAATGGAAAGACAATAAACACCGACCCCTGTCCCGCCACACTCTGGAACCTGCTCACCTTTTTCCCTTGTTCCAGCCATGGTGGCTGGGATGGTGACCAGACAGTCATGTTGACAATGACACGCTCTCCAGATGTCCCTGCTCTGGAACTGCTGAGACTTTGTCTGAAGGTTTTGGTGGAGGGATGGTGCTGCTCCGCGGCGCGAGCACGGAGAGCTCTGCAGCGCTTCAGTCCCTTCCTGTTTCCTTGGATTCCGCTGTAAATAAAAACCTCTGCCAATAAAATCCCCAACACATGGTCTCTCCTGGTAAATAATATGTAACCACCACCAGAGCTGGAACAGCAAACATAAACAGAGTGTGCAGTGCTTGTCCCGTCAGAAGGATCTTCTCGAGCCTCCACACCTAGCCTGGAGCTTCCAAATTTGTTTCTTCTGCTCTTCACACTGCATATTTTACAGAAACACCCACAATACCTGGGTGTGATGAGAAGTTAGACCAGAAAACCTTCCACAACCCCTACAGAGTGAGCAAACTGTTGCAGAAATGAGTGGTTTTGGCCAAGAAATCAGAGTAAAATTCCCTTTTTGGGGGAAAAAAGTGCAATCCCACACTCAGTGATTATGTTGCTTTTCCTTGGGAGAGTTAACAGGAAGGAGAGATGGAAAACTGGTGTACCCAGGTAACCCTACAGGACAAAAGAGACCGAGTCTAGCCAAGGGATGTTGAGTCAGCCCAATGTTGAGTCAGGAGATTCATGGTGTTCACAGTCCCTCAGCTCCCTGCAGACACCTCCCAGACACCAGCAGCAGGTACGACCCACCCCGCCCTGTGCCACGACTCCAGGTTATCCAGACCTCCGGCCTTGGAAAGAAGACTCCTGTTTCCTACGGAAGCTGAAGGGCTTGAAACCGTTCCAGAAGTGTCCAGAGGAGCGAGACTGGATGCGCTGCCTGGCAGTGCCACCTCCTGGCTCTGTGCTGCCATAAAGCTGGACTGAAAAAAGCCAAGAACGCCCCAGAAAATTATTCAGCATCACTCAGCAGTGAGATTTCCGACCCTGGAGTGGAGTAAAAAGCAAATAAAGGAAAATAAAAGATGCAAATGAAGGTTATGAGTTTATTTCTGAATACCATCCCTCTAATGCAGACACAGAAAATACACCAGTTTGTTGTAACCTGGCCTAACTATAAATCAAATTGCTCCCTTCCAGTTATAAACCTTCCTGACCAAATCCTCACCTTCCAGCAATATTTTGGGACAGCGATATCGAGACACAAACACACCATGGAGGGACAGCTGGACACGCCTTCCCTGCTCCCAAAGCTGGGAATATTCACCCAAACCTCTTTAGTCCCAAAATGACACCATCTCTCCTGGCTCTTCCACAGGCTCCTTTCCCAGATCGGAGGGTGGTGGTGGCTTCACTGTCTCTGTAAGCAGCCACCCAGCTCTCCTGGCAAACCCCTGGGATAAGCAGCTTTAACACAAAGAGGATTTTCCCTGCAGTTGTGAGAACCTTTCCAGCTACCCCTCGTCAGGAAGCAAGCAGAAGGCATTTTCCAGCAGCTCCTTATCAAAGCATCCCGGAGCCAGATCCTGCTGCACCTGCTCCCAGCAGGGCCCCAGGGCCGGGAGCACCAGCCAAGGCAGCCACAGCCCAGGGGCTGGTTTTGGGTTTCAGCCCCAAAAGCACCGGCGAGGGACACAGAAACACAGTCAGGGCAGAGCCACCCAGAGCCAGCAGTGAGCAGGGAACAGGCTCCAGGGCTGAAAACACCCTGTTTAGTCACCTGTGAAGGTGACTTTGTGCAGATTTAGGCAATTATGGATTGGGGCTGGGGCTGTTCTCCTGCTTTTTATATTCCCAAGTTCTTGTCTTCCCTCAGTGAATTCCCAACTCCTTATGCTCACCACTGTCCATCAACATGAACCTCAGGTCAGCCCTTCAAGCTCCAGTGTGGAGAACATGAACTGTTTCCATCCACATCACATGGATCCAGAACAAAAGTAAATAATCCTTCACCGGTTTTCCCTTCTCTCTCCCATTTTTCCTCCATTTCTGAACCCATAATATCCAGCCTTTCCAAGCCCATTTTAACCCTCTCCTAAAAGACAAGACAACTCCTTGGCCGGCCTCTCCCCATTTGATCCTGAAACAGGAAATATTTTCTCCATGGAGTTTACATAAAGCTGGAATAAACCCGAGATTCCCATGTTGGGTTGCTGGTGTTTGTTTTTTTTAAATTCCGTCACCAAGTTGGCAAAACGTCTCCAGTTATTTGTGTCTGCAAAGTTAAAAGAGTTAACACGTAAATATTTGGAACTGCTTGTCCCAGAATTGTCCCGTCTGGGCATGAGGGATGCTGGCGGCTCACAGGCTCTTTTTAAGGATCATTTTCCAGGAGAAAAGCTTAAATAGAGAAACATTCATTAATTATTAATTTTAAATAGGAAAAGAATTTCCACAGGGATATAAATCCAATCTATCCACCCAGGGAGATCTAAATTACCTATATCTAATTAGAGGGGAATATAAATCCCATCTATCCACCCCAAGGGGGATATAAATCCCATACACGCAACCTGAGGGGGATACAAATCCCACGTACCCACCCAGAGCGGGATATGAGCCTCATATATTCCCCCTGAGCAGCACAGGTTTTAGGAATCGGGCTATTCCTCAGCTGTGTGAACCTTTCTCCCCTCCACGATGCGTTGGCAGTGCTGCAAATTAACAAAAAATAACACAAATTCGCAAAAGCTGCTGTACCGCGTGGCGAGTGAGACCCCCACGCGCCCCTGGACCCCTGTTCGTGACACCGGGCGTGCGACCCCTGGGGAGTGAGGGAGATGCCAAACCCCGTCCCGTCAGAACCGCGGCCCCGGCCCGGTTCCCCTCAGAACCGCGAGCCCCGGCCCGGTTCCCCCTCAGAACCGCGAGCCTCGGCCCGGTTTCCCCTCAGAACCGCCATCCCCGGCCCGGTTCCCCCTCATAACCACGACACCCGGCCCGGTTCCCCCTCATAACCGCGATCCCCGGCCCGGTTCCCCCTCAGAACCGCGAGCCCCGGCCCGGTTCCCCCTCAGAACCGCGAGCCCCGGCCCGGTTCCCCCTCATAACCACGACACCCGGCCCGGTTCCCCCTCAGAACCGCCATCCCCGGCCCGGTTCCCCCTCATAACCGCGACACCCGGCCCGGTTCCCCCTCATAACCACGACACCCGGCCCGGTTCCCCCTCATAACCGCGAGCCCCGGCCCGGTTCCCCCTGAGAACCGCGGCCCAGGCTCCGCCCCCTCGCGCCCGCCCCCGGGCCCGCCCCGCCGGCTCAGGGCGCGCGCACCCGCCGGCCCCCGCGCGCGAGCACAATCCCCGTCCCCCCGCGCGCCCGGACGGGCATCGCGTTCGGCCAATGGCGCGGCGCCCCGCGCGCCAATGAGGGCGCGACGCGGAGAAGCGCCGCCCGGGGGCGTGGCGTGGCGGGGGGGGCGCCATGCGCCGTGTCATGGAGGCGCAGTGTGCGGGCGGCCATTGACGGTGCCGGAGCTGCGGCGGAGCGGCGCGGCCGGGGCGGCCCCGGCGACCCCCGACCCACTCCCGGCGCGCTCCCGGCGCCCGCCGCAGCCGCAGCGACCCTCGCGGCCGCCCTCGGCCACCCTCCCTCGTCAGTGCGGAACCGCGGGAGGGGGGGGCGATGGAGATGAAGAAGCGCATCAACCTGGAGTTGCGGAACCGGGCCCCCGAGAAGGTGAGGGGCGGCAGGACCGGTGGGGCGCGCTCCCCCCGCCCCGCGGGGCCGCGGCTGCCGCTTCGGGGCGCGCGGGCCCGGCGGCAGCGGTGCCGAATCTGGGTCAGCCGTGGCGCAGGGCCCGGCGGGGCGCGGGCGGCGCTTCCGGCGCGGCCCCGGGACCCGCGGCCCCCCCGCGTTCCCCTCCGCTCCTTTCTCGGGTGCCCCGAAGTTCCCGGGGGGCGCGGCGGCCTCGCCTTCCCCCGACGTTAATCCGCCGCTTCCCCGGCCGCAGTAAACAGGTCACGGCGGCGGCCCCGGCCGCGGCCCGTCGCTCATCCCGGCGCCTTTAATTAGTACAATTAGCGCTGTTTCCCGCGCCCGCCGCCCCGCCGGGCGTGCCGTGGGGTCCCCGTTCCCCCACCCGCGTCTCCCCGCGCTTCCAACTTTACATTTCTTTGGAAAGAGCCAAAAAAAAAAAAACGCGAAAAAAAGAAAAAAAAAAAAAAAAAAAAGGAGAAGGCAGCCCCGGGAAAGGCGGAGCGCACGTGCGCCCGGGCCCCGCGCTCCCCCGCCGCCTCCCGGCCCCGAGCATCGCTCCCGTCGCTTCCCGCTGGCCGAGCCCGCCCCGAGAGTAAAGTCCGCGCACGTTCGCTCTCCCCGACCGGGCCCACGTGGGGTTTAGGGGGAAACGCTGCCCGAAAGTGTTGGTGTGACCCGCCCTGTGGCGTTTGCTGGTGGCAGGTACCCGGGGAGGCCTCCTGGCCCTGCCAGCGTGCAGCTCCCGGGGGCGAAGCTGAAGCCTCCCTCTCTCCCCAGCACCCAGCCTTGAAATCTGTATGGAATGATGGTGGTCTTTTAATGAAAAATAAAGTGTTCGTGGGAAGCCGGCCTCGTGCTGCTTGGGGTCTGCAACACCCACAAAATTTTGTTAGTGTCTGGGGAAAGGGAGGAGTCACCTTGTGCCTGTCCTTTGCCAAGTGGATGTTCCACTCTAGATAAAATAATTTAAAATTAATTGGCTGCTGCTTGTTGCTGCTTCTCTTAAGTACGTGACCCGTATTGATTATCGAGTGGCTTGGGCACAAGGAAATTACTTATTTGGGCTCAATTAACCTCCAGGACTCTCTGGGAAAAAAATCTGGAGTCAGAAGGTTTTAGGTTCAGAGGGAAACTAGTTTTATGAGTTTGGTTATGCACAGTGAGATGATGAGTCCTGAGGAGAAGCGAGCGGTTGTCCGTGCAGGGCAGCTGATGTGTCCTGGCTGCAGTGGTTCTGTGGGAACTGTACCAGTTGTATCAGTGTGCTCCATCCATGGAGTTTGGGGTCAGCTGGCAGTTTTTGCAGAGTTTAATGCGTGCTTAGAGGAAGGGAAACCGCTGCATAATTTTTCAATTAGGTGTGCGTTGGAGGTGCTTTTCAGCGAGGCCCAGAGCCGCCGCTGTCCCCGGGTGGGTTGGGGCGGGGTGGGCGCTGGTGGGGGCTCTGGCAGCCACGCCTCGCTGGGCTGTTGCAGGTGACGGAGCTGGTGCTCGATAACTGCCGCTCCAGCAACGGGGAGATCGAAGGGCTCAATGACTCCTTCAAGGAGCTCCAGTTCCTCAGCATGGCCAACGTGGAGCTGACGTCGCTGGCCAAGCTGCCCACGCTGAGCAAGCTCCGCAAGGTGGGTGTCTCTGGCTCCAGGGGGCTGTGCTGTGCTTGCACCTTCAGCACCTGCGGCTGTGCTTCCTGGGCCTCTCAAATGTGCTTTTAAGGACCAAAATGGTTTGGGTGTCCCCAGTTAATTATGAGGAGTTGGGGTTGGGGCAGAAAGTGCTCGGCTGTGGGCATTGGGGAGGTCCAGCTGTGCCTGGCTGAGCAGGGTGCCGTGGGAGGAGGCCCTTGGGTCACTTGTGGCTGGCAGTGAACTCCAGTCCTGATGACTTAAAACTGAGGTGCCCCAACCCACGAGACTTGAGGGAGCAGTTTATAATTCTCAACTTAAGGGAACTTCTTGACAGCCATAGCTCGTTACCTTGGGTGACTCTTGAAAAGTGATTACATTCTTAAAGGGACAACAAGTAACAATGATGCAGCTGAATCTAAGGCTGAAAATCTAATTGTTAATTTCTTTTTTTCTGTACAATAGCTGGAGCTGAGCGACAATGTCATTTCTGGAGGCCTGGAGGTCCTTGCAGAGAGATGTCCTAATCTCACATATCTAAATCTAAGTGGCAACAAAATCAAAGATCTTGGCACTGTGGAAGCTCTTGTGAGTATAAAGTGGGAGGGGCTCTGGGGAGATGTAATAAATACTACTTTTTATCCAGAACCCTTAATATTTCTGCACTGGTGCAAATGTTCATCAGTCTCATGGTTGGTCTGGTTTGATAGACTCTGTTATAGCACATGTGTAACCCCACTGCCAGAAATGTGTCAGGAATGGAATGTCCCAAATCAGAGATGGTTGGGCTTGTTTTGTCTTTGAGGAAAAGTGGCCAGGGTGTGTTGTGCTGGCTCTCCTGTGCTTGTTCGTTAAGATGCGTTTTCTGATGAGCTCTCGTTAAACTGTGCAGTGACTCGGGCACGGGTGTGATAAGCAGGAGTGGGACAGTGAAGCACAGGAGGGAGCTGCCAGTGGTGATCCATTCACCCCTTTTCCTGGATGATGGGGCTCTGTGCACATAACCCAGTCCCCAGGGTGCGGGGGCGTCTGGGGTTTGGGAGTTACTCCACACCAGTGCCTTCACTGGGGTATGGCCACTGCCAGCAGCCTGGGGAGAACTTAAGGGAGAAAAATTCTGACTAGAAATGAGGGATGAGGGCAAAGTAAATTCTGTTACCCTGCTGTACCTGGGAGCACACAGGAAAAAACTTTTCATTTATTTTCAGCAAAATCTGAAGAATTTGAAGAGCCTTGACCTGTTCAACTGTGAGATTACAAACCTTGAGGACTACAGGGACAGCATCTTTGAACTGCTCCAGCAGATCACATACCTGGATGGGTTTGATCAGGAGGACAACGAGGCACCAGACTCAGAAGATGATGATGATGGTAACTGCCCAAAACAAGCTGGGCTTAGGAATGGGATGGAATAAAGGTCTCCATGCAGTGCAGGGTCTTCCTGAGCACATGAGTGCAATTCTGCTCGTGCTCCTGAAGACGAGAGTCCGGAGCATGGTTGGTGTTAATGCACTGATGCAGAGCAAAAACTCCTGTCAGAGGGGTCCAGTCCTGCAGAAGCTGCCTGGGCTTGAAGGAATTGGACTATATGACACAAATATTCTTGAAGTTGTTGCCAGCAGTAAAGCCTTTTGTGCCATTGGGTGATACAGAGCAAGGGGACATGCACACTATTTTGAATTAAACATTACACAGGGTTTGGTAATGGCTTCAGCCCCCTGCTTCAGTATAATAGAAATTTTAGTTCCTAAAGCTCACCTAGTTCCTTTTGGTCCCAGCTTGGTTGCAGTCCTTAGGGGGGCAGTTGTGGCTGTCAGCCCCTTCTGCTGGCAGGGGTTTGTATTTGTAGCTGCTTCAGATATTGAGAGTTTTGCCTGAAGCTTGTGAGGAAAAAACACTGGGAGTTTTTCTTAGAGAAAAAAATGACAAAATTTAACTTGGTTAATTTAAAGTTATGGTCATTTCCCATGTGTTGCCTTGGATTTAGAAAAAAAGAAAAATCCGCACATCTTTCAGGAAAAAAACTATTAGAGCCAGGCCATCCTGCTATACTCAGAGAGGAGTGAATGGAACTGAACTTCTGATCTATATGCTTGTCCTTCACTGCAGAAGGGGATGAAGATGATGATGATGACGAGAATGAAGCTGGACCTCCAGGAGAATATGAAGAGGAAGACGATGAAGATGATGGAACTTCAGATTTGGGGGAAGGTGAAGAGGAGGAGGAAGTTGGTCTTTCATACCTGATGAAAGAAGAAATTCAGGTAAAGTTTGCAAACTTTGCCAAATGCAGGAAGCAAAGAGAAGCTCCTGTGGGGTTCTGTGGTTAGGGAAAACAGTTCTGGTATAGTTCCCAGTGTACAGAAAACAAGCACCTTTCAGAAGGTGATGAGTAGAGTTCTTGTAGCTGTGAGCTGGTCACACAAGTGACAGGACAGCAGTGAGCCCTGGGTGCTGCTCAGGCCCTCCCTGGTGTGGGGTTTGTGTGTGAGGCTGCACCAGCAGCACCCCTGGCTGGGATTGGAGGCCCCTGTGCCCAGGACTGGCTCTTTGATAAGAGTTTGCTTCCTGCCAGGGAGTTAATGTGGAGTGGGTTTATTTCCATTCTAAGGGCAGCATCAGAGGCCTGTTACCCATTTTGACTTGTCACATTCCCTGTGTGACACTCCCAAAATTCCAGCAAGCAGAGGGATATGAAAACAAGACTTGAGTTTGTCGAATTCTCTGGAGCTGATTGTTCGTGCGTTTACATTTCTCATCTATCAGCTTTAGAACAAGACAGAAAACCCAACACCACAACTTCCTTGTTTTCCCAGTAACTTGGGAAGAGGATATGTTGTGCACCTTTTCCTTCAGGCCTTTACTGACTGCAGGTTCAAAGGCAATCTAGAGCTGCTGGCTTCTCTCTCACAGTTAATTTGTCAATAACCTTGAACTGGCTTGAGGTATTGAATAGTGGGGAAAAGCAAAGGAATGAGCCTCTGGGGCTGACTGGTGCCCTGGTGGGGAAAGTGTGGGGAATTCCTGGATTTCTGCTTGGGATCACTGTGGAAGCAAGACTTCAATAAACAGCAATTGTAAAAATGTCTCCCAATTTTTGTACAGGATGAAGAAGATGATGATGACTATGTGGAAGGAGGTGATGAGGAGGAAGAAGGTAAGTGGTCAAGTAGTCAAGTTGTGACTGAAACAATCAGTTCTCTAGAATTCTTCGTCTTTGTGGTTTTGTTCACGCACATTAACACAAAACCAAAGTAAAAGTAAAGTAAAAGTGAGAAAGAAAGAACAGATTTCTGAAAGGAAAGACTCTATCTCCTGTGCAGTTGGAAATTGTTCTCCCGTGTGGAGAGGAGTGGCACTCTGCTGTGCACCTTATTATTTACATACACTGAAAATATCCCTCAAGTGCAGCAGTCTCTGCTGGTGGAGCCTGGCAGCCAGGAGTAGCTGGAGCTTTACCTTTATGCAGCTTCTCCATAAGCAATTTTGCCACAGGGACAAAGCTCTGTTTGCAAGTGGTTTACTACTGGAGTGTTTTTTAACAAGTTTTTCCATAAAAATTCCATGTCTCTGTAAAGATAAATCCCAGACTTTCTTCCCAGCTGAGCTCCCATCTCCTGCCCATGCTGGGCTCAGGGGAGCAGGTTTGGGAGCTGGCTTTTCCACTTGCAGTGTTTCTGAAGGAGCAGCGTGCATTGTTGACTGTGCAAGCGCAGCCCTGTAGCCAGGAAGGCCCCGTGTCAGGGAGGGAGTGCTGGGGTGGATGGGCAGGAGATGGGAGCAGAGCACACGGGACCGGGCAGGCTGGTGCTGCAGCACACTCCCCATTGCCAGCCCTGCCCGGGACTGCTGTGTGGGCAGAGCATAACAGAGCCTGTGTCCCTCTCTCCTTGGCAGAGGGCGTCCGGGGGGAGAAGAGGAAACGAGAGCCCGAGGACGAAGGCGAGGAGGAGGAGGATTAATTTGCAGGACCAGACTCTCCAGTTACGGAAGACGCAATAGTGATTATGCAGCTCTGTATGTCCATGTACCATAGATGTCCTGACAGAAATCCTATGTTAACTTTTTATAGCAGAAGTGTGGTTTTACTATTCCTGCCCCTTTTATCATTCCAGATAAGCTCTGATAGCCCATAGGGAACCTTCTGTAGAGAACAATTTTCAGCCCCTATAATCACTGAAGCCATTGGCAAATTCCCCCCACCAGACTTTTCTTTGGAGCTCTTTAATTTCGTACAGTCTTGCTGTGTTGGTCATTGTTAACCCTGAATCCAATCCCATGCCCCGTGGGTTTAATATTGGGAGCTTTCATTCAGGATTTTAAAGTTTTTACGCTTAAAAAGCTGAACTGAAAAATGCTCTACGGCAAATTCCCCCCTCTCTTGAATCAGTTAACTCCAGGCCAAGTTTTCCATGGATTCAACTGGAAACCCCCAACTAGATGACACCCATGTATCAGTTTTTAAAAGGTGACTCCTGTGATTTTTTTTTTTTTTTTTTTGTTTTGTTTTGTTTTTGGTTTTTGTTTTTTTTTTTAAGGCTCCTCTCTATTTTGCGTGATCCAGGGTGAAGCCTCCGTGGGTTTCAGAAGATGTTTTTGTTTTCCTGCTTGCTCCAATGTTCAGTGTTTGGAGTATTCACTATATTCCTTCAAGGATGTATTTTGGCAAACTGAAAGAGCTGTGATCCTTAAAGGGTTGCAGTCCATAATTTTTCTTCCAAGTCCATTGTCACTGCAGGTATTAATGAAGCAATTAATGTGTAGTTTCAAACCTTTTTGCTAGAAATATTTGTTAAACCTTCACTCACTTTGCTCTTGCATTGTCATTCTGGGAATTCTGCACCACTCATGGCTATAAAATGTATAAAATAGATGAAATATGCATTTCTGATACAGAAGTGAACGGGTAACTCCTCCAAGTGTGTTGTTTTCACCCCCCAGCTTTTCTAGAACTGTTGAAGGGAAGGATGAACCCAACTTGGCCCTTCTCTGCACATCACCTCTCAGACTGTTTAAATCTGGCTGTAGGCAGAACGCTCAGTTTGTGTGTAACAGTTGGGAATATTTGGGGGTTTACATTGAGTGGCTGCAGAGACGCATCAGGAGCAAGCATGGGGGACGTGCAGAGAAGCTTTTTTTCTAGCAGCCTTTAAAATTCCTAATCTGCCCCAATGTATCATCTTTCCTGCTGGAAACAAATTGACTTCCAGCGTTCCTCCTTCAGGCGTGATCTGGGTTTCACACAGTGTAGTCGTGGTATCACTGACTGACATTGTCTCACATAGGTCCTGAACCAAATATCACACACAGCTTTATTCCAGAGACTTATTTTTGTATCTGTCCTGGCTGTCAATAGCTGCCAGAAACTGGGGAGAGCCTGCAGGTGTGAGGAGGGAGATTCCTGGGCCCTCGTCACCCTGCTCCCTGTGGATGTTCCCTGGGAATTTCACACACCAACCCCGTGTGACCTCCAGCTCTTTGGCGCAGTTCAGATCGTTGAAGTTCTGCAAAGCCCCCTCCCTGGTTTTCCCCCCAGCTAGAGCCTTAACTCTGGGTTTCTCCTGTAGCTGTGTAGCAGGGCCGAACCCTGGCAGCCTGGAAGCAGAGTCTGGGTGGCACACTCGGGAACAGCCGACTCCCTGGGCTTTGTGCTTTTCAAGGAGTATCTCTAAAGACACTAGAAAAGCCGTGGTGAAACTTCCTCTGCAGCCACAACCAAGTCCTGTGTTTGTGATGGGTCCTGGGTGGGTCAGTGCACGGTTGTCATGTCCTGAAGGCTCCGGGCAAGGCACTCGCTCCGTGCTCAGCTTGGAGAGAAAAAGTGTTTTCCCATCCTTTTTGCTTATTGTCTTTAGATTGAAACTTGTTATTTATAAGTGTGTACGTTAGAGCACCTACACGTCAGGGTTTTAATTAACTGTCCGTTACTGATGCAGATAAAATTAGTTTTAAATGGAAAAAAAAAAAAAAAAGAAGAGTCTATTTTGATGGATTAAAATAATGTGGGCAGTGGGCTTGTGTGGGTCAGCGAGTCCAGCTGCAGAGAGCAGACAGACCGAGCTCCGAGGGGTGACAGCCCTTCCCTAGGCCAGACTTGGCACTCCCCAAACACCCGCAGTGCCGTGCGCCAGCCACAGTGGAACCCCAGCCCCTCACTCCCCGAGCCCCTCACTGAGCCCCTCGCTCCCCGACCCCCTCCCCGAGCCCCTCACTCACCGAGCCCACCGTCTGTTTGTCACCGTCCCCGGTCCCCCGTCCTCCGCTCGGCATGCAGCAACAGCGTTTTTTAACGAGGAATTCAGAGCCTCCAGATAACTTTTGAAACTTTTTTGCTTGGTGGGTGGTCTTTTCATGCAAATACGTCAGGGTGGGTTTTATATTTTGTAGAGGTTTTGTCCTATTTTAATGCTCTTTGTATGGCAGTCTGTATATAGTGTGGTTTGGTTCCTTCTCCGACTCTTTCCTGAAACTTTGGAGTAACTGATTTTGTGCAACTGTGTTTTGAATAAAGCCATGACAGTGTTAAATTAAAGACAACAGCCCTGCAGCACTCTTCTGGTAACTTTTAGTTGTAACAAAACATGTTTCCTCCCCATGTGTGCTGTAAATTTTAAATTAAAAAGTTTTCAAACCAAATTATTTCAAATAAATTGAGACTATTGTATTGGATTACTTCTCAGCGTATGTCCACCTGTGGAAGGAATGCAGTAAGTGAAATTTCTCTCTGGTTGTGTTTAAATGGGGTGGAAATCTGCAGAATGGTGTGTGTTTCTGGGAATGGAACTTGGACTTGTGGTACTTTAGTCCTTGGTAACATTGGAACGGTCGAGGAAGGATGTTCTGGAAAACCTGAATGGTTCCCTGTTTCCAGGTGAGTTTAAAACAGATGTCTCAGACATCTGAGTCTGGGTGAGTTTTGAGATTTGCTTTTCACAGATCCTGCTTTGTGCCCAGCAGCCTGAGCCAAGTCTGGTGCTGAAATACTCTTCACACAAGAACAATGTTTAAAAAAAACCTGCTGCTCCTCCCGAGCTAGAGAGAGCATTGTTTTATCCTGGAATTAGTCCAGCATTCCTGGCAAAAATCCCTTGGATGCACTTGAGAAAGCCCTTGGCAAACAGGCTTTTCTGCTGCTGGATGAGCAATTAGGCAAGAAATGGGTGGTGACTTTCTGGGATATTTTATTTAGTTTTAAAGGGTGGGGAAGAACTGCCGTTCCAGCTGAAGCCCCACGCTGGTGCCTCTACCCTCTGCACCCATTTCCCACTGAAACCTGAGTTTCAGGATGACTTTAAACAGGTTAAATCCATCTTTTGGGACTGCAGGTGGGTGAGGTAAAACCAGGCTGTGCCACAATACTGATGGCAAAGGATAGAGGAGAAAGCTCAAGTGGTTTGTGGGCTCATCCTCAAAGCCAGGAAAAACCTGCTGCGCGGCTGATGGGCTCCTCAGCTTGTCATGAGGCGCGTGGAACCGGCTCTGCCTGCCCCGGCTCGGGGTTACACACCTCGGCTGCGGCCACAACGCACCTGCCGCTGCCGGGGTCCCGAGATGGAACCGGGCAGGGAGCGAGGGATGCGCCCTACCTGGGCTCTGTCCCACCGCGCAGCCCCGCCGCCCTCCATTTTGTTGCACTGAGGGGAAGCCGTGCCGGCGGGCGGCTTCTTCCGTCCTGCTCCCTCCTCCTTCTGCCGGGGCTTTTGTCTTGTGGCGCCCCTTCTTGCTCTCTCTCGGGCCCTTATCTCCCCCTCCCAGAGGTGCTGCTTCCCCTCCTCTTCCTTCCTCAGGGGTCGGGGCGCCTCTCCCCGCCTGAGGGGGCGCGCGCGCCCTCGGGAAGCTGCAACCCACGGGGTTCCCCGGCTGCGGGCAGCAGGGGCCGAGCCGCGACCCCGCCGCTGATTGGCTGAGATTTGCCGCAGTTCCGCCTTCCCGCCGCCCGCGCGCGCGGCGCCCCGCCCACGGCGCCTCAGGCCCCTCATGGCCGCCGTGAGGGGGGAGCTGTGCCCAGAGTCCGGATTGCGCCCCGAAATGCCCCATTTCCACCCCAAACAGGTACTGCTCCCCCCGGCTTTCAGGAGAGGCTTTTCCCCTTCTGGCGTGTGAACTTCATTTCGGTGATGGAAAACAACTTGGTTCAGAGTCCAAAAGGAGAAAAAAGCCGAAAATACAAACCGTGATTACGAAAGTAGATGTCAACGTCGTGTGAGGAAGAATAAATTCAGCCAAACTTTGGTACAAAAGCACCGGGTAAAGATAGGAAGAAATTCCTCATAAAATTATTCAGGTTGCCTAGTTAAGCCCAGTAGCAAGATAACTCCAAAGCGTGTGTTTTTGGGCAGCTCCTGCTTCCCTCTAATTCCTAATGTTCTCCAAATTTCTCCTGCTTTTCCCAGGGCAATGTGGCATGTGCAGGTTCCAAGGCAAATCTCTCCTTTTCTCAACTACATCCCCAGATCCCGTTGCCCATTTAAAGGTCAATTTAACCCACCACAGTACTGAAGGTGTTTGGGGTTATTGTGACTCAGGGTCAGGGGAGTGAAGGCCTGGGGCTCCCACAGGTCAGACTTTCAATAAAGGGAGAGGTTTTTTAGTATGAAATGTGACCAAGAACTACTAGAACTGTTGCTATTCCCACACATTCCAAAAGGACCAGTTAGTCTTTTCGCCCCTTTATTCTCCCTCAAATGAAATTAATTTTAGAAAACTCGTACTGCCGAGGATGTAAGCCCCAAGGGTCTCCCGCTGCCTATCCCACAGGCAGCTCACTTTCAATTTTCCTCATATATATTTTTATGTGAGGATGGGGAAGCCGATATGCTCGTGGAATCCCATGAATTCAGGAATTTGGCCTTGGAGAAAACTGTAAAATCCTTGGAGCTGCATGATGGAGTAACGAGAAATTTTAGAATGAAAACTGCCCCATTTTCCAGAGATGTTGATTTTGGCAGCAGAGCTGCCGTATGCTAAAAATACACCAGTTTCACTGGTCATACCCATGGCAAAGGCCTGAACCAAAGAACGAGATCTGAGTTTATGAGATAAAAACGATGCTTGGATTATTTTTATCCGTTTGTGAGCCTCCTGGTGGTGCCGGGGCTTTGCTGTCACGTTAGATGCGCACACTCGTGCTCTGCATTTGCTCATCGATCGGCTGGCACAAATGGAGATCAGGAATGCAGCTCCCCCGGGGTGCCAAACCCAGGGCATGGGACAGAAGGAGTCAGGGACAGCAGCTGCTTGAAGCAGGACATGGAAAATGTCCCTCTGCACCGCCTGGGGCAGGGAAATTCCTGTTGCTGCTGCTGCTGCGAGGTTTCTCACTGCAGTTAGAGTTTGTTCTCCCGAGGAACACTCTTCTGGTTTTCTGGTTTTAAACTTTAAAATTACAGTTCACAGTATGCTTCATAGCATTATTGGTTTCTGCTTTGAGTGTGTGTCATTAAAAAAATAATAAAAAATGAGCCCCAAGAATAGCCAAGGAAAGTCTTTCCTATTGCTTCTCATTTAATTGGCACAAATGAGGGAGAATCCAAAAAATAAACGTTTGGCCACAACAGAAAACCAGCAGAAAACCAGCAGAAAACCACAGGACACATTAAAACTGGGAACTCCTGGCATCATGGAGAAAATAATTCAGTTCTAGAAAAAAATGACCCCAGAGTGTGGATTCATGTTGGAAAAGGAGCTGGTCTCTTGAATGTGAATGAAACATGTTCACCCACGGTGTTTGAGGGGCATCCCCTTCTAGACTAGAGTTAATTTAAAATAATCTAGTGATGACTGAGGAGCAGCCAGCCAGAGCTCCTCAGAATTGCCTGGGTGAGGCGCTGATATCTTCTGGCCATTTGTGAGGGGCTTGGTCACGTCCCTGTCCCTGGAATGTTGGGGACGTGCAGGAATCCTGTTTGATTGGGAATGTGAGGCTGGGAGGGAGGGAGGGAGGGAGGGAGCTCCTGGCTAATGGCGTATTGAAACTAAGGCGTCCCTGCAGAAAATGACTTTCTGAACTCATTTCAGAATCACATCTGTGTCTCAGCTTCATCACCACTATGAGTCATAATTATTCTGCTTAAAAGTCTGCTGTGGGTTTCTTCTACGCTCCGTGTGTTTTGAGTGAGCTCCCATGTCACAGCAAAACCCAACTGGAATGATTTGGGTAATTTGTGTTCCTGGAAACCAGGAGCGTCTTCAGTCTGTTCTTTCATCAGCGTCACTGCTGGAGGATCCACACCAAAAGCTGTAGGATCAGCCTTGGGAATTCAAATCTTGCCCTGTTTTGTCATAAGTGTATTTAAGAATGTAATTGAGTGCTGACTTTAATGGCAAATATTGGCTGTGCTCGCACCCCCCGTGCACACCCACCCCATACTCCTGCTACAGTCGTGCAGCTCCAAAAGCTTCTGCTGTTATATTCTGTTTGGGGTGTGCTTGAAGCACAAACCTGTGGAGATGAGAATGTTTTCTCTGATGATATACTGAGGGGTATTTCCATTTCAGTCATGTAGTGCTTGGGAGGGGGAAGGTTGCTTGTTGATGAAATCTCTTACATTAACATACTACACAAATTAATGAGGTTTTTCCTGAGAGAGCCCTTTGTTTCCCACAATCATGCAGAGTTCCTCCTCATTCACATCCCTGCACAGACCACATTATTCCTCTGCAAGCAACAAGAGGAACAGAAGGAGGAAGAATAGCA
The DNA here is from genome assembly GCF_903797595.1 of Erithacus rubecula. Lineage (NCBI taxonomy): Eukaryota > Metazoa > Chordata > Aves > Passeriformes > Muscicapidae > Erithacus > Erithacus rubecula. The sequence goes on along the minus strand of NW_027636168.1, from coordinate 898,595 downwards.
ACCTCTCTGCTCTGAGATTCTGGACGCTGGAGGCTCCAGTTGCTGCAGAATTTCTACACAAATGTTAAGCATTCTCACTACAAAGAAAAGTCCCAGATCAACACTGAAAACCAAAAAGTATTCCCTAGAACAAAGCGAGAAATCCCAGAGAAGAGAGGAACAATCAAATGCCCGCAAATTCGGGAATTCTCGTGTACATCTCAGTGCGAACTTTAGTAACGTTCCCAAATCTCTCTCCTGTCTCCAACACACCGGGATTTCTAGGGCGTGCAAGGGAATCGAGCAGGTCTGTAGCAAAGCTGGGCCGCCTGGCCGGGCGGGAGCGGGCAGCACTGGGGTTCGCTGCTCTTGGATGGATGTTCCGTCGGTCGGCGGGTGCTCTGCACGGGGATCCCCGCGTGATTCCCCGTGCGGGGCAGCCAAGGGAAGCGGTTCAACACTGCGGATCCTGCAGAGCTGCCGGTGCTGTTGTGCGGTGCGGTGCTGCGGGGAGCTCGGGAGCGGAGAACGAGCGCTAGAGGGCACAGCGCGACCGGCGACCGGCGGGGAGCAGAGCCCGCCGCCTCCGAGCCGCCCCCGCCACGGGACAAGCGGCTCCTTGGGATGGCACCGGCCTCCTTAGCGTCAGTAACTCCGGGCCGAAAATGCGGCAGAGAATCGGAGAATATCCCGAGCGAAGGGACTCGCACAGACAGGCTGTGGTCTCGACACCCCTGGACTGTTTCAGGTTGGATGGAGCCTGGAGCAACCTGCATTTGTGGAAGGTTTCCCTGCCCATTTCAGGCGATGGGACTGCACGGTCTTTAAAAAAAAATGCAGGAAATATGTGGTTGGAATTGACTGAACTTGGCGGGTTTATGCTGTTCTTTGCACTGGGTGCCATGGAAGTTTGGTGATGATAAACTTTCCTGATTAATTTCTGATCTCCCTTGTTGCCTCCCAAGAAACCAAGATTTCCCAAGATATCTTTTCTTTCCTATTACTTGATTTCTAGAAACTTGGAAGGAAAAACTCCAGAAGGAGTAACCCTTCTGTTTCCTTCTGGTTTAATTTTGCTACATCTCCAGTAACATAAATAATTTTATAAGTGATATAAAACATTTCCAGAAAGCATACACTGAAAGCATGAAGCCCTGAGGATCCTCTGCCCAAACTAACTCCTTCCTTCCCTCTCTCTCTGTGTTTCAGTGAGCGCTCCAGCAGCCTCATTGTTTGGATAATGCAGGGTGCCAGATGGCTGTAAATATGTTCACAATCCTCCTTGCCCTGCTCCCTCCTCCCTGGCACCCTCACTGCTCTACCCAGTGCTGAGCACCTGGTCTGTTCCTACTTGGAGTCTCCCTTCTCTCCTCTGGAGCTAAATTGGCACTGCTGGTTTATATTTTCCCTTTAAATGAAGTGGGAAAATCTTAGGGAATGTTTTGTGCCAGGGAATATTGAATACTTCCTTCACTGTCACTTGCACCATCGGTTCATTGAAAATGTGCCTCGTGCCCTGTGGCATCAGTTTCCTTCCCGCAGGAATCCTGTCCCTGACTCAGGAAGGTGCAGCTCACCTGCCAGGAATCCTGAGGGAGGAGCAGCTTCTCCTATTTTGAGCACAGCCATCTCACCCTTGGCATGGGGTAAGGGCACACAGAACAGGGTGATTCATCCCAGCTCGTGCCTCAAGGACCTGGCAGAGGCAGAATCTGAAGAGCCAGCCCCATTCTTCCTGCCTCACAGGCTCTGGGTTCATTGTCAGACTCTGATCCTGTTATTCCATAACTCAGGGCCCAAATCCTGGGACCTGAGCCCCTGAGATAGCTTTTCTGTGTAATGAAACATTCCCAAACTGCTGAGCAGTTTAAAATGACAGAAAACTGTTTAAATGGCACTGTAAAAGGGAAGTTGGTTTTAAAACATCTGAGAATACAGGCAGTGACGTTTTAAGAACTGAGGAATAAACTGAGGTCACGAGCTGCCTGAGGAACACTGCAGCAGCACAAACTCAGGTCACAGGAAGGGTGAGCTGTGCCCATGAAGAAACAGGAATTCAGCCAGATTTGTGTGTGGTTTTGCTCTCGTTGATGAGCTGGGTGGGTGAACTGTTCCCTGGAAGGCAGGAGGGAGCAGATGGCAGCAGGCAAATACCTGACTTCATCAAGGAGAGAAACCAATATTCCAAAGGATCTACTTGACATACAGAGGCCAAATGTTGTTTTTATGAGCCAGTATGAGCCAGACCTGTCATTCAGTGAACTTTACCCGTTTGTGTCCTGCCAGCAGGCCCAACCCCAGTGACCCTGTGAGCTCTAAAGGACAGAGAGGAGCAGCCTGGAGCAGGCGTTCCGAGGAGGCTTTTCCAGGAGCCACCAGCGTTCCGAACGCCGCCTCGCGATTTCTGGGAAGCACGACTCGCAGCTCGCTCTGCAGAAAGGTAGACAGCTCTCAGATTATATATAGCAGCACGTGGGCTGGGAGGAGAGGCACTGGGCTGCAGGGAGCGGGAGGCTGCTCTGGAGAAATGCAGGAGTGTCTGCAGCACAAAGCGCAGTGGCACTGGCGAGGAGCCGGCCAGCACTGGCCTGCTGGCAGCTGGCACCGTGGAGTGCGGGAGAGCCCTGGGCAGGCAGGGGCAGCTCTTGGTCCTGTTCCACCCCTGCCATGGGACACCTTTCACTAGCCCAGACTGCTCCAAGCCCCATCCAGCCTCGGGCACTTCGGGGATGGGGCAGCCACAGCTCCTCTGGCAGCCCGTGCCAGGGCCTCAGCACCCTCACAGGGAAGAATTCCTGCCCAAAATCCCATCAAAACCTCCTCTCTTTCAGTTTAAAGCCTTTAATGACTCAGCCCATTTGTTGAGAGATGTCCACATCTCCACTGGCTCGTTCCAGTCAATGCCAGACCTTTGCCTACTTTGCCCAGTGTCTGTGGCCTGTGAGCCACAGATTCCTCCAGCTCTGAATGGTTCCCTCTGTCCTCCTGTCCTACATGTATGGGCTCTTTATTCGACCACAGCCCCCATTCTGTCAGCCCCGTGGCAGGGGTTTGCAAGGAGAAATCCCCATTTCAGTGCTGAGCTCCCAAGCACTGCTCTCAGGAGGGGGCTGAGCTCTGCCCTTTGATCTCTGGCTACTCTGGCCTCTCCTAAACATTCTCAAATATTAAAAAGATATTTAAATCCCATCTTGCCTTTTGATTTGTGTTGAAACAGAGCAACGCATTTTTAAATACATTACAACATAAGGAAGTGGAAGAGTCACTGTAGTTTTCAAGCCTTCAGGAAATTTTATAGAGTCAAACAAATCAGCAGTGTCTGAAAGCAGAGATTTGATATTCCTGGGCCAAGCTCAAGAAACACTTCCAATAGTACAGGTACAGCTGCACCTTTCACCTTTTCCGTGGTGTCACTTTACCAGGTGTCATGTCAAACATTCCCAGTGCCAAACCAGCCCCTCTGGCACTCAGGGAACTCTCAGCCTGATGAGGAGCTCTCTGTCAGCTCAAATTGGATTTAGGGAAAAGAAATGCGAGGCACTGTACTGTGTATCTCACCAAAGAATTCCTTCCTAAAGAGAGGGAACACACACAAATCTCCACATGTGCATATTCCAGGGATACATTTACACACAGGTATATTTGGCATACAAAACCACTGGATTTTTCCCTTTTCTCTCTCTCTTTTTTTTTTTTTTTTTAAGGGAAGTGGGTCTGTTCTTTCTGAGCTTTAATTTGAAAACCCAGTTGGAACTTGTTAAGTCAATAATTATTCTTGTGAATGTGGGTCAAACTATTTTATGTCTCTTCCTCTCAAGGGACTTGGAAGAAGATTTAATCTTCCAGCACTCCAAGGCAGGAAGCACCACACTTCCCATTTTATTTCAAAAGTCCAAACTGATTGTCCCATGGGGCTAAAAGCTGATGAGGGACAGGGCTGTGTGAGCAAGCAGCATTGCTGGAGTTCACCTGCAGTTGCTGACACAGGTACCCAGGAAAGAATGCCCCCAGCTCTGGTAACCTGTTGGAGTGCCTTGGGATCCCATGGAATTTATTCTAAGGGTATGCTGAACATATTATTCAGTTGGGATATTGGAGGGTCTATAGCTTCCCACCTTCCACCTCTGGACACAAATCCTACATTCTCTTTTTAAGGCATTTGCTTCATTGGACAAAAAAAAAGAAAAAACAACCCCAACAATTTCTGCAGTTTTCTCCATCAGTAACTCCAACAAATCCTTCTGCACATCAGGAGCCTTTGGCTGTGTTGAAAAATTGCATTTATCCACCCCCTCCTCAGCCTGAAAACCCTCTGCCATGAGTTACTGGTGTTCCCACTCCACTGTGGAGGTTAGGGGCTTTTTACAAGGATGGAAACTGCTGGAGAAACTGGACTTTATCCACCAGAATTTTCTTCCTGCGAACTGCTTTGTTAGGTGTAATTCCAGCCTGCAGAATAGCCCACTGCTGCTGGAACAACATGAACCCGTTTCTGCTTTACACCCGAGTTTTGCTGCCCGTCAGCAGTGTGAAAGTTGCCTCCAAGTGTAATTTCTATTTAAAGCCTCCCAAAGCCTCTTAGTCGGTACTTGCTGCTTTCCAGCGGCCTCTCAGCACTGCGGAGACTCTGCCCCCGGATCTGCAGTGGCTCAGATTTAGGGATGGCCGAGCTGTGGGGCTGCACCCCAAAACGTGCTCCCTGGGCAGGAATCTCTGGGCTGGGGTCAGCTCCATCTGAGCACAGCCCCCGTGGCCTGTGGGGTTTGTTGGGTTTTCAGCCGTCTCTTCCCGGGCTGTTGGGTGCCAGTGTTTCTTTCCTGGGGTCATGGAATCATGCAGTGGTTTGGGTCTCGGGAGGGCTTTACATTTCACCCAGTTCCATCCGCAGGGAGGGACCCCTTCCACTGTCCCAGGCTGGCCTCGGACACCTCCAGGGATGGGGCCAGCACAGCTGCCATGGGCACTCTGTGCACTCAGCACTCGCACAGGCAGGAGTTTCTTCCCACGAGTTCCATCCTAAGGTGTCTCTCTGTTATTCCCTTAGAAAGGCAGAGGACGGAGGAAGGGAGGGAGGAGGGGGTTCGCTTAAAGCTTTTGAGGCGGAGAGGTAGAAAATAGCCAAAAAAAGGCGCTTTGTCTGTGAGGAAGGGTGGGCTGCTGCCCCGCGGTCCTTATTTGGCCGGGAGCGGGAGCATCCCCGGGATTGGCTGTGCTGGGAAGCGGGCAGGGAATGCAGGCTGGAGCCGAGTGCCAGCTGACGAGCACGGCGCACGCTTGCCCACTCCGCAGCATGTGTCGAGCAAATCGCAGCTATTTTTGTAGGAGACGCTTTGCCTACATCTTAAGAATCCTGTCCCAGTCCCGTCTCCCTGTGTGTAATGGGAAATCCCCTTCCCAGCCCCCTTTTCCCTGCTCTGTGCGTGTTTTCAAGGCACGGTTGGGCAGAACCCAAAGTTCTCGGCCATTACCAGGTTCCAGACTGTGCACTGCCCGGCCAGGGCGCTCTGCGTCCCTGTAATGATCCAGTGTTTGTCTCCAGACCCGTCATAATTGCCCCGGTGACAATAGCGGCCCTTTCTGGAGCGGCTGCGGCCGCGGCGCTGCCGGGCGAGCTCAGCCCTTTGTGCGGCGTTATTCCCGCATGGGAACGGCAGCCCCACCGAGCTGGCCCTGCACAAAGCCACCTCTGTGCTGCCCTGGGCTTTGCAGCTCCATGCCAGCGCCTTCGGGAATGCCACCAGGGCAGGGGCCAGCAGGCACCGGGGAAACACGGGCGGGAGAACTGTGGGGGATCAGCAGAGAGGCAAGATCCCCAAAACTGCCCCTGGGAGCTTCAGGACCTCCCTGAAGAGCAGGGCAGGGCTGCTCAGGTGTGCCAGAGGCGGCTGCACCAGCAGCTGCTCGTGTGACTTTTCAGCCCTCCCCCGAGTGTGTGCTGGCTCTTCCAGAGGCCTCTGCTCATCGGCGTGGCCATGAGCATTCCAAAATCCCAGGCGAGTTCCTGGTGTGGGAGTCACAAATGCAGCACCTGCTGGCACTACCTGGAATGCAGGGCACAAGCAAAGTTCAGTAGCTCCTTGCAAAAATTTTTGTGAAGCAATCCAGTTCATCAACATGGAAAAGCACTGGAAATTATCTCTGGAAATATGGAGTCTGGTTAAGCCGAACTCATTGAGAAAAGTTTGGGAGTTGGTTTTATTTTTTCTTTAATTTAAAAAATCCCTGTCATAGCAGCCAGGAAAGAAAAGAGAAAACACCAACCACAACCAGGAAGTAACTCAGTGGGTTTAATATTTTCGTGGACTATTTGCCATGTAGGTAAGGGAATTCGGTTTCCTTTTAAAAAACAAGGAACAGTCGGATGCTACCACGAGCGGGACACAGCCACGTCCTGCTCGTGGGTGTGAAAGCTGAGCCAGCCCGTGAGCTGAGGATCTGAGCTCTGCTCCGGGCTCAGCTTTCATTCCAGCGAGGCTGATTCAGACCTTGGGCAGCACAAGCAGAGCCTGCTGCTGTCTGACTGTGACACCTGAGAGAGCAAGGCAAACCTACCAAAACTTGTGGCTTGTGGTGTCTGCCTCCCGCACACACCCCCTGATTTTTCAGCTCAAAGAAAAGGTAAAAAAAAAAAGACAAATGAGAATGGAAAAGCCCAAACTCCCCCAACTGCCTGTGTGGGCTGTTGAATCCAAGGCTTTGATCCTCTGGTTGCAGAGAAGGGAAGACACATCACTGCAACCTCCCACTGCTCGGGGCCAAAGGGGTCTGTGAAGCATTCATGGCCCCACAGGATCAGGGTGGATATGGAATGTGTCACTGCTGCCCTTCTGGAGGGCTCTGTGCACCCCAAAGTAACAGCTGCCAGCCCCAACTTCTCTAGGGGACTGTGCCAGGACAGAGCTCTGTGAGCTGCACCCAGCAAATGTCTCAATGGCCTGTGCAATGCTGGAGACCACACTGGGCTTCCCACATACTCAGAATAATGGATAATTCCATTAATTTCCACACTCAGGATCCAGGATTCCTGGATAATGAGGACTTGCAGGCAGTGCTGGGAATGGACACTTTTCCTGACCTTTTAATGTCATTTATTTTCTGAGAGGGAGCAGGGCAAGTGTCCTGGTGAGAGAGATGTAGTTTGGGGCACAGCACAGACACGAGAGCAGCAATGCCAGGGCTCGTCCAGCTCCAGCCCATGGGATGCTCCAGGCAGACGTGGGCAGTTCCCGAGGAGCAGTGCCTACTCCTGTCCTTGCAGCCAGACAGGAGCTGGGGCCTGCAGTGCAAAGGGAGCTCTTACAAAGGAGGTATAAACTGCAACTGATTTATTGGAACACTGGGTTGAGTCATCAGGGGATGTGATGGAGGAAAGGAAGGGTCCAAGCTTTGAGAAGCAAATTTGGGTGAGAACAGGCACCTTTTCACTCTTTTGAACACTGTAAATAATAATAATAATAATTAAAAAAAGATCAGCTGGCCGCCCTCCCCAGTCCCTCCCGCCCATCCCAAGGCTTGCCTTCACATCATGCTCTTCCTAAACTGCGACTGTGAGCTCTGTTTGGGCTTCGAGTCTGACTGCTGCAGCTCAAACTGTTTGTACAGGTCCCTCAGCTCTTTGATCTCCTGCAGCACCCTCTTGGCTTGGCTCCAGGTGGAGGAAGCCTCCCCCAGCAGCCTTTCAGATTCCTGCAGGATCCTTTCAGAGTCCGACTTGGAAGATGAGGAGGAAGAAGAGGTGGTGGTGATGGTGGTGCTGGTGTTGGAGTCCTTGGTCTTTCTCTTGCCTTCCCCATAGCCCTTCACCTCTGTCAGCAGTTCCTGAGTTTTTTCCAGTTTCAGTGCAACCAGTTCCTGTATCCGGGACAGCTGCTCCGGCTCCGCCGAGGCGAACTGCGCCTCCAGCCCCTTCCTCAGCACCGCCCGGTGCGCGGAACAGTCCCGTCGCGACAGGATTTCTTCCATGGAGGCACATTTATTCTTTTCTGAGTGCGACAGCTTTTTGGGGACCTGCGGTGTGTACATGGTCCCTTTGTCAAAGGAGTCGTGGCAGTGGCCAGCCCTGTCCCACGGGGTCACCTCCTGCCGCGGGAGGCTCCCCGTGCGCCCTTTCTCCGGTGCCCCGGCGCTCTCCGAGCCCGAGCGGCGCCGCCCGGCAGCCAGGTGTGCCACGGACTTGTCCAGGTCCACCCGGAAACTCTCCTCGCAGGTGCCCTGATCCTCCGGAGAGGCGTCTTCCTCCTGGATCAGGTCGAGGGTCAGCATTCCGTCAGAGGTTGAGGTAGATGCCTGGAGGAGCAGAAAGCAGAGCTGGGTTGGCACCAGCGCGGAGGCCCCTGCTTCCAGGGAGCTCCCTCAGGAACACTCCCTCACTCAGTGACTGAGCCTGGGGCTGGGCTTTGCCACAGGCTTTGCACAGTGAAGTTCCCAGGAGAACACAGGATGAGAGCCGATGACCCAGAGCTGTCCTTACGGTAACTCTGAGTTCAGGATGGAGCTCTAGCACCGGCTCTCCTTGCACTTACTTACAAATGGAACACTTGCAGGGGAATTTCACCCAAGCAGGTGTCTGGGATGGGCTGTACCTACCACAGCCATGAGGTGACCCCGCGTAGGAGGGCGCCGGGAGTGCTGGATCTTGGCTCTGTCCCGCGTCGGGTGGGCAAGGAAGCTGTCCTCTTCCACGGTGACCTGCAGGGTGACACAGGCTGTGAGCACGCAACACAAGCCCTTCCCAGCTCCTGGAGCTGTGAGCAGGAGACGGGCACGGAGTGGGGTGTGGAAGTCCAGCCTGGTCTGTCCCCTTTGCACCATGATGGGATTACATCTGCCCAAGTCATTCCTGACAACTGGACCTGCCTGCAAAGGCTCCCGTGTCAGACTCCCCTGGAAGCCATCTCTCCCAGTGTTTACTGTGCTGTTTCCTGCTCTACAGCCTCTACCATAGTCTGACCTTGGTTTTCCTTCACTACAGGCTCTGTGCTGCCATCCAGGAGAGGACAGTGCCTCCTGGCAGTGCCGTGGTGCTGTGGGAAGCTGAATGGAAGATCTGAGACGGGCTTGAGCTGAGGAAGGGCTGCCATGAAACATTAATGTGAGAGTCAGTCCTGGAGCGAGGGCACAGCCTGCTGCAGGTAGGTTCTCCTTCACAGTGAAGGAAACTGGGAATGCTCACCCTGAGCTGCCTCTGCCAGCTGCCCTGGTGTTCTGAGTACACCCTATGTCCCCAGGAGGAGCCTGAACTGGGGCTGCCCCGCTATTTCTCCCTGCAGAAGCTGCTTTGTGTAACTGGGATTTACACACTCCCCTTGAGAAGCAGGAGGAGCTCTGCTGGAGACACTTTGTGTGGATGTGTCCCCGAGACAGGGCTGCTCCCAGCAGCCTCAAACCTTCACAGGGCTGGCACAGGGGAGCCAGGGCTCAGCCTGAATCCTGCTCACCTCATCCAAGATCCGATTCTTAGCGCGTGTGATCGCAGAGTTGAGGGCATTAATCCACGACTCTTTCTCTTCTGGACTCACAGCCAGGAAGATCAGGTTTGGTGCCTACAAAAGAGGGAATTCAGGTCAGTGCCAGGACTCACTCAGAGCCGGGCCCTGGCCAGCGTGAAGATGACGAGGGCTCTACAGGACAGGCAAAGCAGAGCAGAGCTCCAGCCCTGTTTGCCCCACACAGCAAACCCCAGGACTGTCTACATCCCTCCCTTCCCTGCATCCCCAGGACCATCCACATCCCTGCCCACCCCTGGAGCCAGTGGCTCTTGGGCTGGCTGCAGCTGGGCCAGCCCCACATACCGTGTTTCCAGGCTGCCTGGAGTGGGCAAGGGTAAATTTGCTGTGGTTCTTTTTGCTTCTACTTTTAGACTTCCTGAGTTCTTCACATTTCTCATAGTCACTCAGGTCAAATGTTTCCTGTATGTTTTTCTCATCCTTTACCTGCAGAACAGGAAGAAAATTAGAGCTTTGCAGATGTCAGACAGAGACTCTGCTGCTCCAGCCAGCAGAATTTCAACGTGAGAGTTTCCACTTGTCTCTTCTGGAATGAGGGGGCATATTTAGAAGGATAGCAAGAAAATCACTTTGCCAGGTTAACTCCAGCCTCTTCTACCCCCAGAGTTCCTGGTGCCAGGCTGAACCGTCACACAGGTGTGATCAGACACAGCATTCCTGCTTGTGGACTCTCAAAATGAGAGAGGATTTACTCCAGCCACAGGAAGAGGGCCCTGTGTGCTGGGAGGGGGCTGGGGTGGAGGTGGGAGGTGCAGGAGAAGTCCCTAGGGGACACTTTGAGCAAAAGGGAAATGGCAAAGCTGTCCATACCCTTCCTCTTCATCACTCTCCTAATGCACCATCCTCAATCCCACTCCTACCACAGGGAATTTCTGCTCTTCCATGGTAAACACGAGGAATTAGGGACTGGGCTGGGGGAGTGCTCGGCTCTGCATGCCCATACAGACAGGCTCAAATCCACATCCATCTGCTCAATCCGACTGCAGCCAGTCATCCCAGGCTGAGGGGCGTGGAGGGGTGTAACCCGGCTGCTGGAAGGCAGGTGGTGCTGAGCTCTGAGCCTCGCATATCCCGAAAGGACTCCACCCCATTTCACACATTTCCTCCTCAGTTTTGGGAAGCACCGAAGGGACTCCCCCAATTCTTCCATAGAATTTAATCAAAGAGGGTGACTAAACCAGCTTCCTAACCAGAGGCATGGATAAACTGACCATCTGGCCCTGCCTGAGGACGGCAGCTCCCCTCTGTCCCGCATCCTTGTGCTCCTGAGTGTATCCCCAGGACCCACAGCACAATCACCGGCGCTGCCACCGCGGCCCGGAGCTGGTTCCTGCCTGAGACACATCCCCAGTCTGGCTGTGGTAACAGAGACTGTCTGGCTGCACATCCTGCACGCTGCTAATCGGCTTTGATCTCTTCCCACTCCCACCCTGCAATCCACCTCTTTCCAAGAATCTCGGCTGAATTCTGCCCAACTCATTTACAGCAGGAAAAGCCGACCCCCCTCCGAGCCCCCAGCTGTGCTCTGCAGCTCAGATCAGAGCCCCTGCTCCAGATGTTTGCTCATGTGGGTCAGTGGAGCTTCCCCAGTGCAGAGCTCACACAGCTGGGACAGCCTCCTGCCTCCACGAGTGTCCCCAGGAGGCTGCAGGACAGAGCAGGTGTCTTTGGTTCAGACAAACACTCTGCAGGGGCAGATCATCCTTTAAATGGGCTCTGACACTGCACTGGGACACGCTGAGGGATCTCACCCTCTGGGCAAAAGAAAGGTAAAAGGCAACTCCAGAGGCACTTGCCCGCTCTTTTGTCCTTTGTGGGAGGCTCCTGAGGCCAAAAGGAGGGAGGTGGTGGCATGAGAGGCAGCTCAGAGAAGCCTTGGAGGTAGGAGAGGCCGAGGACAGTCGTGCAGCCCATTCTCCACGAAAACAGAACAAAAACAGCCCCTGAGGAGCCACAGATTTACTGGGACAATGTGGCCAACAGAGCTGAAACCCCAGTCACTGTGTCAATCACAGGTGGGTGATGAACCTGCAGGGTGTCCCCTCCTCCATGTTCCCCACGAGATAGGGGCTATCCAAATCAAACCTTCCAGGCTTCTCCAAAGAGGATTTGGCTGATTCTGCCCAGGAGGAAGCAGCCTCTGGTATCAGTTCTCAATAGGAAAGGATGGAGCAAGAGGTTGATGGTTGGTTTTAGCAAAACCATTCCCAGATGGGAGGTTTCCAGAAGGTCTTTCCCTCCCCACAACGGCCAGGGCTGAAGAATTGAGGGACCTCAGAGCCTAGCAGGCACATGGGTCCTGCTCTCTGTGCCGTGTGGGGAGCTCAGGATTGAGAGGATTAAGGTGAATCAATCCCAGCAGGTCCTGCCCTTGCAGTCTGCTGACATTGCTGTTGAGTTGTAACCATCTGAGGCAGGCAAAATAACCTTACCCTGTGCTTCCACCTGGCTACTACCTGTGGCCAGGTGAGGGAAGAGAAACAGAGGCATGGAAAAAGAATGAGCCCCTATCCCTACAGCAGGGAACATTTCTCTGCAGCCATGGGATCACACAGCCCCAGCAGCTGCCCCTGATCAGGGCGTCACTGGCTGTGCCACAGTGACACTGCTGACACTGCTCAGCCCCAAGGAGAGGAGCTGCATTCCTTGCACTCCTTGCACTCCTGTCACTCCTTCCCCCGCAGCTGCTGCCTGCCAGGGCTGGTCCCAGGGGCACCCAGCACTCCCTGTGCCGAGATACGGGGGCTGTGGGTCAGAACACCAGCGTGGCACCCAAATCTCTTTTCCAGGGGGTCACAGATGTTGATGCTTCCAAAGGTCTGCTCCCAGAGGAAGGCAGCAGAAGGGCCTCTGGCCTGGGTTAATTAACTGCCCTTGGCTGTCTCACTGGTAAGAGTTTGAATTTCCCCATCAGTCACCTGCAGTGACTCCAAACCTCCTGGACCCAGGAGGGTCCAGGTCAGGGCTGTGTTTTGGAGCCAAACTGTGCACAGAGGGGCAGGGCAGGTGCTCAGTCTCACCAGCCTGTGATTTGAGGTGATCATTTGCTTGAGCAGTTCCCTGCCGCCATGGGACATGGAAAAATGCGGAAGGTACAGAAAATCACAAGACACCAGTGTAAGGCACCCACGGGACACTCGGGAGGTCACAGTGGGGCTCAGGGTGCAACCAGAAACCTCAGTGCAGCCAAATACCCAAACACGGGCAGTTTGCAGACAGACAGTTCCCCTTGCAGGCTGCCACCAAAGTTTCAGTTCCTCCAGCTGAGCAGCTCTGCTTCAGCAAGGCTGGAGCTTCCTGCAGAGCTGGCTGAAGCCAGCTGTCACTGGGACAGGGATGCACACACGCCTGGGCAGGACTGTCCTTGTCACTGCCCTCAGCTGATGAGGGGATGGTGGCAGGACGCGGCTGCTTCAGTCCCTTCTCCAAAGAGTCACCACCAAGGCCACCAGAGACACAGCTCCCCAGCTTTGCGGAATTATGACATGGTTTTGGGGGACCTTAAAGCTCTAAAAGCTTTAGAGAGCCGAGCATGCAAACGCGCCAGCCCCTCGGCTGGAACCAAGAGCGCGAGGACTTCTCGAGTGCTCTTGTGCTAATTGAGCCGGTGCCTTTGGTGGCAAACACGGGAATGCTCAAGAGAAGCGTTTCCTCATCCCCCTCACCCCTGTCTGCAGCCCCAGCTTCCTGCGAGGAAGCGCCGAGCTGTGTCAGCCCAGCCAGGCAGCCGCAGAGCCGGGCCAGGAACAGGAACAATTCCCAGAAATGTGCCGGGGGAGGGACCCAGAGCCAGGGGAAAGAATGCAGCAGTGAGCTGAGAAGGTGGTGGTGTGCTCAGCAGAGCTCAGCCTGCTGCAGCTCATCTCTACTGAGCTGGTTTTGGCCGATGACCAAACGCTGAATAACCGAGGATTTTGGTGTGAGTTCACGGAGTTCAGCAGCCGTGAGGAAGTGGAGTGAGCAGGGCCAGAGCCTCCAGCTCCCATTTTGGGAGGTGTCAGACAAGTCCCACAGCTTTCAAAGGGCAGCACTCAAACACCCTGTTAGCATTTTCCATCAGCTGGGCTGAAAAACTACATTTCCTCTCCTTACAGACTTGGCTTTGCCAGGGAGAAGCCCAGGCTCCTATCAGGCACTCCTAAATTCTCCTGACAAAACAGAATAATCAGGGCTGATCTGTGACCTGCAAGCCCAGGTCCTGGACAGACAACTGGAAAAGCACACGGATTCCCAGGAGGAATCAGCATGGATATTGATGGGATTTTGTTAGTCTGAACTTTGGAGATGTCCCCATTCCAGATCTCAGCCCAAGCTCAGCTCTGAGCCGTTCTGCTCCGCGGTCTCTTCGTGCAGCATCAACACCTGCCCCATACCAACACAGCTCCTGAGGGATCCCAGGGTGGAACTGACAACTCCCCTTCCCCTCGTGCTCTGGGGAGATGGGATTCATTGCCCTGCTTCCCAGATGGAGAAATTCAGGCAAAAGTAAATCAATGTCTGGTTTGAATTCATTTAATGAGTACATGGCAGAGCCGAGGAGCTTCCAGGAGCCCTGGGATTTAACCCTTCCGGCTCCAAGATGGTGGGAAGGGCCAGGAATGTGGCTTCACCTGCAGAACCACTTCTGAGCAGCCTCTGAGCATGAGACACTGCCAGGACACAGCAGAGCAGAACCTGGAGCCACGAGCCCCCAGGATGCCAGACCCCTCCGTGCCACGGGCAGTCACCTCAGGGCACACCTGCACCACACCTTCCTGCACAGCCAGCACAGAGTCACCTGAGCACACACCAGCACCAGATGTCACCTCTGTCACCACATCTCTGCCAGCCACAGATTCTTCCATATAAAGCCTCAGCAGCGGCTGCTGCATGTTATTTATGGTCACACACACACGTGGAGCCCAGGGGCCGCCCCAGGCCCAGCTGTGAGTTTTTTCCCCTTTGAAACACAAACACAAGAGCTTCTTGTTCGGGGTAAACTCTGCATGGCCCCTCCAGCCTCATCCCTCTCTTGGGCTCCCAGCACACCTGGATTTGATCTGTGGCTGCCTAAATATCTATTGCCTGTCCCTCTGTTTCTCCCTGGTCTGCAGCAGCCAGAAGGTTGAGTCTGGAATGCCAGCACACAGCCCAGCACAACCTGGGCATTCAGGCCACTTTTTAGGCCATTTCTCTGTTACAGCAAGACCTGACCCTCTGCCTCTGCAATGTCCATGGCTCAACCAACCTTAAATCAAATCGTCCCTTCCTCTTTCCAGGTGCTGGCAGAACCAGCCCAGGCAGCCAGGCACCCAACCAAGGTCTGTCAGGAAATTACCTCCCCTGAGGGGGGACACCCAGAGAGACCAGGGTTTTATCTCAAATTCCCTGAGTTGGAGCACCTGTGGTGCTGTGGGCACCAGTGTGCCCCGTGCAGCTCTGGGCTCTCACAGGGGATAGGAAGGAGGAGGGCTCCGGCCTGGGGAGTTCTCCCTGATGCTTTTACAGAGACAAAAAGCACAGAAAGGGGGGCGTGCAAGGACAGCCAGGTGCTGGCTCAGCCTGACGGTCACAGCCGATTGCCTCCAATGTCAACAGCACGTTAAACCCCAAAGCCCAGCAAGGGGACATCGGAGGGGACACGTGTTACAACAGGATGTCGATCCGGGGTGAAATTTCCCCGTTTTCCTCTTGGCACGGGGGAAAAATGCAAGAGATCGACCTGTGAATGGCTCGATTGGAGTTGGGAGAGTGGGGTTATTTCCAAACAGAGGGAGCAGGTGGGAACAAGGCGGTGCTGTGCTCAAGGACGGAGGGCAGGCACAGAAGGGGCGGAAAGAGGTTTCAGGGCTTAACTCTCGCTAAGTGAATCCCTGCGTGTCTCCACGCTGGGAAGATGTCTCCCAGCAGAGCTGTCTGAGAATCGCTGCCAGAGCCGACACCGAGCCCGGCACCGCCGTGTGCCGGTGGGTCCCGGGGACCGGAGCACCCCCGCGGAAGCCCCGGGCCCGGCTGGCGCTGGAAGCGCCGGGGCTGCGCCTTTCATATGCAAAGGGAGGAAGGGGGGATGGGAAAGGAAACTGAAACCGATCCTACCTCCTTCTCCGAGATGTAAAGCTGATCTCCCTTCAGAACCACATAACGGTTTTTCCAGATTTCCCTAAAAATGCCTTTCCCGCAGAATTTCCGCACCCAGCCGACCTTCTCCGGCTGTACAGGTTGCTGGTTTCCATCCTGGTGCCCCTAACACAAAGCGAGAGGGAAGAAAATGGGGGGAAACGGGATTATTCTCGGTTTTACACTCCTTTTCTCCCCCCTTCCCTCTTTGCCCAACTTTTGCCTCCCCCTCCCTCCGGCCCCTCGCTCCGCCGACGCCGGGACCGAGTCCTTCCCTTCCCCGGGGTCGCTCCGCGGGGATTTTTGTGCTGCGGACACGAAGCGACAGCAGCAGCCCCGGGAGGAGCGGGCAGGGTTCCTTCCGCGGTTATATAAGACAGGCCGGTGTCTCCATCGCCTCATCCAGCGGGCATTTACCGTGGAAAGGGGAGCGGGAGGGGGATGGGCGGAATTTAAACCAGCTGGGCTTTTCTACTGCGGTGAAAATTGCATTTTGGAGCTTTTTATGAGCAATTAATCCAAGAGGTGAAATGTATGGTCGGTTTATATCGGAGCGTCTCCGCAGGCAGCGATGATCGGATCGCTGGGCGCAGCACACATAGCACGGCAAAGACCCGATTGATGGTGCCGCCGGATTTTATCGTTTCCTTGTGTTTCAATATGAAAACTGCCTGCCTACATCCCCCGGTGTGTGTGGGGGTGCGGGAGGCAGGAGGGGCAGGGAAGGAGCAGGGTTTGGGTCTCCTTGGATCTGCCGGGGGTCCGTGCGCTTTCTGCGGGGGGGGGGGGGGGAGCAGAGCCGACGCGAACAAGCGGCCGCGGAGAGACAAACCCCCTCCCCAAAACACCCAGGAGCCTCCCTCACCCTGCCTTGCCCCGGGCGGAGAGCCGCTTCCCCACTCACCCTTTTGGCAGAATTGTTTTTTTTCATGGTGGCTGGGCGCGCTCGGAGGCGATGCGGGGCGGGGGTCGCAGAGGGGGATCCGCGCTGCCTCGGCCCCGCGCGGCTCAGGCCCCGCTCCCGTTACCGAGCCCCGCGCTCTGAGCCATCGCCAGCGCCGCCGCCGCCGCGTCCCCCCCCGCCGCCACCATCCCGCAGCTCGGGGGGCTGCGCCGGGCTCCCGAGCTCCATCTATAGCCCGTGACGTCGGGGTTCGCGGCGCGGGGCGAATCGCAGCCCACGGAGGGTTTTTCTCCTTTGTCTCTGACTCACCGGGGTCGCGGGGCCGCCTCGCCCGGTGTCCCCCAGCCGCGGTCCCGGCGGTGTCACGGGTCACCGGGAAACTTCCCGGGAGAGGGAAAAGCAGCCGGGTGGCACTGGGAGGGGGTGCCTCCCCTAAAGGTGTTGGGAAGCGTGAGCAAATCTCTCTAGAGAGAGGAGCTCGGAGATTCCTGGGGAGGGGGTCGCCGCCAGCCAAGATTTGGTCGGATTCAGAGCACGGCTTCCAAAAGTGAGGAGACGTGCGGCTTCCTAAAAAATGTCTCCTTTTTTTGGCTTATTTTGTCTGCCTCCTTCACGTCCTGCAAGTCCAGAACAGTCTGAGTGTGGGACTGAGGTGACGGATGGGATTTATGGATCAGAAATGGGCGAGGTAGAGGGAAAAGCAGAGAAAGGAGAAAATGGCTCTTTCCAGAAATTGATTGATCTATCATCCATCATTGGATCAGCTTTCCAATGCCAGTGTCCATTCCATCACTGGACAACATCCCCCTCCCGTGATTTCAAGTTGTAGTTTAACCCCAGTGCTCTGGAATTAAAGCACACAGAGTTTTAGAAATGTACTTTGATTATGGGGCATTTCCAGAGCTTCTGTGAGTGTTTGTATCCCATTCTGAGTGTTGGCCATGGGGCCCAGGACCAGGATTTGCTATTTCCGTGCCTGTTTCCCCCTTTATCCCCCATGGCCAAAGCTTGGTCCAGGCAGGTTGAGGGCAGAGGGACAGATGAGCCCCAGTGTATCCCTGGGACACCACAGAACCTGCCAGTTTATTTAATGACATTTCGCCTCCCAGCCGGACTTGTCCTTCCTCTCATCCTGTTTTTGGTGGCCAGGGCCTGCAGAGCAGGGGCTGATGGCCAGGACCAGATGGCACAGGGCTGGTGGCAGTAGGACAGCTCTGCCGTGCCCTTTGAATCCAGGGCCCACGCTCTGCCCAAACGTCCTCTGGTGCCAGGGAAGTTGCCCTGAAGCCGCAGCAGGTAACGCACCTGCACACACCTCCTCATCCCTGGGAGCAGCAATTCAGCTGCAGTTGGAATCCTCAGGCTGCTCTGACAGTGAGTCACACTGTGAAGGATGTGACCAATGATTCAGAGCTGGAAACATCAACAATTGACATGAAAGGAAGGAGACAGGAGGGAACCGTCTCCCATTTCTGCACCAGAAACAGGCAGCTGCACTCACAGCAGTGGGACAGGTGACAGGGTCTGTGCAGCTCCTCACCCCAGCCCTGTGGGCAGAATGAAAAGCCTCCCCACAGTGTGTTTGTGTCTCTCCCCATGTTCACAGGGCCCCTTGGCTTCACCTGGCCCAGATGCTGTTCCTTGTGCTGCTCTGTCATAAACGGCGACTGCCAAAATCGCCTCTTCTTGCAGAGCAGATCAGCAAACTCTTGGTTTATTTACATATTTAACACCCCACACACAACATTTTGCCTCTGGATATCAAGTGTGAAGCTGCTGCCTGGAAGGCAACATAGCTTAATTAGGACACATGCTTTTCTGTGTCTCTGACAATATAGCGTTGGTGTCAGGGAAAGGGGCTGCTGGAGGAGAGGATGGGGCAGGGGGCTGGGGCTCAGCTCCCCTCTGTTGGGGTCTCAGGCTGTCAAATACCTCAGGCCCCTGTAAGGGGGAATTCACTTGCAGCTCTGCCTGTCCCAACAATCGCAAATTCACCAAAAATTCACCATACAGGTGCCCACCCAGTTCAACCCCTGGGCAGAGAATCAGCCCCAGGACAGGTTGTGTTCTCCCCTCCCTTCCCCAAAGAGCTGCCCAGGACCCCCAGGGCCAGGTCCCCTCCTCCCTGCAGAGCTTTGTTCTATCCCACATCAACAGGACTTAGTTGTGATGCCAAGATAATTCCCAGGGATTTAGGAGCTCATTTAATTTGATCTGGCTTGTTAATTCCCAATCGAGTGCTGATTAGAGGGCAGGGAGCAGAGCTGGAAACACACTTGCAGGTTCCTTGGTGTGGCCCTGGAGGGGAGCAGAAGCTCCCAGGGAGGCTCAGGCTGTAACTGCACCTTGTGGCATTGGGAAAGGGAAAGTGGGAATCATCTAGCAGACAGATTCAGCCAAAGTGGGTGATTTAATAGGATTCAACATATACAGACAACAGAGCAAGGGGCTCCTGTGCCACAGCAGTGCCCCCGCAGCTGCTCCCCCAGCACGGGGCTCCTCATGGGACTCAGCCCTGTCCTGGTAAGCAGCCAGCAGCTGCAGCCACCCAAGGGCTTTCCCAGGCTCTGCTCAGGTGACAATCCCAGTCCTGGAGATGTTTGTGAGGGCACAACCAAGAGCTGCAGTGGGGGCACATCCTTGCCCTTGGGCCAGTGCCAGCTCCAGCACTCGCTGCCGTTCTGGGTGTGGAGGGGAAGCTCCGGCTGCAGGGCAGGAACATCCTGCTCTGCTCAGCTCCGGGAAAGCTCTGAATGTGCCCAAAGTGCAAATTCCTCCAGGATTCACCGTCGGCTGCTGGACCTCGGCGGCACCTGGGAGCTGTCAGCGCTTCGGCCACGGAACCCTGTGGCTGTGACCTCCTCCAGGAAGCTGCCAGGAGAGGTTCAGCTCAGTGAACAGGGGCCAGACATCTGCTCGTGGCACCCTGACACCTGTGCAAGAGGTGCCCAGGGCCAGAGGGGATGTGACATCCCCAGCACAAGGCTCAGGCACCACAGCCCACGGCTGGAGCACCTCCCAAAGGCAGGAATGCTCAAGGATGCTGCTGAGGATGGTTCCCCTGGCAATGAGACACCTCCTGGGGAGGAAGGAGTGGAGCTGTGGCAGATAGGGCACAGCTGTAACCAGAGAGCAGGTGAAACACAGGGAAAGCTTCTGCAGAGTGGTGTGTTCCACACTGGGGACTGAACACTAACACTGACCCCAACCCTCCTCCCCTAAGGGGTGGGGGCTCCCACCCAGGTCCCTCACTGTGCTGATCAGGTGATCTCAATGCTTTAAGCAATGCTTAAAAAAAACATCCAAAAAGATAAAGAAATACAAACCAAGATAATGCCACAAATCCTAATAAATGGGATTCCCCTAAACTGGGGCTGGAGCAGCTCTTCCTGCCCAGGTTGTGAATCTTGAGAGGTTTGAAAAATAGTAAAACCCTAAAATTTCCTGCAAAACCCTGCAGCAACACCCAGCTTTGAGCCCCATCAGACACAGCTGGGAGGGGGCACAGCCAGGGCACTGCCCACTGGCACAGGCTCTGGCACCTGGCTTTGTGTTCCAGCCTGAGCTCTCCCTCCTCCAGGTTATTTTTAGGCACTAGAACCAGGCAGAACTGAGCGCTGGCAAGGAATGACTGGTGTTTTTAGGGTCTCCTGGTTCTGCGCTGGTTGGAGCAGGTTGTGGCTGTGACCAGTGACACCTCAGGGTCCCTCAGCACATCCTCTCTGAGCACATTCCAGTCTGGAGAGGCAAGAGCCAAACTCCCACCTGCCCTCCAGGGATGAGCTGACCACAGCACAAATCCCCCTGCTGAGGCTGCAGCTCCCAGGACCTGCAGGATCTCCACAGCTGCCCCACCCAGCCAGGCTGGAGGTGGCACTCCCAGAAGAAAGGAGCCCTGCACAGAGAGGAGGGTCCCCAGGAGGATCTGGAGCTGTAACTGGGTAACTGGGTCAGGCCCCACTTCCTGGGATTAGTCCCAGCAGGTTTGTGCTCAACCTGCCTCGGATGAGTCAGCCCCAGCACCAGATGTTCCTGGCAGCCCTTTTTATCCGATTATTGATCCTCTGTAACCCTTTCCCTCCAAACCCAGGAATTGCTCTGGAATCCCCAGGAGCAGAGCGAATTCTCCAGCCTTTGGGCCACCCCTCTGGGCCCACAGATGTTGGTCCCAGTTCCAGCAGGGAGGAAGAACAATGGAACCAGGATTAGGTGCTTACATGGCTGCTCAGTGCATTAGCACCCAAATCCCCCTGTTTCTGGTGACAGATCTGCCCTAATCCCACGGGAATCAGCAAGGCTGTGGATTACAGGAGGGGTTGGGACACACTAAAACCTGGCTTTCCTCATTTCAGACACCTCACGGATGTGCTGAGATATCCCTGATCCTGGGGCACTGCTGGAATCGTGGGTAACAGTGGATAGGAGACAGCTTTGTTGTCCTTCAATCCCCAGGGAAACCTTATCAAGGGAAAATGGATCATTTGGGACAGGGCTGTTTCTTTGTTGTCCTCCCAGGCAGGACCCAGCCACATCTAGCCCTTCCAAAGCACCAGCTTTTTATTTTCTTTTTTTTTTTTTTTTCCCCACTTCATTCTTTGAAATGCAAATTTGGATACAGAATCCCAGTTTTTCTGTAAATAATTCAGGGACTGCACAGCAGCAGAGCCCAGACCAGCCCAGGTGGCTCCCAGCAGCACAATCCAAGTGGAGCCACTGGTGGAGCTGCAGATCCTGAGCTTCAGCAGCAGCTCAGGATTTTCCTACCATCCCACACTGAACATTGGGAATCTGGAGAGAATTCCTGCTCTCCTACCTGGTTAGGAGCAAGCTGTGCTGATGGGAAGTAATTCCTACTGTGACCTCAATTCTTTCCTGTGCCCAAAGGGAGTAATTGGGGTTCAGGAAAAGTCATTTGTATTTATAAACCAGACATTTCCCACTGGGAATTCCATACTGACAGGGATCTTTGCCCACCTTCAGCAAAGCAGCTGCAGGTTCATTCAGTGCTGCTCTGTCTTCCCAGTGTTATGAACTAGAAAAACTCTATGGAAAACTCTACTTGCCTGCCCTTGAACTCAGGGAAATGCAAGTTAAACCACCAGCTCAGGCCTGTCACTGAAGCACCAGGAGCAGAGCACTGACACCCACTGTCAGGTGGGGATCCTGCAGGTACCCTGGGCTGCTGCTGAGGCAGCAGAGGTGGTTTTACCTGCGGGTGTTGTGGATGGTGGTGCCCCCCAGTACGATGCGCACGCCGGGGTTGCAGCGGTTCAGGTTGAACACAGCCAGAGCCTCCTCGTAGGTGGCCCCCCCGATGAGGAACACGATGATGTCCTGGGGCCTGGGGAACAGGCACAAATCATGGCATGGCTTGAGCTGAAGGGACCTAAAAGCTCATCTCGTTCATGGCAGGGACACCTTCCACCAGACCACCCTGTCCAACCTGACCTGGGACACATTCTGGGGTGGAGCAGCCACAAGCATTGAGCTGGGATCAGACAAAGCCAAGGAAAAATCCTGCACCTTGCAGGCAGTGATCCATGAGCCCGAGGCTGCCTCCTCTAGACCCTCCCTCATCCCTGTGACATGCCAGGCTTGGAGCTGAAAACAACCCACTGAATCCCCCAAAACCTCTTCTCTCCTGAATTTCACCCACAGCCCTGAGCATCCTCCAGCAGCACCACCCCAATCCCTGTGGATCCACACGCCCATGGTTAATGCATGACCTGCTGGGGCTGGGAAATCAGGATCGATTCTGGAGTCAGGCAAGGACACGGCGCTGCCTCGGAGCTCCCAGGCCGTGACTGATCAGGGTTTGTGCCTCAGTTCAGCTGAGGGGACAATTCCCAGCCAGCAGGGAAATGTGGGATGGTAGAGAGAAGCCAAGCAAGAGGAAGGGGGGAAAGGAAGGAAGTGCCTTCCTCCATCCCAACACAAACTCAGGTGTGCTGTGCCTGTCCTGCTTTCAAGTGAGCTGCTCCTTCCCTCTCCTGTAACCACCCTCCCAATCCCTTGGAAAGACCAACATCAGAGATTTCTTCACTGCATGGACAGCATGACCCAGAGCAAAGCTGCTCCTGCACAGAGGAGCACATTGGCCACTAGATTTCTGTGGATCCCCACATCCCTTCCTCCCTGCTGAAGGGGATGTGGGAAAGCAGGGAAAAATGATGGGAAAGCTGAGTGCGGTCCTTTCCCAAGGTGATCTGTATCACCAATCACCCAAAGCCTGCACCTCCTCAGAGCCTGGGTCAGGTCTGCACAACCCTATCCAGCACGATCCCATTCCCACTGGGAACAGTTCTGGCCCAGGCAGGAGAGCTGCAGTTGGGCTGTTTTTTGCAGTCCCCAAACAGCAGCTGGCACAGCCATCACAGAGCCAGCTCTGATGAGCGAGGGCTTCATCCTTCACCTGAGCCTCCCAATGGGAATGGCACATCCAGGCCAGCAAGGCAAGCCTGGATGAGACATCCCAGCCCTGGAGCCTGCACCAGGGAACATTCTTGGTGATATGAGACCTCCACACCCAAGAGATTTCTGTGCCAAGCCCCAGCTCTGTTCATCATCAGTCCAACCCCGCTGTGGGGACAGCGCTGGGGACACCAGGGATGTGCCAGTGCCAGAGATGTTCCAGTGCTGGAATGCCAGTGCAGGCTGTGCCCCAAAGGCCCCACGCACCTGTCCCGGAGTGTGTTGGGGCCCAGGTAGGGATACTGGCTGTCCTTGAGCTTTCCCTTGATGAGTTGGTCCAGGGTTTCCTGGAGCAGGGGCTGGTGCTGGGTGTACACGTTCTCGATGCCCTGCAGCCAGAGAGAAGCTCTTCAGGAAGGGGCCCAGCAGGGCAGGAGGCTCAGCAGAGGCACAGCAGGATTCAGCACCCCCGAATTTGGGGCTGAGGAGCTCTCCAGCAGCTCACTGCCGTTGTTCTCAGTGGAATCAGGCCCTGAAGCCACTGCCCTCTGTGAAACCCAGCCCAGAGCCAGCAGCCCACAGCACTGGTGCCAGCCCTGCTCCCCACAGCAGCTCGGTACCTTGAGGCCTTTGAGGAACTGCTTGGTGATGGCCACGGCGTCCTTGGGGCTGAACAGGTCACTGCCCCGGACCCGCTTCCCTCCGTACTCCACCACGGCCGACACCAGCTGTGGGGAGAGGGCAGGAGCCCTGTCAGCCCGGCAGCTCCTTCCAGGCTCTGGGCAAACACCTCATGGAGGTCTGGAATGGGGACACGAGCCACAGGGGATCCCAATGGAACTGCACGTGGGGGAGAGGGGGCAGAGCGGCAGCACCCCCACACCCCCAGCCTGCCCCGACCCTCCTGCCTGGGGAGAGGCTCCATCTCCTTCCCCTGCAGCAGCGACACCAGCTCCTCCACACGAGCTGACATCATTCCGCTCCTCCACCTCCTCCCCAGCTGCTCCTGGCACTGCCACCTGCTCCCTCCCTGCCAGCTCTTCTCCATCCCAGCCCCTTGCTGCAGCCACTGCCTGTGCTGCAGGAGCTGGGGAAAGTGGGGGAACACAAGACAAGAGGAAGCACATCCCAGGCCTGTGTATGTGCCACATTCCCCTCCCAGCAGGCTCCTGCCATCCCTTCTTTATTAAAGCCTTCATAACATCACAGAATTGCAGACTAGTCAGGAGTGGAAGGGACCTCTGGGTTCCAACCCCCAACATCACTGATTTAGGAAATGAAAATTGAGTCACTTATTTAAAACACCTTTTGAAGTTACACCCACAGGTCCCAGCTGAGCTCAGAGCTCTGTGCAACAACACAGCCCTGGGCTGACCCGAAGCAGGCAGGTTTCACCCCAAAGAGCAGCGATTCCCCCATCCTGTGGGTCATTGGGGCTGACCTGCCCCACCCTGGGGCCACCTCCCAGCACCTGCCCCACCCCGGGGCCACCTCCCAGCACCTGCCCTACCCTTGGGTCACCTCCCGACACCTGCCCCACCCTGGTGTCACCTCCCTGCCCCACCCTTGGGTCACCTCCCAGCACCTGCCCCACCCCGGAGCCACCTCCCGGTACCTGCCCCACCCCGGGACCACCTCCCAGCACCTGCCCCACCCTTGGGTCACCTCCCGGCACCTGCCCCACCCTGGTGTCACCTCCCTGCCCCACCCTTGGGCCACCTCCCAGCACCTGCCCCACCCTTGGGCCACCTCCTGGTACCTGCCCCACCCTGGTGTCACCTCCCAGCACCTGCCCCACCCCGGAGCCACCTCCCAGTACCTGCCCCACCCTGGGGCCACCTCCCTGCCCCTGCCCCACCCTTGGGTCACCTCCCAGCACCTGCCCCACCCTTGGGTCACCTCCTGGCACCTGCTCCACCCTGGTGTCACCTCCCTGCCCCTGCCCCACCCTTGGGTCACCTCCCAGCACCTGCCCCACCCTTGGGTCACCTCCCTGCCCCTGCCCGTGCCCCACCCCGCGGTTACCTTGCGGTAGCGGTCGGTGCCGCCGCGGCCCCGCAGCTCCTCCAGCAGTGCCGGGAGGCCGCTGCTGCCGTGGCGCTCATAGCGCAGCGCGTAGAGCATCACCAGCCGCGCCGCGTCCAGCTCCGACAGCCGCGGGCTCTGCAGCAGCCGCCGCACGCTCTGCGGGACAGCGCGGAGCTCAGGAACGCGGGACGGGGCAGAGCTCAGGAACAGGGAACACGGAACAGCACGGAGCTCAGGAACACGGGACAGGGCAGAGCTCAGGAACAGGGAACACGGAACAGCACGGAGCTCAGGAACGCGGGACGGGGCAGAGCTCAGGAACAGGGAACAGCGCGGAGCTCAGGAACACGGGACAGGGCAGAGCTCAGGAACAGGGGACAGGGCAGAGCTCAGGAACAGGGAACAGCGCGGAGCTCAGGAACAGGGAACACGGAACAGCACGGAGCTCAGGAACACGGGACAGCGCGGAGCTGCACAACGCGGGGCACCCCTGGCTAAGTCACACCGCCTGCACCGGCACCTCCACACACCTCCAACCTCTGCTGGCTCTTTCCAGCCTGAGCAGAGCTACCCCACGGGTCCCACCACTAAACTGGCTCCAAAACACCCCTCGGTAACCCAACCCCTCCAACTCCATCCCCTTTCTGGAAGGTGCAAGGCAGAGGCATCAAAGACTCGGCAAACATTTGGATGTGAGACATGGAAGAACAAACTGTGCTTTTGGAAGTAAAGGAAGGAAGAAATTAAAGCATGGGAAGAGAGATCCCAGCTACAGGGAAGAATAGGGATCTGGCATCACTCCTGATCTGCTGCTGGATTCACCACCCTGGCCCAAGTGTTACCATCTATTTGACTGATGCTGACTAGTGACAAAAACAAAGCATAAAATCCTGGCTGTGAGGAGGATCAAGAGGAATTTCACCATTCAAGGTCAGGGATCCACCTGCGAGGGGAGGTCTGGAGCCCCAGGGAGGTTCCTGGCTGGCAGTGGCGAAGCAGAGAACAGAACAGCCATTGTCCAAGGGAGGAGCTGGGATTCCAACCCTCCCTTCAGCTCCCAGGCCTCAGGCACTGTGTCAGGGTTAATGAGAGCCCAGGGGAGGAAGAACCCAAATGTCCCGGACTGGGGGGCCCAAGGCCCCCAGAGATCCAACAGTCCCTGAGATGACATCAGAGGAGAACAATTCCACCCTTATTCTGGGCTCTGGCTGCTGCTGCTTGTCCTGTGGCCTTGCCCCTCTGGCTGCCACTGGGAGCCCAGCAGGGACAGCCCTGGGCGGGGTGGCTGCAGGGACAGAGATCCCACTTAGAGGATTTTCCATTTCCTTTTAGCTGCTGCATAGCTCCCAGTGGCCTCAGTGGCTGGAAATACAACAGGGCTCTTCAGGCACAGGGCTGGAAGGAAACTGAGGCAGCATTTCTGCTCTAAAACTGCAGAAACACTGTTTGTGTAGAGCAGAGCTAAGGTGACCCCAGGAGCACCAAGGCACAGCTCTGTGCTATGGACATTCCATCAAAAATCATGGCTCATGGCACAGGGAGGGAGCAGACTGTGAATATTTGACTTTTAAAGCGCAACAACCTGAGCTGGAGACAGTGATACAGCATGAGGACCTCAGAGGCTGCTTCCAGCAAACACATTTCTGGCTGCATTCCCAGTTCCACACTCAGCCATGTAAATCCTGCCAGACAGCAGCTATGGAATCCCATCCCCACACTGCTCCATAGGGAAGCATCAGCCCAAGGGACAGGAGCAAATTCCACCTCTGGGGACAGTCCAGTGTTATCCCCTCAGCCCCCACCTGGAGTTCAGAGTCACAGAGCTGGGGAAACTGATCTCAAAACCTGCTGGAGAGGCTTTTCCTCATTTCCCAGTCCCTCTGCTTCCCCAGTGCCATGCAGGGAATCCCCCTCTGCTACCAAAAATCAAGGAATCATTTCTCAGAAGTGAGTGGCTACTCCAACCCTGCTCTGAGCCAGCCCCATCCCACAGCTGCTGCTGAGCACCAGCCTGGATCCATCACCACTGACTCTGCCAGACCCTGGGGCCATGTTCAGCTCTCACAGAGCCCCTCTCCAGCTTTTCCAGGCCTCTCTGCCAAAGAAATCTTGGATCTAAGAGACTTTCCAGTGTTTTTTTTTTTAAAAAAAAAAGGTAAAGACAATTCCATGGATTCCTGCTCTTCTCCTGCCCAACAAACACATCAGCTCCTCCACAGCATCTGAGGCTGTTTTTTCCTGGTGCCTGCCAGAAGCCAACTGGCTGAATAGAAAGAATGTTGGATTGTGGGATGTAAGGACAGGATTTGCAAAGATGCTTCTCAAGCCAGTTATTAACGATGACTCATTCCCATCTGAGCTGAGCACCGAGGAGCAATTCCACATCCAGTGTCCCTCTGCACACAGAACTCCCATTGCCTCCAGCATCCAGCCCCCACTCCCCAGGGAGAGACAGGGTGAAACCCCCCCATGCAGAGGCAGGATGAGTACCTGGAGGGCACTGGAATGGTCACTCTGGCAGGCCAGCTCCTGCTCCACCTCTGACACCTCCAGCAGGTTCCGCTCTGCCACGAGCCGGGACAGCTCCCCCACCACTGTCACGTGCTTGGACACTGTGCCTGACATCTTCTTGAACTGAGGGTAGTTCTCCACAAAGGCCTGTGATGGGAAACTGAGGCAGTGGGTGCTTCCAGGGAAAAGCAGGAGATAGAAGATGGCTGCAGACAGCCATAAACTGGACGAATTCCCCGCAATCCAAGCCCTTGGGAGGTGTGCAGAGGATCAGACACCTTGATCCCAGGAGCCCACAGGATTTCTCCCATTAACAGGAGATTTCTGGGAGGGATGTATGTTTTATTTACTCCTAGCATTGAAGGATGGGACACAGCTGGGATGGACTTCATCTGTACCTTCATATCCGCGATGGACTCCAGCTTCTGTTGCTCCTTTGGCTTCCTCTTCTGGAAATCCTCCATCAGGTTCTTGATGTTGGTGCCAATCTCAGCGAAGTTCAGGTACATGTTCTGTGTGGAGCAAGACAGGAAGCAGAAGGAAACTCACTTGACAGTCTTGACCAAGGAAGAGCCTCGAGCAGCTGGGAGAACGTGGCTCCATCCCCCCAAACCTGCAGCAAGGTCTGAAATGAAATTACAAACAGGACACATTGTCTCACGCCAGGTGTCACTGGTGCTGCACGCTGATGGTCACATCCCCACCCTGAGGCTCAAAGGCACAGGGAAGCTCCTTTCCTGGGGCAAAGCCTCAGATCTGGGTGCTGATGAGCCCCCCGGGACACCTACGTTGGCATAGAACTCGTCGTTCTCAGCTGACAGGACGACCTCGCGCAGGTCCTTGCTGATCCCCGGCACCCGCGACAGGTCGATGCGGTTGTTGTTGATGCCCAGCAGCTCGTGGACCATGGCCTGGTACGTCCACTGCCAGGGGACAGAGCAAGGCAAAGGGATGACCTTGGTGAGACACAGCACTGGGAAATCAATGGACTTCAGCTGAGCCCAGCCAGAGCTGCTCCTGCTGCCCCAGGACACACGGCAGAGTCCGGGAGTGCCCCCTCAACCAGCCGGGACACCCCGGTGAAAATACACACCACTGATAAAGAACCACATGGGGAGACAGTGCAGAGGGAAACCACCACCCTCCAGGGCCACCCCAGAATCAGGGGATGGTTTGGGTTGGAAGGGACATTAAACCCATCCTGTTCATGGCAGGGACACCCCCCAGCACATGAGGAATTCCTGCAGGTACCTTCAAAACAGACCAAAGAGGGATGGGGATTCACATTCCTGTTGCAACACCTCTGTTGGCCATCAAACCCCCCGACTTTCTGCCCAGGCAAAGAGAGATTCCACAGTTCCAGTGCAGAATTCCCTACATGCTCCACTGGCAGGAGCATTCCTCCACATCAGGAGTTTCTATTTTTATCCTGAGAAGTCTAATAATAACCCAGAGAGAACAGTGGCAGCTGACAGAGCCCTGCCATGCCCAACACTCCATTTGCATCCCTGGGAATCTCTCTGGGATAGGAAATCCTGAAACAGCAGATAATGCCTGATACTGAGCACAGTCCTAAACAGCATAAACCAGGTGTGAGCTGGGCTGTGACAGGCACACCCCTCTGTGACACAGATGCCACCTCCAGCTCCTGCAGAACCAGAGTTACAGCAGCTCTGGGGCTGCTGATCCCCAGGTTCCAAGGGAGTCCCACAGAAATTAAGAGAGACCAACAGACCCTGCCAGTATCTGCAGCACAGCATGGAACAAATAAATCCAGCAGCTCCCAGAAAATCCAGCAGCCATCGATAACAGAGGGAGACTCAGCAGGGCAAGGTCACTCAACAGCTGTGTGCTGCCCCAGCCTGACAAACAGCCCTTGGGAAAGGCCCTGCAAAGCACTGGGGCTCCAGAAGCCACACAGAGGTGCTGGTGGCCCTGCTTTCCAGGGTGCTGGGTCCATCTGCCACTGAAGGCAGCACAAACAACCCCCACTCAGGTCTGGAAAACCTAGCCAGGGGATAAAAGAGGGATTGCGCAGGGACTGGGGGTGGGAAGCAACACTTTTCTCTCCCACATCCAACCCATGACCTGCCAGGGGTGGAACCTCAGCTGCTGCAGCCTGCCCCAGCCTGGCACAGCTGGATGTGACTCACCTGGTTCAGCAGGGGGGTGATGGCATCGTCCGACCTGTCCAGGATGAGCAGCAGGGGAGGGACCTCGGTGCGCCGGAAATCAAACAGCTCGTACTCCTTGGTGATCACTTGCTGTGGGAAACGGGAAAAACCCCCCCTGGGCACCCAGGAAAGACTCCCTCTCAGTGTGGCCTCAGGCACAGAGGGAGGATGAAACCCAGCAGTGCTGCTTTGTCTGCACTGGCAGGAGGAGCTGGGACACGGCTCCCAGCAATGCTGTGCTCTGGGAGCAGGGCGGGACAGACCTGCCCAGCCGGGCCTTCAAGTAAATGATGGAATTTACAGGAATGGACTGAAAACAGGTGTTTCCCTCCAGTGGATCCACACATGAAAAATTAACCAAGGCTGAACTCATGCCAAAGGGACGTGCTGTGGGCTCCCCTCACCTTCACGCACTCGGCCAAGCGCTTGGCTGGCTCCGAGGAGAGCTGGTAGCGGATCATGGGGCACTTCTTGAGGGACAGGAGCAGGGCAGTGAGCCCCTGTGTGGTCCTGGTCAGCTGAGCCGGGTCCCAGCTGCGGCCCTGCAAGGAGAGGCTGCGCCTCACAGGGATGCACTGGTCCCAGACTCTCACATCCCTGTTTCTACCTCCTCAAGTCACAGGAAAGCACAGCTGCACCGGGGCAGCAGGTACCCACGGGCTGAATCCCAGCTCCCCGCGCCTCTCTCCTCTGCCAAGGCCCATTTCCCTCCCGTGGCCCCTCCAGCAGCCCCCAGGGTCCCAGTTCACACACTGACAGGACGACTGGCCGTGCTCCTACCCGACAGCAGCCCAGCAGGTTGAGGGAGAAGACGTGTGGGTTCACCGCAATGTAGTCACCGTAGAACTCCTGGGGAGGAGAGCAGGGCAGTCCTGTGTGTCCAGCCCTGACCCCACGTGCCAGCACTGGCCACCCAGCCCCAGCACCACCTGGACACACTGGACTGGAACATCCTTCCTTCCTCCACCCAAACCCCTCTGGTAACTCCCCTCCCACCAGTACTGTGCATTGCCCCAGTGCCCAGCTCCTCATCAGCACCACAAACACACAACCATGAATTACTTTGGAAAAGCCCTTTGAGACTTCACCTGGACTTCAGCCACGACCTCCTGTTCATCAGCCTCAGCCAAGGCCTTCACATCGCTCTTGCTGATGACGTTGCTGAAATCTGGGAGGAAACAGAGAAGGGACAGTGGGGCTCCCTGAAGACCCTGTGGGACAACTACTCTGATCCCCTCTGGAGCAGGAGCAGATCCCACAGAGACCCTCTAACCCTGCACCTGCAGGTGCTGGAATCCTGAGCCAGCTCCCATGGATGCTCCCAGCTCATTCCCTGCCCATCTCCCAGCGCCTGGTCCCACTGCAGAGCCACAATGACATCTAGAGGCCACTTCACCCAGTTCCTGGGATCCTACTGAGTAATTGCTGGGCTGGAGGACTAGACTTCAGCCCCAAACCAGCTGGAGTCACTCTGCCTCATTCCCAAACTCAGGGAACATTCCACGGCATGAGCAGGACACGCAGGAAGCCCCTGCCTGACACAGCTGGCACAGGAAGGTGCTGTGTGACCCTGTCCCACCACTCTGGGATGTGGAGCCTGCTCCAGATTCAGGGATGTCCAGGACTCTCCATACTCACAGATGAAGTAGACGCTGTACTTGGGCCTTCGCAGCTCCTGCACCAGGAGCTCCACGTTCTCCTGGATGGAAACAGCAGCAGGGAGAGCAGAGTTAAGGAATTCAGAACCATGGAGTCGTTCGGGTTGGAAAAGCCTCTGAGACTCGGTGTCCAGCCATTCCCCCTGCACTGCCAAGGCACCACGGCCCAGTCCCCCACGGCCACATCTACACGCATTTGAACAGTTCCAGGCACGGTGGCTCCACCACTGTCCTGTGCCAGAGCTGAACAACCCTTTCCGTGAAGGAATTTCCCTGAATATCCGACCTAAACCTCCCCAGCGCGATCTGAGGCCGTTCCACCCGCTCTGGTCCGTACCTTGGTGGGCCGCAGGAAGCAGATGGCCTTGAGGTGCTTCATGGGCTCCCTGTTGGGCGAGTCGAGGCGCTCGAAGAGATAAACCTCGCGCTGCAGGATCTCGGACTGGGTGTACACCACGCTCACGGCGCCGGTCTGAGGGCGGCAGGGGAGCAGCGCCCGTCACGGCGGGCCCGGGCCCGGCCCCGCCGCCCTCCGCGCTCCCGGCCCCGCCGCTCACCGTCTCCCGGTCCATCAGCAGCACCTTCATGCCGGGGCCGCTGTCCTCGATCATCTTGGACACGTACTGCCGGACCGCCAGCACCGCGTTCATCTTGGCGGGGATGCGGCTCTACCGGGCCGGCCCCGCCCCGCCTCGGCCCCGCCCCGGAGCCTGCCGGGAGCTGTAGTCCGGAAGCGGAAGCTGCCCCCGCCCCGGTGCCGGCTGGGAGTTGTAGTCCGGCAGCCGGAGCGGCCGCAGCCCAGGCCCGTCCTTCCCCTCCCGGGACCGAGCGGTGGAAATGGCTCGGGGAGCGCGGAGCAGTTGGAGACCGAACCCAACCAGAACCCAGACACACTTAAACCCACCTATGCCGACCTCAAAACAGCACAAACCCACCCGACCCACACTAAACCCACCCGAACCCGTCCAAGCCCGCCCCAAACGCTCCCCTCCAAGCTTATGGAAAGCACCCCAAAGCTCGCCAGGGCCGGCCAGAGGCAGCCGAGCCCCGGGAAGGGGCCGTGACTCGCGTTCCCGAGCACGGCTCTTGGCTCCGGCGCCGCTCATGCCGGCCGCGGCGATCAGCAGCTTTCCCGGCGGGACAGAGCTGCCCCGCGGCCGGGCACTGCCCCGCTGGCAGAGCCCTGTTTATAGCACCGCCTAACAGTTCATTCATGACCATGTCCTGCCTTTCACTTCCAACCGAGCGGCTCCACACTTCCTCTCCGACTGACGAACACCTTTGTGTCTTTAATCCTTCAGTTTCCTGCCGAGATTTTACTTTTCACTCCCGTCTTCTTTCCTGCAGGCTGGCGAGTTTTGCACATGTACGGATCTTTATACAAACCCCCAAAATTTGAATGGTTTAAATAGAGATTTACATAGAAAAATACAACTCCATTTTTTTTTTTCTTGCCTGATCTTGTTTCTCCTATCCAAACTGATGCCTTAAGGAGTGTATGGGTGCTCCTGGCTAAAGCATACCCAGAATAATGGCAAATTGAATAAAAAATCAGGGTTTAATTGCATCTGATTGTTTTCTGGCCTTATTGTTAAATGATTTAATGTCTGCAAAGAGCTGGTTTAGTTATTGTCCAGTTTCCTTGGAAATGCTTTTGGATTTTATTCGTGAACTAAGCAAACCCAGGGTGTCATCTCCTCTTTAAATCCATCTTTGTCCTTAGGGAAGACAAATCCCTTGTGCCATTTTAATGAAGTGTATCACAAACCAAATCTCTGAGGCTTCTTGGTGGTCTGCAGCTAAAACATTTTAAACAACTTTTATTCTGCAGAAATGTTACACTTTTCATTCCCCCCAGGCTGACTGGTGGGGTAGGAGAGCAGTTCCATGTCCTGGGAGTGGTTGGAACCATGGAATTGGTGAGGCTGGAAAAGACCTCTGCATTTGCCGTAATTTTAAATGTAAAGCTTCCTTAAGAATGAATTCCGGTGTAGTTTCTGTAGATAACCCTGGTTTAACCTCAGCCATAAGTGGCCTGGCCTGTCACCGCCGGCCCGGCACGAGGACGGATGTCGGTCCCTAAGTGGAGGCAATAGGATTGCCCGGGATTACGGCACTGCTATTTTAAGGGATCGAATTTGGTGCCCATTATTTCAAAAGCAATGGATTCTCCCTCCTGGTTCCAAGGAGAAGTGGCCAGGGCAGCCTGAGCCTGGGACAGCAGCCAGCACCTCCCGGGGGACTCAGGAACTCCCGACCTTCCTGCTCTTCCACGGACACAGCACCTGTGTCACGGGCATTTCTGCAGGAAAATGCTCCCTGAAAAGCTGGCAGCTTCAGCTTTGGAGAAAAGGAATCACGAGGGGCTTTGCCTCACCTTGTTATTGTTGTACAAGCAATTGTGCTTCCCCTGTTCACAGAGAGAGGGGGAGAAAAAAACCCAAATAACCATTGAAAGGCCCAACTGGATCCTTTTGGAAATGGCATCCCTGAGACACATAATGTTCATTGACTGCTCCAGAGGGCTTTGGGGGAAAGTCAGGTGGAGTTCAAGGCAGGAAAAGCTCTTTCCCAATCTGCTACCGAGGCCCTTGAACGTCACCTCCAGAGCAAGGGGTGGATCTCAAGTTAAGCTGCCAGGACCTTGTGTCCCCAGCCCCGTCCATGGACGCTGCCTTCACTAGTGAAATGAGTTCCGTGCAAAATCCCGGCCTGCCTCCTCCAGCACCATCTGCTCCTCCATCCTTACCCCCTCCCTCCACCCCTGATCCTCTTTATGGCCTCTTCCAACTGATCCCAATGTCCCCCAGCAAATGTGGGTGACTCACCGTGCTCGGGGGGTCCAGGTTCATCTCCCAGCCTGGGGTGTCCTGTGTGGGGCAGTTGTCCCTGTCCCCTTGGCCTTGCCCTGCGTGTGGCTCTGGAGGGACCAGCAGCACCCAGGCTTCCCCTGGCTCCTCAGGGGTCAATCCTCAGCAAAACCCTTCAGCTCTGTCTGGGAATGCTTCTAACTGGAGCTGTCAGGAATGAGATGGGATTTTATGTCTATTTAACACTGTGCTGATCCCCGCCATGGCTCCAGCAAAAGCAGGATGGAACAGGGTGAGATGGAATGGGCAGGGATCACTCTGGAGCACAGGGATCACTCTGGAACACGGGCATCACTCCGGAGCACAGGGACACTCCAGCCCCTTGCTGGGCACCAGAGACATCGGGCAGGATCCGCTGTGTGAACAAACAGAGCAGCCAGCAGGGACAAACCCTGGGCCCGTCCTTTCTGTGCTGGACATTTCCCTGCCCAGACACACAAACAATCCCTTTGTGCAGGACACAAACAAGGGCAGGTTCCTGGCAGGACACAAAGAATGGATTCAACATCGGGATCAGCTGAGCTGTGCTCATGACATGGCCTGTTTGCCACCAGCCCCAGCAGCCCCCGGCCCCCACTGGCCACTGCTCCAGCCCCGGGCTGGAGTTTTTCCTCAGAGAAAACCTGGAGAAAGGAAGAGAGGAAGGCTGAGTGGGAGATGGACCAGAGGGCAAACACAGCAGCAGTGGCTGCACGGGAGCTGTGCCAGCGCTTCCCAGCACATCCTGGCACAGCTGGTGGCATCACCAGCCCCCTGCCCTGGGCACCCGACCCCCGGGGCTGCACAGCACTGGGGCACGGTGTGCTTCCATGGGCACCCACAGCACAGGGAATGTGGAGCACTCAGCATGGGAATGTGGGGCTCTGGACAGGGAATATGGGGCCCTGGGCACAGGGAATGTGGGGCACTCAGCCAAGGGACTGGCCATCCCACCAGCCCTGCAGTTGCTGCCCCACTCAGCATTGTTCCCGTGCCGTGGGGGAGGAACAGGGAACTTTCCACAGCAAGGAAAGCGATTCCCAGTGGGAGTCAGGCTCAGGGAGTGGGTGCTGACCCCTCACCCTCCTAGCTCAGCATTTCAGCCCCACGCAGTGGTACTGACCACACACAGGCCAGCCCCATGCTGGGGATCAGACCCTCGGGGGTCCCGGGCTCCTCACGGGTTCTCAGTTCCCTCACGGGGGTCTCAGTTCCCTCAGGGGGTCTGGGGCCCCTCAGCCGTGCCGCCGCCAGGGGGCGCTCTGCTCCCCACACACCGGGGGGCGGGGCCAGGCCCGGCCCTGCGCTCCCATTGGCCCATCCCGGCACGGCCGCGTGCGCCCGCCAAAGCGTTCCGGGCGGGAACGGGGGTGGCGGCGCGTTCCGGGTGGCGCGTTCCGTTCCGCCCCCCCCCCCGCCCGCCCCGGGAACGGCCTCAGCGGCGGCGACGACGGCGGGAGGGCCCGGGGCCGCTCCGGGCCGCGCCGCGCCGCCCATGGAGCCTCTCGTAGGTAACGGCGGGCCCCGCTCGGCCTCCGGAAAGTTTTGGCGGGGCCGGGCCTCGGGTCATGGCGCGGCTTCAGGGGGCGGCGGGGGCGGGTCCCGGTGTCGGGGCGCGGGGCCCGCGCTCGGTGCCGGTGTGGGTGTCGGGGCGCGGTGCTGGGCTGCGTCCCGAGGCCGTTCCGCGGTGCGGGTCCCCCCTCAGCTCGGTCCCGGCCGCAGCCCGGGCTGAGCCGCCGGGCGGGGGCTTCACCCGCGGTTCGGGCTCCCGGGATCGGGCCCCCCGGCTGCCTCTGGGGCAGGGCGGGACGTTTCCCGGTCCCGGCGGCGCGGCGCCGAGCAGCTGTCGTGTCGGTCCTTGCTTTGCCGGGGTGCCCGCTGGGCTGCCGCTCCCTTGGGTCGCTCCGTGCCGAGCGGGGCAGAGCGGAGCTGCCCCGGCCGGGCTCAGTCCCGGCCCGTGCGGACAGGGAGCCCCTGGTGTGGCTGAGCCTCTCCCGGGTGTCGGGCCAGCTCCAGGGAAACGGCCCGAGGCCTTGGAGGCACTCGCGAACCGGCACCGAGCCTCCCGCTGTTGGGTTGGGTCTCGCGGTACCGGGAGCTCGGCTTTTCTCTCGCAAACGGGTACGCGGAGGGCTCCAGGCGGAACCCGCCGGGCTCCTAAAGGCCTTGCTGCAGCGGGAAAGTCCAAACTTCCAGCGGGATTCCTCACTCTGAATCACTGGGATTTTTTTTTCCTCACCTGGCACATGTCCATGCTGAGTCGTTTTTTGGGGAAATGTCATGTTTAGGCTGCTTATAGATGGTTTTGTGCTAAAGAAACTTCAGGAGTGGGGATGTCGTGGCCACTTGTGGATGCAGTGTTGGATGTGTCTGAAGGGGCAGCTGTCAGGACACACAGCTGGATCCCTGTGATGCTTCAGGTTTGAGACCCTTGTCAGCCCCTCTGTGAAATTTGGCACTCTGCTCGTCCTGGTGCCTTAGCATTGGTTCGGTTTTCTGTTGGAATTTATTTCGTTTTCCGCTGGTGTTTGTGGTGACTGTGCCACTCAGTGCAGGGATGTGGCTGTTCTGTCCGTGGAGCAGTGCTGGGAGATGCTCTGGCCCTCGGCTCTCATAGTCCTGAGTTACACCCTAAACTCCTCCCTGCAAACCACTGAAAATGGGTTTTCCTGCGGGCAGAGCACTGGGCTGAAACGTTCTGGGGAGAAAAGGCGCAGAATTGGTGCTGGAGCTGCCGTGGCCTCATTGCAGAGGGACACTTGGAGCATCCCCCGGGACACAGGCAGGGACAGCCTGTGCCAGGCCCAGCTCCTGCAGGCTGGAAATAGGCACGGCCTGCTGTAAGGGGAACTTGGCTCAAAGGGAATTTCCTTGGCACTGAGAGAACCGAGTGCATCGTTACAGAATCCTGTAATTTTGGGAGCAAGAGGAATTGATAAGCAGGAGGGATAATGATAGTGGGACAGAGGCTGGATTTGATGGAGCTGCTGTGTTTGTGTTGGAGACTTGTTGGGGTTTTGTCTGTCTTGGAGGTGTCAATCTGTTGGGTTCTTCAGCCCAAGGTTCAGGATGGGTATTGGGAGGAGCCCAGCTGTGTCTGGAGCACTGGGAAGCTGCTGGAGAAAAAAAAAGCTCTGGAAAAAACAGGATAAAGCTGTTCATTGAAGCACTGAAGCTTTATAAAAATGGGATTATTTCTATAACCACTCCAACTCCCGAGCACAGTGTGGTTTTAGGAGCCCCTTTTCCCTGCTGGAAAAGTTTGTTTGCAGGGATTATGCGCTGTCTTTTTGGATTGTGCTAAAACTCTGCCAGAGGCTCCTGCTGTTGCCAGAATGGTAAATTTTGGAGAGCTGCTCCTACCACGCTGAGATGCAGCCACAGAGCCACATCCAGCACCGCCACAGCTTCTGTTCCCAAACATCCCTGCTCCTGCCTCTCAGATTGGCTTCCTTCTGCACCCACAGCACCCCTCCTTGGGCTGAGGGGCTGATGAGCTCGAGGATGTCCTGCACCATCAGTTCTATCAGGAGTAACTGGTTTTTGATGATGGTGAGGATGATGATGGGCCAGGTTGGTTCCCGTGCTGGAAGAGGCGGGAGCTGTGGGGTCTGTGTCCCACCCAGGAGAGTGAGCACAGCACAGGTGTCTCTGTGTGTGCCCCAGGTGTCTCTGTGCCCCAGGAGCTCAGTGAGCACAGCACAGGTGTCTCTGTGTGTGCCCCAGGTGTCTCTGTGCCCCAGGAGCTCAGGGAGCACAGCACAGGTGTCTCTGTGCCCCAGGAGCTCAGGGAGCACAGCACAGGTGTCTGTGTGCCCCAGGAGCTCAGGAAGCACAGCACAGGTGTCTCTGTGTGCCCCAGGAGCTCAGGGAGCACAGCACAGGTGTCTCTGTGTGTACCCCAGGTGTCTCTGTGCCCCAGGAGCTCAGGGAGCACAGCACAGGTGTCTGTGTGCCCCAGGAGCTCAGTGAGCACAGCACAGGTGTCTCTGTGTGTGCCCCAGGAGCTCAGGGAGCACAGCACAGGTGTCTCTGTGCCCCAGGAGCTCAGGGAGCACAGCACAGGTGTCTCTGTGTGTGCCCCAGGAGCTCAGTGAGCACAGCACAGGTGTCTCTGTGCCCCAGGAGCTCAGGGAGCACAGCACAGGTGTCTCTGTGCCCCAGGAGCTCAGGGAGCACAGCACAGGTGTCTCTGTGCCCCAGGAGCTCAGGGAGCACAGCACAGGTGTCTCTGTGCCCCAGGAGCTCAGTGAGCACAGCACAGGTGTCTCTGTGTGTGCCCCAGGAGCTCAGTGAGCACAGCACAGGTGTCTCTGTGTGTGCCCCAGGAGCTCAGGGAGCACAGCACAGGTGTCAGCTCAGGACGGGCGCGTTAATCCCCGTGTGCAGCTCTGCTGGCAGTGTTAGGTAACCTGCTGGGCCAGGACAGGGCTGTGGGGTGGCACACAGGCTGCCCCCTGTTCTGGGGAGCAGGAGAAGGCCAGAAACCTTCAGGAGCATCAGGGCACGCTCATCAAAGCTCACGGAGAAGCTCATTTTTGTCATTGTTATTCTGGGAGGGCTCGGGTTGGAGCTGCTCCCACCTGCGTGTCGCAGCATGGCCTTTCCCCTTGGGACCCCCATGCTTAGCCCTGAGTGCTGCCAGATTTCAGAGTTTTATAGGATTTGGGGTTTAGGGGTTTGATATGTGCTGGTTTGCCACTGCTGCAGCTCCCCAATGGTGGGAGCAAAAACATCCGTGTGGGTCTGGCTGGATTAAATTTCCCTTTGGGTTTGGGCACCTCCTGCCTCTCCTGCAGCTCTGGCCTGGGGTTCCCCGTGTGCCTGTGGGGAAGGGATGTGGCAGAGGGGTTGGGCTGGGAGCAGAGCCCTGTGAGTGGAGTCCTGGCTCCCAGCTTGCTTCCTGCCCTCAGCAAAACATCACGTGGCAGATCCGGGGGAAAGACGTCAGAGTTTGCTGCTCCTAAAATATTTCTGGAAGTAGCTTTATAAACACACAGAAGTCACCGGTCCTGACCGACCTTGGGTCAGGATTTGGCCCTAACAAAGAGAATTGTTTCCTGTTTCTGCAGTGTGTTTGGTACAATTGAAAACTAATAAAATACAGAAATTAAAGCCCCATAAATTCTATTCTGGAGCTTTGAATGGATCCAGTTTTGCTGCTTCACAGTTGGTTCAGGGGAGCTCCTCCAGTTCAGTGTTCCCAATGGTTGATTTCCCCCCAGGATGGAGCTGAGAGGCACTGAGCTCTTGGACCTTGTGTCCTCTTGGATTGCTCCCTGGGTCTCCTGAGTTCTGTGATGATGGGCAGGGAGCAGAGTGCTGCCTGTGCAGGGCAGGGCCAGGATGCTCCACCTGGATGTCCCTTCCTAAACCTGGTGTGTGACCACTGGAGTTGCCCAGGGAGAGGTCAGAGGCAGCAGGAGAGAGGAGGCTCTGGGGGCTTTATGACTTTCCCCTTTCTTAGGATGGAGGTTTGATGTTAAAGGTCTGAATTCCCGTTAGGAAGGATTTGCAGGCTGCCAGGATTGAGCAAGCCCAGCTTTGCCCCATTGCCACGGGCACGGCTGAGCAGTGTCTGCTGCCTGGGAGGCTGAAGGTTGGTGTCAGTGCTGGGTGGATCCCCTTGGGATGGGGCTCTGGCTCGTTCCCAGGGGCTGTGACCGTGGAATGCTGTTTGCACCGAGCTCTAGCTCCTGCTCCGAGCGAGGAGCGACCCCAGCACGGCTGAGCTGCCACAGGAGCGTTCTGTGCTCAGGCCTGTGCGAGTGTGGGGGGATATTTGTTAAACATTTGCTGGAAACCTGCAAAGAGCTGCTGGGATCGCCAGGATCGCAGGGCTTAGTCCTAAATGAGTTTTCTGCATATTTGTGCTCGGGATGTGCCAGGAGCACTCCCTTGGGATCGCACCCAGCCGTGCTGCATCCCCCTGTGCTCCCGGGGGCTTTGAGGGATACTCAGCACCTGCTGCACTGCTGAGGGATGGATTTGCAGTTGTGGATTTCCTACCTGGGCTCGTATTTCTGACCTGTTCTGGAAGGAAGGAAGAGGAGAGAGCGTTTCCCTTCCACAGGGAAAGGAAATAATCAATAACTCTGGGGTGAGGACATTTCTGCGTCTGATCCCTCAGTAAATCTCCAACAACCCGTCACCGCCTCGTTGGACCCAGAGTTTTCCCTCTGTGTTTTCCCTGGCGTTTTTGTGCATGTGGGAGTTCGGAATGCCGTGCACCAGAGGGTGGGATGTGCTGCCTGTTCCCTCCCCAGAGCTCCGCCGTGTGCGCTGAGTTTTCATTTTCCTTGGAATTCCACTCCCACCTGAAGGAAGTTTTACCCATTTTCGCAGCCGGTTTTGTCCTGGGGCCGCTCCTCATTCCTGCAGCTCTTGCCAGGGATTAGAGGATCCAAACGTGCGGCTCCTAATTAGGGATGTTCCCTGAATTGGTGGAGTAAGAGCAGGAATCAGTGCCAGATCCTGCTCCCAGAGTGCTGGGCTCTGGCATCGCTGCTTCCACGCAGCTCCCACTTGCTCCGGCAGTGAAGGGAGACAGAGTTTTTCTGGGAGGAGGAACAAATAACGACAGGATTGTGAACAGTGGGAATGGTTTCTATACAGCAAAGCCAAGACATTCCATGTTAGAGACTGGATGTAACAGGTTCTCGTGGGGAGTTGTGCTGTAAGGGAATTTCACTCACCTTTAGGGATAATCTTGGAAAAAAAAATAATTTCAAGGCACCAGGGGAGGTTTTGCCCATCTTTAGGGAGAATCCTGAAAAAGAGAGTTTAGTTCCCAGGCACCAGGAAAACAGTTTTGTTCCACACAATCCTGAAATTTGCTCTTGTACCTGATACACCAGCACCTCCCTCTCCCAGCCTTCCCAGATTTCCCACTTCCAGATTTTCAGCTTGGCATAAATTCTTTGCCCATTATCTTCTGTTTCTTGATGGCAGAATTTTTATCCCAGCCTGTAACTGCAGACCAGCAGATTCCGTGGAGCCCTTTGCTGATCTGGGCTCCCACGGACAGGGCTGCTCTTCCTTTCCCTCTCTGCCCCGAGGAATGCAGAAAATCAGGATTTGGAGGCATGGCAGGAGCACACGCCTTCCGAAGGCTCAGGACCTGACAAAATCCAGATTTATGGACTAGATCTGTGGTTTTGTTCCCCTCTGGGAAGGAGCTCTGGAGCTGAAGGAGCCTGGCGAGGGGCTCAGGAGTAGAAAGGGACTCTGTGTGGACATTGATTTTGTCTGCCAGAGCAATTGGGGTTGTTTTGTTTGGTTTGGTTTGGTTTTTTTGTCTGAAAGGGTCTTTTAAAAATGTATTTTCCTTTGGACACATCTCCTAAATCTAGCATTTTGTCCTTACTTCCCTTTCCTTGCCTCACAGCTGGGGTGCTTGAAGTGGGATGGGGTCAGGGATTTGCTCCCTATAAATGTACAAGAGAAACTTTCTGCTTTTTCATTGCTCCCAAATATTCATTGATTATGTAATTTATTCCTGGATCCTTATTCCTAATTTGGAAAGAAAAGCTCCACCACCTTTGAGATGAGAATGGGTTTAGTTTGTGAATTTTGCAGGGAAATGCCCGTTGTTGTTTCCAGCACAGTGGGGGGTGTTGTGCCAGCTCTGGGGCGTGAGGCGGCGGTCGGGGCAGGCTCAGGTGCCCTCAGCTCGTTCCTGTGGCGTGAGCAGCCCGTGCTCTGGTGTCCTTCCCAGATTGATGCCGAGGAGCGGCGCTGCTGACCCCGCCCGGCCTCGGCTATGGACATCGTCCTGTCGGATTTTGTTCGCTCTACGGGGGCAGAGCCGGGGCTGGCCAGGGACCTGCTGGAAGGTGTGCAGAGCTGGGA
This sequence comes from Erithacus rubecula, assembly GCF_903797595.1. Taxonomy (NCBI): domain Eukaryota; kingdom Metazoa; phylum Chordata; class Aves; order Passeriformes; family Muscicapidae; genus Erithacus; species Erithacus rubecula. The sequence goes on along the minus strand of NW_027636168.1, from coordinate 856,628 downwards.
GCAGCGGGGTGGCTGATGGGGAGCTGGGAGGAGGGAATGGAAAACGGGGAGCAGTGAGGGAAGTTAGGGGGTGGCTGATGGGGAGCTGGGAGGAAGAAGGGCTGGAAGAGGGCGAGGGAGGTGGGGGCTGAGACAGTTTCCCACAGTGATATTTGGGAAATGCTGCTCCCTTCCCGTGCAGGCAAGAACTGGGACCTGAGCGCGGCGCTGAGCGACTTCGAGCAGCTGCGGCAGGTGCACGCGGGGAGCCTCCCGCCAGCCCCGGGTGAGCCCCACAGGGCACCGGGTGAGCCCCACGGAGCACAGCCCCCCGAGCCCCTCGGAGCACAGCCCCACGGAGCACAGCCCCACGGAGCACAGCCCCTCGGGGCGCGGCCCCCCGAGCTGGCGCGGCCGGCGCGGCCCCCGCTGCAGCGCCAGGACGACGTGGTGCAGGGTCAGTGCCAGAGCCGGCGCCGCTCCAGCCTCCCGTGCCGCCCCGCTGCCGCAGCTCGGAGCCGGCTGCTCGGGGTTTGCTGCTCCTGCCCCACTTTGCCGTTTGCTCTCCCCCAGAGAAGCGCCTGTCCCGAGGCATCTCCCATGCCAGCTCCACCATCGTGTCCCTGGCCCGTTCCCACGTGTCCAGCAATGGCAGCAGCAGCGAGCACCTGCTGGAGATGCCCATCTGCACCTTCCAGCTGCCTGACCTCACTGTGTACACCGAGGATTTCCGCAGCTTCATCGAGCGCGACCTCATCGAGCAGTCCATGCTGGTGGCACTGGAGCAGGCTGGTGAGTGCTGGACCCTGCCGTGGGCAGTGACACCCTGGGATAGCACATGGATGCGCATCCAACAGGGAATCCTTCCGTCGTTTTTGTGGCCTGCTGCAAGGGCTGAGTAGGAACCACTTCCCTTCACCCATGGAAACTGAGTGTGTTATCGCTGTGCACAGTTGAGAGGGAAAACACCCCAAAACTGGCATTGGAACACCCCCAAAACTGGCATTGTCTCACCCCTGGAGCACCCCAATGCTCCATCCTGCCTGTCCTGTGGAGAGACAGGGAAGGGGGAATTCCTGTGTAACACATCCTGTAACATTCTGCATTGATTACAGACCCTGGAGATCGATGCTGCTGCTCCAGCGCCTGCTGGGTGCCTGGAGAGGAACCTCAGGTTTGCTTTCCATCAGGTTCCAGAGGAGCTGTGAGGGGATCTGTAAATTAGGGAATGAGGGGACATCCATGCTGGCAGGGAAAAACCTCATCCCTGGCACCAGGAAGGTGCAGGACATGTGAGGGATCTCAGGAGGGTTTGCACCCTCCCCCTGTTTCTGAGGTGCTGCACATAGCAGAAAACACGTTATCCATAGGGATACCAGGCACTCTGAGGGCCCAGTGTCTGCCTGTGCTGCTCAGGAGTTGCTGTAAGAAATATTCTCATGTTTTGGGAATGAGCACCTGATCCCCGTGATCCCGTTACACGGCGGCGCTGTGCGGTGACAGCAGAGCTGCTGGCTCTGGTGCAGATAAACCCCAGATCTCGTCCCCCTGGAGCCAGGGCTTGGGTTCCTGTGTCCCAACACTAATGGGGTGCGGGGCTGGGGCTTGCTGGCTGCTTCACTGTGCGCTGGGGGCGCTTCCAGGTGTGCTGAGATGCCGTTAACAGGAAGGAATTTAGAAATTCAGAGTTTTAGAAAATGCCTTTTAGAGACTTGAGTGTCTGTGGGTTGTTATAAATGAGTGTTTTGTCTGTAACAAAGGGCTGTAGTGCAGCTATGAAATATTCCAAGCTGGATTGCAAGTAGGGTTTTGAGCATGGTACTGGGATCTACAGAGACTCCCGTTATTAATTTAGGATACACCATCCTTAGGGGATTAAGGAGATATTTTATTGCCGAATAAATGTTCAGATCCTCTTCCCCATGATCCTCTTCCCCATGTATTCAGAGGTCTGGTTGCCCCAAAGGGTGGCCAGCAGTGTCTGTGTCCGTGTTGGATCCCAGGAGCAGTCCCTGGGACACTCCCTGTGTCAGCAGCAGGAGCAGGTTCCCATTCCCAGTAGCCTTAGGGGAGCCATTCATGTTTGGATGAGGCAATCCTCCCTTCAGGCTGGGTGGAGCCATCCTTTCCTTCCCATTGCCATGGCCTGTGCAGGTGGCTCCTGCAGGAAGATGCACTGGGATTTCCCCAGGCAGCCTCTGGGGACAGGCAGGTGTCCCGTGGGATAACGCAGGGTCACGGAGCTGGATGCACAGGGAGCCTCTGGATGCCACTGGACTTCTCCTGTGGGCAGAAGATCTGCTGCCACCATGGCCATTCTGGGAAGATCCCTCGGGCTCCTAAATCCATTTGATTCCCTGCAGAGCTCTTAGGGGCTCTTAGCTCGTAATAGCCACACACAAGGAAATGTGTTGTTTTCAACACTCCTGGGCAGCCTCTTGGCATTTCTGCACACTGGGATGGGGAGCAGAGCACTGGGAGGAGGGAGCAAAGCACTGGGAGCAGAGCACTGGGAGCAGGGAGCAGAGCACTGGGAGCAGAGCACTGGGAGCAGAGCACTGGCAGCACAGAGCAGAGCACTGGGAGCAGAGCACTGGGAGCAGGGAGCAGAGCACTGGGAGCAGGGAGCAGAGCACTGGGAGCAGAGCACTGGGAGCAGAGCGCTGGGAGGGGGAGCAGAGCACTGGGAGCAGAGCACTGGGAGGGGGGAGCAGAGCACTGGGAGCAGAGCACTGGGAGGGGGGAGCAGAGCACTGGGAGCAGAGCACTGGGAGGGGGGAGCAGAGCACTGGGAGGGGGGGAGCAGAGCACTGGGAGCAGAGCACTGGGAGGGGGGAGCAGAGCACTGGGAGCAGAGCACTGGGAGCAGGGTTGGGCGTGCGGCTCCTTTGGAACTTCCCTTGCGTAACTGGAACCAGTGCAAACACTTGGGCACACAAATACCTCCCCAAGGTGTGTCCTCTCACATCTGACTCGGGCAGAGGTTGCACAAGCTCGGAAGCACCAAGCGGACGTGCAGAGTGCTGGAAAGGAGCATCATTCCCGCGGGAATGAGGGGAAGGAGCTCGGGGCTGCCCCAGCAGCAGTGGGACAGCTCCTGGCAGCGCTGTGTGGGCTGCCCTGGCCCTGGGCCACTTGGGCAGGCTCCCGTGCCAGGAGCTGCAGTCAGGGAGCAGCAGCCTCTCCGTGCAGGGCCATTGTGCTGGGGACAGGAACAACCTGCCTGTGTCACACTCAACTCAACTTTTTGTTTTCGAGTGGTTTGGGATGTTTTAACCCCTGCTTTCTGCCTTTAGTTCCTCTCCAGCTGCTCTCCCTGAGGTTGTACAAAGCATTTCCAGCAATCCAATGTCTTTGTACTGGGGTCCCTGGTAGGGATTGTGCTCCAGAGGAAGGAGAGACTCTTTGGAAACGATGGGAAAGGGCTGAGTTCCTGCAGGAGCAATTTAAATGCAACTTGGAAGCCTAAACAGCCTCATCCAGCCAAAAGCCTGCCTGTTGCACTGGATCCAAAACTCCTGGAAAATGTGGCAGCTAAGGAGGGATGTTGAGGGCAGAGTGAGAAATGGCCAGAGGGTTCAGAGTCCTGGCCAGCCCAGCTTTGCTCCCTTGGGAAGGGCTGACTCTCCAGCCACACTGGGCTCACTGGACATTTTTTCCTACCTTGTATTTTTAGCTGCTCTTGACTTGAATCACCACAGTGGCCCAATACTCCCGGCCTAAAGTGCTGTCGTTTTGCATTTGCAGCAGGAAAGCTGCTGGGATCAGCAGAAATCCTGGAGTATTCTGCCTAAAAAGCAGTGAGCAGGGAAACCCAGCCATGAGAGAGTTGAAACCAGAGGAATTTGGTTCCAAAAAGCAGCAAAAGGCTGTTTTTCCCTGGAGAAGTTGTTTGTGCTGAGTGTTCCTGGAGGGATTTTCAGCCTGATGGGCTGTGAGGAGGGAAATAAGGGATGTGGGGAAAAGCAGATAGAGGAGAACTGGTCTAGGTAGAAGTCCCAGCTGCAGCCCTGATTTGTGTGACCCCAAATTCAGCCCGGGCTTTTTGTGGCATCCCTGGGGAGTTTTACAGCTCCGGTCTTTTTGTTGCCTTGTCACTGTCCTGACTCTTCCCCCAGCCTTGGGCAGGTCTGTCCATTCCCTGCTGCCCAGGCTCTCCTGCACTTGCTGAGCTGTTTTTGGCTGTGGTTTCAGGAGGGCTGAGCCCCGTGGTGCCCCCAGGCTCCCCCATCCCCTGCTGTGCCACGCTCTCCCCAGTCTCCCCAATCTCCCCAGGGCGTCTCAACTGGTGGGTGACGGTGGATCCGAGCTGCCAGCGCCTGCTGCCCCTGGCCACCACTGGCGATGGGAATTGCCTGCTCCACGCTGCCTCCCTGGGTAAGGCTTGGCTCAGTCCACAGGGAAACAGGAGCAAGAGCCAGGATCCCCCTTTGGGAGCAGGACCCCCAGCCTGGCGGGAAGCCGGGATGCTGCTGTTGGTGTGCAGGAGCAGCCACAGAGCTCAGAGTCAGCGGGACTGGGGTGTCTGGAAGGGATCAGTGGGACTGGGGTGGCTGGAAGGGCCCAGCGGGACTGGGGTGGCTGGAAGGACACAGAGGGACTGGGGTGGCTGGAAGGGAAGGGGCTGCCAGCAGCCTGTGTGCTTCTCAAATCCTTCTCCCCCTCTGTCTGGCAAGTGTCCCTGGATTCCTGAAGGAAACGTGGGATGATGGAGCAGCCCCTTCCCTTCCCTGTGCCGGGAGCTCCGTGGGTCAGGGAGGGACAGGAGCCCCTCCTGACCTTGCGGGCCGTTCCTTGTCCCTGCAGGGATGTGGGGCTTCCACGACCGGGACCTGGTGCTGCGGAAGTCGCTGCACACGCTGATGGACAGGGGCGCCGAGCGGGAGGCGCTGAGGCGCAGGTGGCGCTGGCAGCAGACGCAGCAGAACAAGGAGGTGGGAGCCACTGGATGCTGGTTCGGGCGCTCTTTGCCCAGGGAAAACATCCCAGGGTTTGGGAGGTGCTTCCTGTCAGGTCTGGAATTCTGGGCAGCTCCCTCCTGTGCTGTGGTCAGGGGTGTTCTGCAGTCAGAGCTGCAGGAAAATGAAAGGGTGTTGGGGCAAATGACAGGACAGGGGGAATGGATTTAAATTGAGAGGGGAAGTTTGGATGAGTATTGGGAAGCACTTTTGAGGACGTGGTGCAAAGTGTGTTGATTGTTTTTGCTTAAACCCATAGAGAAAAGTTCTGCTGTGGGTATAAAGTGACTGGAAGAGCTTCACTTGGGGGATTTTGGTTTCCCTTTGCCATTTTTCAGTCCGGCCTGGTTTACACGGAGGAGGAGTGGCAGAAGGAGTGGAATGAGCTGATCAAGCTGGCGTCCAGTGAGCCCCGAGTGCACTACGGCACCAACGGCGGCAACTGCGGCGGGTACGGGCAGGGAGGGCAGGGGAGAGCAGGGGAGGGCAGGGGACACCCAGGGGAGGGCAGGGGACACCCAGGGGAGAGCAGGGAGCATCAACCTCAGGGCACAGCTCTCTGTGCTCCAGGGCACAGCACAGGGCCTATGCTGGTCTGTCTGTCTGTCTCCTGGGGTTTGGTCTGTCTGTCTCCTGGGGGTTTAGGGGAAGGATGAAGGATTCCAAGGAAACATAAGGCAGATGGAGCATCCTGGAAAGGATTTTGGTGCTGCACAACCTCTTCTGTGGGGTAGCAGATGGACTGAGCAGCGAATAAATCGTTTCCTTGTGTTGCTTGCTCTGAAATGGGAGAATAACACAGAGCTGGGAGTTTTGGCCATTTTTTCAAGGACACTTCCCTGCCACAGATGTCCAGCTCCTTAGCAATGCCAGGCAGCAGCTGGGTGTCCCTTGGGCACGAACCCTTGTCTTGGAGCAGGACATTTTGGGAGTCCACACTGAAATCCTCAGATTAGTGCTGAGATCAGCCTTAGCCACCTCTTGGTGGCTGACTGTGAAACCTCCTCCTGGTGCTACAAAGCAAGCAGTTGAATATCCAGGGGATGCACCCTTTCTCCTGTCCCCAAGGGTGGAGAGCTCCGAGGAGCCAGTGTACGAGAGCCTGGAGGAGTTCCATGTCTTTGTGCTGGCCCACGTGCTGAGGAGACCCATCGTGGTGGTGGCAGACACCATGCTGCGGGACTCGGGCGGCGAGGGTGAGACCTGCCTCTCTTCCCAAAGCCCCTCCTCTCACCTTTCCACCTTTCCTTTCTACCCTGATTTTCATGAGGCCTCTTTGCCCTCAAGGCTGGACCTGGAATTGGGAATGGCACAGGGGGGAAAATTACTGCAGGTAAAGCCCACAGGGCCAGGCTTGGCTCCCCACCCGATTTCTGCTGCTTCGAGGGCATCCACATGAGGTTTTTTTCTTTTTCCACCTCTTTTGCCCCTATACACACACCTAGAGATGGGAAACTCCGTTCCCTGGGTGGCAGATTTTCTACCATCAGCTTCAGTTTCCTGTCTGAGAAGGTGAATCCATTTCCATCGTTCTGGGGGCAAAGTTTGTCTGCGGGGGAGTGAAGAGGAGGGCTTTTTATAGAAAATACCAGTTCATTCTACATTTTAAATCCTCCTGGTGTAAAATAAACATCTATTTTGGGTTGTGGTTTTGTTTAATGTCCCCTGAAAAGACAGATAATTGCAGGTAAGCCCTCAGCTGAGGCAAACAGCTCATTCTGGAGCAGTTGCAGCACAAACAACTCTGAACTCTTGAACCTGTGACCAGAACTAACCGCTCTTGCTTCTTCCCAGCTTTTGCCCCAATTCCCTTTGGAGGGATCTATCTGCCTCTGGAAGTCCCAGCCAACAAATGCCACCGGTCTCCATTGGTTCTGGCTTATGACCAAGCCCATTTTTCTGCCCTGGTCTCCATGGAGCAGAAGGAAAACACAAAGGATCAAGGTGGGTGATGAGATTCGGGTGAACAAAGCACTGAGGAGGAAGATTTGGGAGTGCTGGGGAGGAAAACTGGCCAGGACCCGTCACTATGCATGTCAGCCCAGAAAACCAACAGAGTCCTGACCTTGGAGGGTCCTGAAGGGGCTCCAGGAGCTGCAGAGAGACTTGGGACAAGGGCCTGGAGTGGCAAGACGAGGGGAATGGCTTCCACTGACACCGGGCAGAGTTAGGTGGGGTATTGTGAAGAAACTCTGCTGTGAGGGCCATGGGGCATTCCATGGTGCTCTGACAATTCCCTGATCCTGGGTGCTGGCAGTCAGTGGGATCTGCAGTCAGGCCCTTCCCACAGAGGGGACGATGCTCCTGCAGGGGGCTCAGAGCTAGCTCCAGGCGTGGAGTGTTTGTCCTTTCGGGCTGTAAATGTGACGTTTCTGTGCCAGCAGCTGTGATCCCCCTGACAGACTCTGAGCACAAGCTGCTCCCCGTGCACTTCGCCGTGGATCCCGGCAAGGAGTGGCAGTGGGGGAAGGACGACAGTGACAACGTCAAGCTGGCCAGGTTGGTGATGTGCAGGTGACCCAGGTTTGGCTCACGGGAGGCCTGGCTGATCTTCAGAGAGGTCACGGGTCAAGGGGTCAGTCCTGACCCCTGCTGGGATTTCTTGTGCTGGATGAAAGCTGTGCCCAGGGAATGACACTGTTCATGGGGATGGAGCAGCTTTTCCTTCATTTCCCTTCATTTTGATGTGATTTGGGTGGGGCTGTGACATCTCATGAGCTTCGTTCACACGTAGTGAGGAGATGATGCTCCAGACCCTGGATCTCTGGGCTGGGCGTAGTTCGAGACACCAGCAGCAGCAGGAGTTGCACAAAACAGGGAGGGTGGCGGCCACCAGATCATGCCTGGTTTGGGTGAGACTTTGGGCAGGTCTCACCGTGGTTTGGTCCCAGCAGTTCCTGTGGCTGAGGCAGAAGCATTTTGGGTCTGACACAGAGGAATCTGATTTCTCCTTTTGGGTTTTCATTGAGAAGAAAGCTGCATAATTGCCCCTTTTGTGCCACTGGGCCTGCTGTAGGGAAACAGCCATTTAAATACATGACACATGGAACCATGTAAATATGGGGGGAGATAATGGAAAATGGAAGTGGCTCTAACGTGTGGTTTTACTCCGCTCTGATCCCAGCGTGACGCTGTCGCTGGAGGCCAAGCTGCACCTGCTGCACAGCTACATGAATGTCCGCTGGATCACCTTGCCTTGTGACACACAGGTAAAGGCACCGGGGACAGCTGCTTTACCTATGAATTATTCAGCCCTCCTCTCTCCAGGGAAGCTCGTGTAGGGCCTTTCCTGGGCGCTCTGCCCCATGTGAGGTTCTGTGCCCACAGGAATTGTGGCTGATCTGCTCTGAGAGCAGGGAGGTGACTCGTTTTGTGGGTGGGCACCTTTTCCCTAGAGCTTTCCATGCCCCTCAGGGATGCCCCACGCTCCAAACAAATGGGAGCTGTTGGCTTATGGCTGCCTCAAGACTGGGACAAGTCTCACCCCTCTCTTCCCTGGCTTTGCACCTGAAACCTCGAGCAAGTGGAGGTATCATGGAGCCACAGAATGAATCATAAGATCTGGGATATCTCAGGTTATTTGGGGGATGTTTAGGGATGTTCGGGATGCACTGGGGACACGCCTCCCTGGGTGTGTCCGGACGCTGTCCCCTCCGTGTTCCCAGCAGCACCACCTCCCTTGCTTCACCTTCCACCTGAAAATCCTAACCTGAGGAGTTTCTAGACTTTGACGTTTGTTTTCCCTTGCTCCCCAGGCGCCCCTGGCTCAGCCAGAATCCCCCACGGCCTCCGCGGGCGATGACGCTCGCTCGGCAGCCGAGTCGGGCGAGTCGGACAAGGAGTCGGTGTGCAGCAGCTCTGCCAGCAACGGGGGCAGCAGGGCAGGCAAGGACCGCGAGAAACCAAAGAAGGAGCGGGACAAGGACAAAAAACGGGCAGACTCGGTAGCCAACAAGCTGGGAAGCTTCGGGAAGACTCTGGGCAGCAAACTAAAAAAGAACATGGGGGGCCTGATGCACAGCAAAGCCATGAAGGGCGGCGTGAGCAACGGGCAGGGAGACACCCTGGAGAAGAAGAAGAAAGGATCCCTGAAAGCACGGAAAGACAGCAAGGAGGAATGTTCCCCGGGAGAGGCAGCCCCCACAGAGAGAGCGGGCGCGGGCAGAGCGGAGAAGGCGCCGGATCCCGGCAAGTACAGCAGCGACGTGCGGCTGAGCCTGAGCATCCTGCGCGCCGCCATGCAGGGCGAGCGCAAGTTCATCCTCGCCAGCCACCTCAAGACCAGCTCCCGGCACCAGTTCCAGGAGGAGATGATCCACCGGTACCTGCTGGACGCCGAGGAGCGTTTCCACGCCGAGCAGAGGCAGAAGGAGGCGGAGAAGAAGGCGCTGGGCAGCGCTGGCCCGGCCCGGAGGCCGGAGGGGGAGGTGGGCGCCCAGCGCGGCGAGGAGGCCCCGCCGAGCCCCTCCTTCGCCCAGCCGCCCCCCGCCTACCCCGCCCAGCCCCCGGAGCCGGCCCTGGCTGCCAAAATCGCCGCTTTTCCCGGCTATTCCGGCGTTTTCACCTTCCCCAGGCCCTCCGTGGGCAGCGCGGAGGGGCTGCACCCGCCCGGGTGCCCCGAGGGCCGGCGGCAGCTGGCGGGGGGGCCCTGCGGGAGCCTCCCCCCCTACGCCACCCTGCCCCGGCACCACCCGGGCCGGGCCGGCCCCTGCCCTGCCCCGCTGGGCTGCTGCTCCCCCCCAGACGTGGAGGGGCAGCCGCCCTTCCCTGCCGAGGGCAGGGGCTCCGGCTGCCTCCCCCCGCACAGCAACGGCTGCCGCGAGCTCCTCGAGCAGGACAGAGCAGCGGCAGTGGAGAAAATGAGGAGCCAAGCCCTCTACAGCATCCAGCAGACCAAGTGCAAACAGCCCAACTGCAGCTTTTACGGACACCCCGAGACCGGGAATTTCTGTTCGTGCTGTTACAAGGAGGAGCTGCGGCGCCGGGAGCGCGAGGCGCTGGTGCACAGGTTCTGATGCTCCCTGTGCAGGGCCGGAGCCGGGAACCTGGGCACTGCAATGACAGGCATCAGCTGGGTTTGGCAGCCAGCCACGCTCCGCTCCCCCTCTGAGGGCGTGGATGGGCTGGCACTGACGGGGGGCAGCAGGGAGATGGGGGAAACCAGCCCCTGCTTCCCCAGAGCCCCTGCCAGGCAGGAGGTGCAGGAGGACTCCCAGGGGTGCCTGGGGACAGTGGGGGCTGCTTGGGTCGGAGCACAGGGTGAGGGGGGAGAATTCCTCAAAAACTCAATAAACCAGACCAAAGCTTTGGGAGCGGGCAGGGGGAGCAGCTCCCACCAAGTCCTTCCTGCTTCCTGACCGCCTGGGACAGAGCAAAAAGGCCCCATTTTGAGCATCACAAACCTTTTAATGGAGTTTTTTAACACTGGTTTTATTCTGTATTTCTTCTTGCTGGTACTGAGCGACACCGTGTTGGAGTTGGACATTGGTGAGGTGACGTGGGCTGCACGCCTCCCACCCGGTCCTGGATGACTCCGAGCACCAGGACAGGCTCAGGCCTCTGTCGCCCCCTCTCCTACAAGCTCAACTCTGGTTTTAAAACGTTTTTTTTAAACTCCTTCTGAGGTGGGGGGAGCCAGGGGGACTCCCAGCGCTCAAGGGATTGGAGTTTCCTGTGCGGAACCCCCAGGGCCCGGGAGAGCTGAGGCGAGGCCCTGGGTCAGCTCTCCTGCCAGGAATTCCCAGCGGCGTGGGGCAAATCCCCAAAGATTGAAATCCCCCCACTGGAAAGGGGGCCCAGAGCACCCCCAGCGCGGGGTGGAGCCAGGGGGCACAGCCCCAGTAACTCCTACTTGAGCACAGCTACTCTGTACTACCTCTGATCCTGATTAACTCGGCTCCGTTGTGCTGAGCCACCGACTGACCTTTAGGCTGCGGAATTAATCCATATTTTTGATAACAGGGCTAAAAAGCAGAACAATAAGGTAAAATCCTCCTGTGACTAACGTCCCACGCCGTTCCTGACCCCATCCCAGCCCCCCTGGCTCCCAGAGTGGGATTCACTTTAGCACTGCGATGTTTGCACAGAATTCCTTGGGTTTTTTGGTAACTGCAGCTCCCAACCCGGGCCTGATCCTGCACGGAGTGAGGTGCAGCATTTCCTATCACACGGAAATAAAACAGGAGTTACATCCTTCAGCCAGAGCTTTACAACATTCCCTCGTTTTTATTTTTGGGTTGATTTTGCAGAAAGTGTGAAACTATGCAACCCCTTCCTGCCCATGGCCATTTTCAGGAGAAAGGGCGAGGCCTGGGCAGAGGAGCTGGAACTGTGCTGAGCTCGGGGGATCACCCGACGCCTTACACTTGGCCCTAAAAACGTTAACTTAGACCTAAAACCCCCTGAGTTAAGGCCTTTCCTACAGCTCAGTGCCCCCAAATAAGGCCTTTCCTCATGGGAACCCAACACTTTGGGTGTAGCCAGCAATGCCTCTTGTCCGCAGGTTTTCAAACCCAAATTTCAGACACCCCAGGGATGATTTGACTCCAGTGTAAGTTGCTTTCCCTGTTTTTATAAAATCCCCGAGCATGGCTGAAGCTGTGGGAAGGGGAGGGTGTGAAACCCGCTCCAACTGGCTCCTCTTACCTCAGAACAAATTCCACACTTCTTCCTCAAACTGCAGGAATTCCAGTGGACTTTAACCCCGGGGCAGGGACTCGCAGTGCTGGTTGAGTGGCACAGGCTCTGCCCCCGCTTGGTTCACCCCAAATTTTAATCTGAAATGGTTAAAACCTAACCCAAATGCTTTGCTGTTTATGGGCACTTGGTTGGAATTCCAGTTTCTGCTGTTGATTTTCCCCCAAATTGGAGCAGCAGCTTTGTTTTGGCGTTGGGAAAATCGGGAGCAGGGATGCCCCGGGGCACGGGAGGTGAAACTTCATCACCTTTCCTCGGGTTTGGGGGAATTCCTCCTGCTGGCTCCGTCCCAGTGGATGCTGGATGGGGTGGGGATGGGAAGCCCTCAGAGCTGCTCGCTGGTTTGGTGGGTTGTGGGAGGACACTTGAGAAGGCAGAAAACCCGTAGGAAAAGCAGCATAAAAACTCCAGAACTGGAGGAGACACAAACCCACCCCCAGGAGGGATTTTTCCACGGGGATGGGGACGGGGAGACTGTGGTGTGACCCCAGGGTCAAACTAAGTGCACTTACTGGTGTGGTTGGAATTCAAATTGCTGCCATCACATCCTGGTGGAAGGAGACTTTGTCTTTCAGCCTGTGTAAAACCCGTTGATGAGATTTGATTTGGTTTTATTAAATGAGATTCGCCATTGCCCGGCACCTCGGCAGCTTTGGGTCTCACTAACGCGGCACCGAGTGACCTGAATTCATTCTTCGGTGGTTTATTCACAAATTTTATTTTTACTATTATTATTAATTCCAGCTTAATTGGTGATATTTGGCCTCCCAGTGGGAGGGGCTGGAGAGTTGCACTTGGGCTGTACCTGTGGCCTCGTTGTGGCACCACAGACTCATTGACAATAAAAAACTTCAGCTGATGCACCTGAGGCTCCTTCATCCCCTCACCCCGAGACTCTGGGCATCCCCAGTTCCCTCCTGGGGAACTGCTGCTCCTCATCCCCTTCTCCATCTAATTATTGGGATTTTGGGGGTATCGTCTATAATTTATTATTTATTTTCGGGGTTATTATTTATCTTTCTTATTGTCTGACTCCATTTTGATACTAATTGGTGGCTTTCATTTAAAGAAAGAATGCCCTCGAACACCCTTCCTTCCCTGCTTCTGTCCATCCTTGCTGCTCTGGAAGCCTTTTCCCCAGCTGCATCCCAAGGCCACCCCAGAGGGTTAGGGATAAATTCCCTGAATTTAAATTAGGGATAAAATCCAGCATGGGCCTACAGATGCTGAAGCTTTAAATGAAAGAGGAAAAAGAGGTTTGGGAGTGGTTGGAGATGGATCATGGAAGGTGAGACCCCGGGAGCAGTTTCCCATAGGATTTCTGTCATCGGGATTTTCTCTCCCAGCTCGTGGTGTTTTTCCTTCCTCCCAGCACTGTGAGTGGATGCTCCATGCCCAGTGCCATGTGTGTGCTGGATGATTTTCTTCCGGGATCCCTTCTGCCATGGCCCAGACTGACCCCGTCCTGGCTTGGAGCAGCTCTGGGCTCAAAGCCTCCAGGAAATTCCTCTCATCTGCCAGGTGCCAGAGCCAAAATCCTATCCGAGCCCCTGGGAACCTCTGCCAGGTGATTCTCCTGCAGGAGGGAGGAAAATCGGGGTGCAGGAGCTGCAACCTCCAAAACTGACACTGCCCCGAAAATACGGGGGGAAATACACCAAAAATCAGGAGTTGGAACTTGAGTTTCGTCGAGTTTTCCACCTGCCTGCGTTGCGTCAGGATTTACCTGCCACATGCAGGCGCTGCTACCTCGGCTGCCTCGGGCTTTGGGTTTTGGGGTGCCCGCAGGTGCCGCGGCAGCCCCAGGACCACCAGGCAGCTGCTGCCCGGTGCGGGTCGGGGCCCGGCTCGGCTCGGGAGCCGCTGCTGGGCTGGGAGGGGAAAGCTCCGTGCTTCTGCCGTGAGTCACCGAGCAGCTTCTCCTGCCTGCGTCCAGGAGGGGCCCCGGGCCCCCCTCCCGTGACGGGGTTTGGGGGTTGCCTGCTCTGGGACCCCAGAACCGCCGGACCCGGAGGGATCTGTACCCCCGCCCCAAGGCTGAACTTCTGGGGTGCCTGAGGCTGCCCCCCTTCCGATCCGCCCCCGGGGCTCCCCCCGGGCTCCCCGGAGCTTTCCCCGGAGCTTTCCCCGGGATCCCCCCTCTTTCCCGGCGCCGGGACCGGGCCGGGGCGGCGCGGGCGGAACGGGGACCCGCGGGCTCGGGATGAGCGGAGCGCCGGGCCCCGAGGGGCGGGATGCCGGGGCAGCGGTGCCAGCGGAGGGCGGGATGCCGGAGCGGAGGGCGGGATGCCGGAGCCGGGCCGGGCGCTCGGGGCTCCCTCCCGGGCCGCTCCGGCCCCGGCGCTCGGGGCCCGCCCGGCCAAAGTCCCTGCGCCATGAGCGGGGTCCCGGGCGGCCGCCGCCCGACCTTCTCCGGGCTCGCAGGTAGGGCCGGGGCCGGGCCGGGGCTCCTGGGGCGGCTCGGGGCGCTCGGAGCCCCAGCCCAGTGTCGGTCCCCGCAGGGGAGCGGCTGCTCGAGAAGGCGGCGGGCGCCCGGCAGCGCTGCGGGAGCGGCGGCGGCTCCGTCCCGGGAACGCTGCTCTGCACCGACCGCCGCCTCGCCTTCCTGCCCGGCCAGGTGCGCCGGGAACACCGGGAGAGCCGGGAACGGCAGGAGCGGGAGAAGGAACGCGACAGAGGGGGAACCCCTGCCCCGGCGCGACCCCATCCCACCGCACCCCGATCCCATTCCGAGCCCATCCCACCGCACCCCGAGCCCCGGCTCAGCCCCACCCCGCTGCACCCCTGACTCCCATCTCACCTTGGGCTTTCACTGCAGGACGTAGTGGGGGGCAAGGCACAAGGGATATGGGATCTCCAGGTCCAGATCCATCCCCACCGCCCTTCCTGGGTCTGGGGGAACACTCCGGGATAGTTTCCAGCCCTCCCCACTCTCCCACAGGCTCCTGGCTCCCGTGGCCTCCTCCACTCTGAGGGCGAGGTGGCCCTGCCCTGCATCCACAAGCTGGTGGCAGGTAACGGGGACATCGGGGCACGAGGGACGAGCTGGGCTGGTCTCGGCTCTCAGCCCCATCGGACGAGCCGGGCGGGTCTCAGCTGGCCCCGACAGCCTCATCCCCCTGACCGCAGCCAGCAGCTTCTCCAAGCCCAAGGTGCTGACGGCCGCCTCCACCCTCAAGTTCATCCCCGAGGAACTCGCTGTCTTCTGTCGCGATTTTCGCCTGCTCCACTTCTACTTCCCCGAGAACGGGCTGTCTTCGGAGGCATTCCGGGTGAGCCGGGGAGTGCAGAAGTGTTGGACCCCCACTCTGGGGCACCCCTGGGCTCCTGGGCGCCTCACACCCCAGCGCTGGTGCCCTCGCAGGTGGCCAACGCCATCGCACAGGCACGGGAGGCGGCTGCGTGGCTGGGGGACGCTGCCGAGGGACACGATGGCTGCTCCTCCCCTGGCGAAGCCCCCCCAGAGGAGGAGGAGGAGGAGGAAGGCTCGTCCACCACACTGCTCTTCGAGAGCCTGCGGGACTGGGAGAAGGAGCTGCAGCGTCTGGGCGCTGCGGGCTGGAGGGTGAGCGCCGTCAATGAGCGCTTTGACATGGCCCCCAGGTACAGCCCCAGCACCGTCTGAGCCACTGGCAGCTGCACCTGTGCTTTGGGGGACTCCACCCTGTGTCCCCCCCTGTGTCCCACCTTCCCACAGCCTCCCCCAGTACCTGTGGGTGCCCAGCGGGCTTCTGGACCATGACCTCAAGCGAACCTTTGCCCACTTCCAGGAGCGCCGGGTGCCCGTGAGTGCCTGGGCAGGCCCTGGCAGGGTGGGGGCGCTGGGAGGGGTGTGGGGGCTTCATCCCGTTTCTCTTGCAGCGCCTGTGCTGGCACCACCCGGGTGGGGGGGACCTGCTGAGAGCCGCCAGCTTCCACCCGGCCTCGGAGCCGGGCAGCGAGGACGTGAGGTGTGTCCCGGGGGGCCCAGGGGGCTGGGGGTGCCCCTGGCCTGGCCCCACCCGGGGTTTTTGTGCCCCCCAGGTGCCTGGAGGCGCTGCTGCTGGGGGACCGCGGGCCCTGCGTGCTGGCCGACGTGGCCGAGCTGCCCACGCTCGCCGACATCCAGCTCGCCCACCTGAGGCTGCGGGCGCTCTGCCTGCCCGGTGAGTGGCACCCCCGGGACCCCCAGACACCGGGGGGCTGGGCATTCCCTCGCTGAAACCCCGTCCCACGGGATCCAGGAGCGGTGGCAGAGGAGAAGTGGCTCTCGGCCCTGGAGGGGACACGCTGGCTGGACCACGTCCGGTGAGCAGGGGACAAGGGGGCTCCTTGGGGGTGGGGAGGTATTTTGGGGTGTAGGGGGGAAATTCACCCTAAATCCCATAGTGGAATGGCCCCCCCAGCCCACCTGGGGCACTGTAGGGTGATGGGGGCATTGCGGTGGGTGCATGAGCCACCCAAACGGGTGACTGTGGCATTTTGGGGCGCCCTGACCCCCCTCCTTTGGCCCTCCAGCACCTGCCTGAGAAAAGCCGTGGAGGTGGTGTTGCTGCTGGCAGGGAAGCGCTGCTCTGTAGTCCTGCAAGGTGGGCGCACCAGGATGGAAAAGGATGGAGGGGGCTGGAAAGGGCCCCCCTCACCGCGCTGCCCCCCCCAGAGCCCTCGGACCGGGACCTGAACTGCCTGCTGGCCTCCCTGGTGCAGCTGCTGGGGGACCCCCACGCCCGCTCCCTGCCTGGCTTCCAGAGCCTGGTGCAGCGGGAGTGGGTGGCGGCCGGACACCCCTTCCCCCGCCGGCTGGGGCTGCTCTGCCGGGACAGCCCTCGAGAGGAGGTGAGACCCCCGTTCCCGTCCCGGGGGGTGATAGGAGTTGGGACCCTGCCGGGAGGAGGTGAGACCACCCATCCCGTGTCCTGCCCAGGCCCCCGTGTTCCTGCTGTTCCTGGACTGCACGTGGCAGCTCCTGTGGCAATTCCCGGCAGATTTTGGCTTCACTGAGGCTTTTCTCCTGGCGCTCCACGACAGCAGCTTCAGCCCCTACTTCAGCACTTTTCGCTTCAGCTGCCAGCGCCAGCGGCGTCACAGCAGCATGGTGAGGGGCAGGGGCACATCGCTGCACCCCCAAACCTGCCCATTTCACCCCTTCTCCTCACTCTGTCTCAGTGTCTCCATCCCCATTCCAAACTGGGGATGGGCACCCCCAGATTTCCCATTTTACCCCTCCTTTTCCCCTGCGTGCCTCAGTTTCCCCATCCCAAATAGGGCACTGACTTCCCACCTGTTCCCGCGCAGCCCCGGCTCCCCAGCCAGACCTACCGGCCCACGGGGGGCTGGCAGGGCCCCGGGGAGCTCGGGGGCAGCCCCCACACCCGCACCTTCCCCCCGGTGTGGGCCTGGGGGCGGCGCTACACCCGGCAGCAGCAGCAGCAGTTCCGCAACCCCGCGGGACCCCCGGCCCCTGCCGAGCCCCCGGCCCCAGGCACGGTGAGTGTGGCTG
Source organism: Erithacus rubecula (assembly GCF_903797595.1). NCBI lineage: Eukaryota > Metazoa > Chordata > Aves > Passeriformes > Muscicapidae > Erithacus > Erithacus rubecula. The sequence continues at coordinate 839,516 of NW_027636168.1, read as the reverse complement.
AGCTGGGGGGCTGCACCCCTCCTTTGCCAGCTCTTTGTCCTTCTGGATGGCTTTTCCCTCCCTTTTCCCCTTAATCCCCACTGTTTCCCCCCATTTCCTCCTTCAGCCCCTTTTATTCCTAACGCTTATTCTTTTCGCCACACTTTTCCTGCCCTGTTTTCCCTTCGCAACGGATTTCTCCCCTTCTTGTTTCCCCCTAGTCTCTACTCCCTCTCATCCCTCAGCCCAGCCGGGTTTCCCTCCGTTTTTCCTAATCCCTGTTCTGCCCCTTTTCCAGCCTGGAGACCCCTGCCCGCGGAAGGGGTCCAGGCTGGTGCTGGCTCTGGCCAAGGGCTCGCTGTGCCCCCATCCCCTGCCCTGGTGGAGCCGCCCCCCGCCGCGCCCCCCACACCGGGTGTCCCCGTCAGAGAGCCAGGGGACACGAGGGGGGCTCCCGGGGGGCTGCCAGCCCTCCCCGGGGCTGCTCCTGCCCTGCACCGCTGCGCCCTGCGTCCGCCTCTGGCGCCGCTGCTACCTCAGGGGGCTACCCCAGGAGCAGGTACTGGGGAAGGGGGCTGGGGGTCCCGCTCTGGGGGGTCCTGCTCGGGGGGTCCCGCTTTGGGGTACTGCTCTGGGGTCCCGCTCTGGGGGTCCCAGACTGTCCTGCTGCTTGGGCTGGGGGTGAGGCTGGACCCAGCTCGTGTCTATCCAGCTAGCCATGTTTGTGTGTCCAGCGGTGGGGATGGATGGATGGATGGATGGATGGATGGATGGATGGATGGATGGATGGATGGATGGATGGATGGATGGATGGACATACAGATGGACCTGTGTCCATCCATCCTACCCTGTCTGTGTCCCTGTCCCGTGCTGGACATTCTGTCCTGTGTTACCAATCCTTGTGTCCTGGTCCCATGATGAACACTCTGCCTTATCCATGTTCTCATCCCCGTGTCCCGTGTCCCTGTCCCGTATCCCCTGTCCCGTGTCCCCTGTCCCTGTTCCCTGCCCCATCCCGGTGTCCCTTGCCCCTGTCCCTGTCCCTGTCCCGTGTCCCCTGTCCCTGCCCCCTGTCCCCGTCCCTGCCCCTCCCCTGCCCCTGTTCCCTGCCCCATCCCCTGTCCCTGCCCTATCCCCGTGTCCCCTGCCCCTGTCCCCTATCCCCTATCCTTGCCCCATCTCCTGTCCCATCCCCGTGTCCCTGTTCCCTGCCCTATCCCCTGTCCCCCGCCCCCTGCCCCGTCCCCTCTCCCCTATCCCGTCCCGGTATCCCCTGCCTCCTGTCCCCTATCCCCTGCCCCATCCCCGTGTCCCCTGTCCTGTGTCCCCTGTCCCCTGTCACTGTCCCATCCCCGTGTCCCCATCCCCTGTCCCTATCCCCTGCCCCATCCCCGTGTCCCCCATCCCCGTGTCCCCGTGTCCCGTGTCCCCTGCTCTCTGGCAGCCGGGCCGCCTGGCGCCGTCGCTGGCCGGGCTGGCTGAGGAGCTGCAGCTGCTGCAGGAGCGGCTCGGTGCCTGGGCCGGGCGGAGGCCGCGCTGAGCGCGGGGACCGGAGCGCCGGCGGGGGACCCGGCGGATCACGGGGGCCGGGAGGGGCCCGGCGCGGTCCCGGGTGCCCCCGGTGCTGCGCGGACACCGCGGGCTCGTGGCTTCCATTAAATCTGTGCTGCCTCCCTGAGGCTCCGCAGCTCCCATGGGGACTGGAGGGGATGGCGTGGGGCTGGAATGGGGACGCGGCGGGACCTCCGGCACGGGGATCGTGGGGCACCGGGGGCACTCGGGTCGCGAGGGCCATGTCGCGACAAAAGCATGGGCCATGTCGCGACAGAGCGGCAGCGCCCCCCCGCCGCCCACACCCAAGATGGCCGCGGCCCCTCCCGCCCACACCCAAGATGGCGCCGGCGCATACCCCGAAACGTCACTTCCGTCCCGTCCCACGGACGCTCCGATGCGCGTTGACGTCACGCGCGTCGTGCGTGCCAGCGTGCGTCCCCGCGCGCGCGGAGCGGGAGCGGGATAAGATGGCGGCGGGGCCGATTTCGGAGAGGAACCAGGGTGGGAGCGGCGGGGGAGTCCGGGGGGTGTCCGGGGGCATTGAGGGGGTGTCCGGGGGCACGGGGAGGGGTGTCCGGGGGCACCGGGGGGTGTCCGGGGGCACCGGGGGGTGTTTGGGGGCATTGAGGGGGTGTCCGCGGGCACCGGGGAAATGGGGTAACACTGAGAGGGATACCGCGGGGGTCCTGTGGAGACCTGGCGCCGTTGCGGGGTGCTGGGGGGATTTTGGGGGGAATGCGGAGTCGCTGGTGTGTCCCGGTGGCACCAGAAGGCGGCGGAGGGGATTTTGAGCTCGCTGGGGGCACGGGCAGGGCGGGGGCGCCGGCGGAGCTCTGGCGTCCCGAAGGGAAAAAGGGGCTGGGGAGCTTCGGGTGCGGGGGGCTTTGACTCGATTCATGGCCCCGGTTCCTCGCAGATGCCACGGTGTACGTGGGGGGGCTGGACGAGAAGGTCAGCGAGCCGCTGCTCTGGGAGCTCTTCCTGCAGGCCGGGCCCGTGGTCAACACGCACATGCCCAAGGACCGGGTCACGGGCCAGCACCAGGGTGAGGGACCCCAAATCCACCGAGGGCAGAGCTGGGGGTGCCAGCGGGGTGTGGAATCGGGGATCGTCCTCTGCCCCTCAGCAGGCGTTGGGGGCCAGATTTTGAATTAAGTGGGGACCGAATCAAGCTTTCAGTCAATAATTCAGTGGGGTTTTGCAATGACCCGGAGTTTCATAAAAAGGGGGTGGGTGGTCTCTTTGTGCGGGGGTCCCCAGGGTACGGCTTCGTGGAGTTCCTGAGCGAGGAGGACGCTGACTACGCCATCAAGATCATGAACATGATCAAGCTCTACGGGAAGCCCATCCGAGTGAACAAGGCCTCGGCCCACAACAAGAACCTGGACGTGGGCGCCAACATCTTCATCGGCAACCTGGACCCCGAGATCGACGAGAAGCTGCTCTACGACACTTTCAGCGCCTTCGGGGTCATCCTGCAGACCCCCAAGATCATGCGGGACCCCGACACGGGCAACTCCAAGGGCTACGCCTTCATCAACTTCGCCAGCTTCGACGCCTCGGACGCGGCCATCGAGGCCATGAACGGGCAGTACCTGTGCAACCGCCCCATCACCGTGTCCTACGCCTTCAAGAAGGACTCCAAGGGCGAGCGGCACGGCTCGGCGGCCGAGCGGCTGCTGGCGGCGCAGAACCCGCTCTCGCAGGCCGACCGCCCCCACCAGCTCTTCGCCGACGCGCCCCCGCCCCCGTCCGTGCCCGCGCCCGTGGTCACGGCGCTGGGGCCGGGGGTCACGCCTCCAGGTGGGTGACGGCGCTGCCTCCCGCCGCTCCGCCCCGCTCCCGCGTTAATCCCGATTCCCACCGCCTTTCCTCTCCCGCCGTTCTCCAGGCCTGCCTCCCCCGGGCTCCTTCCCGCCGCCGGTGCCGCCGCCCGGAGCGCTGCCCCCCGGGATGCCCCCGGCCATGCCGCCCCCGCCCATGCCCCCGGGAGCCGGAGCCCCCGGGCCCCCCTCGGGAGCCGCCCCGGCCGGGGGACACCCCCCGCACCCGCACCCCTTCCCTCCGGGGGGGATGCACCACCCAGGTACGGGGCTGGAAACGGGAACGGGGCCGGGAACAGGGTGGGAACGGGAGCGGGGCTGGGAACGGGGCGGGAACAGGAGCGGGGTGGGATCGGGAGTGGCAATGGGAACGGGGATGGGAGTTGGGTGGGAACGGGATCGGGGTGGGATCGGGAACGGGGCTGGGAGCGGGGCCGGGAGTGGGGTGCAGCTGTTGCTGCTGGGGATCATCCTCTCGTTTCTCCTCACAGAGTGGGGGTTGCGACTCGCTGGAGGGTTTGGGGAATTTAGGAAGTCTCTGCTGTCTGGGAGACACCTGAGCAGGGAGAGGTGTTGGTTGCCTTGAGTTGGGGAGGTGTGAGATGTAGGGAGGCAGGAACACGGGAAGGCAGGAAGACACATGGGAAGGTGGTGATGCACAGAAGGAAGGCAGGAGCTAATTTTGGCATTTATAATTTAATGAAACCGGTTTTTTCCCTGATTCCCTGCATTTTGGCCCTGTGGTCCTGGGAAGGAGCTGTGTCTGTATCTCAGCTCCGGGTTCAAATGCACAAATTCTTGTGAAATGTGCAATTTAATGATTCTCTGGGATTTGTTTGATCCCACGGCTCCAAAGCCACCCTAATTAGGGAGCTTTGTGTGATCCTCCTCTGGCCATGCCAGGAACAGATGCTGCAGGGCCTGAGCAGAGCCAATTACACCTGGCCAGGGAAAATCAGGCTCGAGGGGAAAGAATCATTTGTTTTGTTTTTTTTAATGAGATAATTGGGAAGAAGGAAGTTTAGAGGGACGCTGGCTGCTCCAGTCAGAGCAGGGCAGCTCCCTCTTTGAATTGCCCTGGGAGTTTGTCCAGTCTTCGGGGATGGGGTTCCTCAGTGTCCCAGGGCTGCACACGCTGCTGTCCCGTCCCTTTTCCCACACACTTGCATCCATGCCCTTTCCTCTTGCCCAGAAGCTCTGTGCTCCCTCCTCTTTAAGCCCCTTTTTGGCAGCAGTAGCCCCTCTGCAGCCATGCTTTCCAGACCGAGCTGGAGTTTGTGTGGCTGGGAGTGCCTGGAGCTGCTTCCCGGCCCCCCTGACTCCCCATCTCCGCAGGGATGCCGCCGATGCAGGTGCACCACGGGCCCCCCGGGATGGGGCAGCACCACCCGGGCCCGCCCGGCTCCGGGGGGCAGCCGCCCCCCCGGCCCCCCCCGGGAATGCCCCACCCCGGGCCCCCCCCCCCATGGGGCTGCCCCCCCGGGGGCCACACTTCGGATCCCCGATGGGTGAGTGGGCTCTGCTCTGCTCTGCTCTGGGGGCGGAAGGAGGGGGATGCACGGCTGGGCCTGAAGCAAGACCAGGGCACCTGGCAGCCCCCCACCCTGGGGTCTTTGCAGGGTTTCCTCATTGTGACATGGGACCCTTCGGGATTCCCACAGCACTGGGGGGTTCTAGAGGCCGTTGTGCCCACGGGGGTCTCGGTGGAAATTCCTGTTTCTGGGACTGGCTGGCCAGGCTGGCTGTGGCACCCCTGGGTGTGGGGGCGCGGGGGGGCTCTCTCCTGTCCCCCAGCACTGACCCCTGTCCCCCACAGGTCACCCGGGGCCGCTGCCGCACCATGGGCTGCGTGGGCCCCCCCCGCTGATGCCGCCCCACGGCTACAACGGGCCCCCCCGCCCCCCCCCCCTACGGCTACCAGAGGGTCCCGCTGCCCCCTCGGCCGGCGCAGAGACCCCCTGGCGTGCCCCCCCGCGGGCCCCTGCGGGGACCCCTGCCCTGAGGGGCGGGGGGCTCCCTGCTGCCCGTCCTCAGCCTTTCAGCACCTCTCACATGAACATTCCTACTCCTGCAGAGGGCTGGGGGCCATCCCCTCCTCCTCCCTTCCCTCCCCATTTCTTCCCCCTATTTCTTTTTATAGTATTGATTTCCCTTGCTCTCCCCACCTCCTCCAGTTTATCTTCCCCTGGAAGCTTTTCCACGTTCCTTTTTACTGGATTTGTTGGTTTTGTATGGAAAGCAGTTTACACCCAATTGGAAATAAAAGATTTGGGAACCACAAGGGTTCCTGGACTGGGGATGAGGCTCTGCCTGTTTGTCACCAGCTGAGATCTCTTCCCTGCCTGGGCTGTTGGAAATAACCAGGCTGGAGGGGTTTGGGGCCTGACGAGTGGCAGAGCTGATCCATGGCCTGATCACTGGCAAGCCTGGAAGAGCTGTGTGCTCTCTTCAGCTGATCCCGAGGAATGTCTGGATTCTTGAGCCATCGCTGCCCAAATCCAGGGAGCTGAGGTTTGACTGTGCAATATTTTGGTGCCAAGGTTTAGCCAAAGTCAGACATTGCCCTGGGAAATCTTCAAAGGGTTTGGGGTCCACAAACACCTTCTGCCCCTGGGCAGTTGCAGAGGCTCCAAGAGCTGGGAGTTTGTGGAGGGACATGGAAGTGGGAATGTGCTGCTTCCTTCCTTCCTCATCCCAGCATTGTCTTCTGTGCTGAGGTTGTGCTTTTCCTTACATCCAGGTGGGAAGTCCTAGGGTCTGGATGGGCTGGGAAGGGAGGGACAAGGTTGGAACTCCCTCCTGGATCCTTCTCATCCAGAAATGGGGGGAGAATCCCACGTGCACTGGTGGAGTGAGTGGATTTAGGTGTAAGGGTTGGGATGTGAGGTGTGGGAATGGGGATTCCCTGTGGTGCTGAGAGCCAAGGGGATGGAGATCTCCAGTATTCAAAGAATCCGGTGATTCCTGTCTGGATCAAGGGAGTCCCAGGGGACCATTTCTCTGCTCCTCAGCCATGGAAGCCACCAGGATCCACCCCGGGCAGCCAATCTCTCTGCACAGACACACTCATCATTCCTTCCTCCTCTGGAGTCACCCACTGTCATCCCCAGTTTATCCCATCATCCCTGGTGTTGTCCTGTCACTCCCAGTTACATCCTACCTTCCCCCTGATTGCAGTCCATTGCCAGCCCTGACATTGTCCCTTTTCCTCCCATTTTATCCCATTCCCCCCCACTTTATCCCACCATCCCCCTGTTTTTATCCCACTCCTCTCAGCCCTGTCCCATTCCCCATTGGGGCCCTGGGGCCAGGAGTTGCCGTCCTCTGTGCTGCTGCCAGTTCCCTCTGCTGATCCTCAGAAAGAGCCCGGGGCCAAGCGGCCCCAGCCGAGCAGGGGATATGGGCTCGGCGCTGACAGTGGCGCTGACAGTGGCACATGAGTCACCCAGTGCCTGAGGATGTGGCACTCGCCCTCCTCGCCCCCACTGGGGCTGGGGCTCACCGTGGTTTCCCGTTTCTCAGGGATGCTCCTCGACTGCCAGCCTGTCCTGCACCTCCATCCCCCTTTGAGGTTTCTCCCCAACAGTAAATGTCACATTTGCTTCTCAGCTCCTGGGTTTCTAAATCCTTCCCTGTGCTGGCCCCACCAGTGCAGGCTGGTCCCCATGCCTGTTTTCCATCTGAGGGGTGAAGTGCTGATCTTGGTGGATCCTGACAGATTGTAGGCGTTGGGGTTAACCCCTGGAAGCTGGGACTGGGTCAGCTCATGGTGGGGGATGCAGGAGGAGGGGATTGAGGGAAGGCTGGGGCTCTGGGAATGTTGGGATGCAGGATGGAGGGGCTCTGGGAACACTGGAATGCCAGTGAAGGGGGCTCAGGGAGGATCTTGCTTCTGGGAGCACCCCCAGCCCTGCTCACCCTGCGGGCCCCCACTCTGAACTCAGCCCAGCACCTCACATCCCTGGGGAATACGGGGCTGAAGAACTGCAGCTCCCAGTTTCTCACCCTCGGGAAGTCATCCACGGGAAATGGGGGTCGGTTTGGGCATCCTATTCTGCAATGTGCATCTCCAGCCCTAACGCCCCCCCGCCCCCTAAAACATTAATCGGGGGCTTTTGTGTCGTGTTGTAGCCTAGGGGCCGAGTCTGGCCAGCCAAGGCGGGGACGATTTGACCCCAAAAAAATCCCAATCCAGCCCCGCGGAGGCCGTGACTCAGCCGTGACGGGGGCGGGGGGCGGGCTGAGCTCCGCCGAAGGATCGGGGGGGGCTCGGGCTGGTGCCCCCATCCCACGGCCGCTCCCCGCCAGCCGCAGTCTCGGACTCCGTCCCGGCAGTTCCATCCCGGGCACCGCGATCCCGCCGAGCTCCGCATCCCCAGGGCTCGGCTCCGCCGCCCCCTCCCCGCTCCGTGCCCCCCCGGTTCCCGGTGCCCGGCTGGTCCCTCCCTTGCCGGGCTGCGCCGATGGGCTCTGCCCGCGCTCCGTGTGCGCGCCGGAGGCTGCGGCGCTAGCGCTGCTCCCCGCAGCTGCTGCCGCTGCCGGAGCACCCCCTTTCCGCTCCCAGCCCCTTCCCCAGCATCCTCCCTCTCCGCAGCATCCCCCTCGCCGGCGCCGCAGCTCGAGTGGGGCGAAGGCTGAGCCAGGTAAGGGGGAACAAAACGGGTTTATACCGCGCATCCCCCCTCCCCGCGGCATTAATCGGCATCCCCGGAGCCGCTGATGGATTCGGGGTTCGGCTTCCCCTACCCACTTGCTGTGGCCATTTTGTCCTGGAAATCCTTCTCTGCAGCCCGGCTCTGCCTTTGGATGTGCGTTTTTGGGGGCTCCTGTCATCTCCCGCGCCGTCCTGTGACCGCAGAGCGGCCGGAGGGGATCGGGAATTCGCCGCAGGGATGGGAGAGGGAACCGGAGCGTTTTGGGGAAGGGGTGGCACCGGGGGTGTTGTGGGGTGACCTTGGACACCAGCGATTTCCAACTCTTCCCCCTTGTCGCCATGTTCCTGGCGTTCCGCAGGGAGGCTGGGGGCTGCGGGGGGGCAATGCAGACCCCCAGCGTGGGAATCCCGGGGGTTTTGGGATGCGTGGTTGCATCAATCCTTGGCTCCGCGTGGCTGCGCGGCAGGAGGAGACGGATCCTGGTCCGATAACCTTGTCCAGAGCTGCCCAACACCACGACGGGGCTGCAGGGCCAGCGGCGTGTTCAGCCCCCAGAGGGGCATTTTCGGGAACCTCCCTGCCTCCTGCATTTCAGGGACTGTGGTCTGTGGGATTTCTGTCTCTCTGGCGGGCTCAGACCCCTGATCCCATCCAGCTCTGGCTCCTGCCATCGGCTCGGCTGCTCGAGGCTCCCTGTCACGGAGCCAGCAGTGACCTTGCTCCCCAGCCCATCCTCTTCCTCACCGTGCACCCAGCCTCTCCTGCTCCCCCGTTCCTTCTCCCAGCCCCCAACACCTCCCGGCCTGTGGGATGCTGGCCCCACATTGGGAGGCTCCAAAGGGAACCACAAGCCTGGTGGGAGCAAAATGACCTTGGTGATGGATGGGGCCCTGCCAGGAGCCTCACAGGCCCTGGGACCGCCAGGGAGGGGACTGGGGTCTCCCTCCAGCCAGAGGGGAGGTCATGGGGGAAATCTGCCATTTTATCCTGTAAAACCACCTGCCTGGCTCTGCTCAGGAGTGGGGGCTGCTGTGCCGCAGCCCCCCTCCCTCCAGGGTTTCCTGAGGGCTAAATTTAGCATCCCTGCGTGCCCTGTCCCCTCGCTTGGGCAGGGGGGACACATCACTGGCTGCATCCCTCTGCCTGCAGCTCCTTCCCGACTCAGCAGCGATAAAAATAACACTGGGGGGTCACGACGGCTGCGGGTGGAGCAGCAGCATCGGGCTGGGGGCTGGGGGGCTGGGGGTCTGTCCCCGTCACGAGCCCAGCTGGGCTCTGTGCAGTGGGTGTGGGGATGCTGGGCTGGGGAAGAGGGAGTGGGATGTTGGGATGTGAGGGGACAAGGAGATGCCACCCCCGGGTATGTGGATGCCCCTCTCCTCCCCGAGGGCTGGACCCCAGGGCACTCAGGGTACCCCCAGCCCACACTGGCATCTCCTGCAGTAAATCCTGCCTGCAGCTTCTGCAGCCAGCCTGGCCTGGCACACGGGGGTCACTGTCACTCCAGGGACCCCTCTGAGGGATCCTCTGTGCCAGCCTCGAGCCACCCACCCGGGGGATGGCAGTGCTGGGAGGGTCTGGGGACCTCCATGCCCTCGGGGCTGATCCCCTCTTCCTCCCCGTGGTGCCCAAGGAAATGGGGGGCTTCAGTCCAGATCTGCTAATGGCCATGATTTTGGGGTGACTCTCAGTCCTGGGGGGATAGACTGGGGATGCTCAGGGTAGCCGTGGCCCTGATGTCCCCCCAGCTCAGCCTGTGCTTTGGGATGAATGCAGAAGGGATGGATCCAGGCGGACTGGGGGGTCCCGGTGAGCTGTGGGAGCTGGAGCCCCCCGAGTGAGGGGAAGGGGGCTGGCATGGAGCCAGTGTCCCCACTCCAGCACCCACTGTGCCCCGTGCCACTTCACTGGGGGGGTCCCCAAATCCTCCTCTTTCCATCTGAGATGGAGAAAAAGTGCAAAGTGGAGTGCATGGCCACTGCCACCCCACCTGAGCCCTGGTTGTGTCTGGGCTCCCCAGGTCGAGGCCGGCACCAGGGTCCCCTCGCAGCCCGTTCCACGGATGGGTAGCGCCGCCTCCCCTGTCCCCGCAGCCCGGGCCTGAGACATCCCCGCGCCCCCCGCGCCCCCCGCAGCCCCCGCAGCCCCGCCCGAGCCCCCGGCACCATGGACGAGTCGTTCCGGGACCGCACCGCGTTCATCCGCGGCGCCAAGGACATCGCCAAGGAGGTGAAGAAGCAGGCGGCCAAGAAGGTGAGCCGGGGCATGGACCGAGTGCAGGACGAGTACACCCGGCGCTCCTACTCGCGCTTCGAGGAGGAGGAGGACGACGAAGACTACGCGCCCCAGGACGGCTACTACCGGGGGGGCGAGGGGGCCAATGAAGAGGAGGGGGTATCCAGCGACGCCACCGAGGGCCACGACGAGGAGGATGAGATCTACGAGGGCGAATACCAGGGGATCCCCCGGCAGGAGTCGCTGAAGGGGGGCGAGCGCCTGGGGGCGGCGGCCGCGGCCACGTTCGACGACAGCGAGGGGCAGCGCAGGAAGGAGCGCGAGGAGCTGGCGCAGCAGTACGAGCTCATCCTGCAGGAGTGCGGCCACGGCCGCTTCCAGTGGACCCTCTACTTTGTCCTGGGCCTGGCCCTCATGGCCGACGGCGTCGAGGTCTTTGTGGTGGGCTTCGTCCTGCCCAGCGCCGAGAAGGACATGTGCCTCTCCGACTCCAACAAGGGCATGCTAGGTGAGGACAGGGGCAGGGGCATGGGGGAGTCCGGGGTAGGGGACAGCCACGGGACAGGGGGGACAGGAGGCTCAGAGCCACGTGGAGGGGCACTGGGAGATGTGGGGAGTCCCATGATATCTAGATATCTAGAATGTAGGGGGACACAAGGAAATGTTGGGGGAGCAGAGAGGCACAGGAGGGTGGAGACACAGGGAGTTGGGGATGGAGAAGGCGTGGGGGGCTCAGGGAGTTGTAGGGAGGTCATAGGGACTATGAGACAACACAGGAGGAATTGGGAGGCCATGAGGCCGTGGGGTATGGGGTCCAGGAAGGCATGTGGGGACAGGGGGTCCCGGGCATAGGGCTCCCACCATCCTCCTCCCAGTCCCACACTGGTCCCCACGTGAACAATGGTGAGGGGCAGTGAGCTCAGGAACTTGGGCTGATTAGCGGATCCTGAGATTGGGTTTGGGGGGCCATGAGGGTCTTTGTTCGATTGCTTCCCCCTTCTCTGTGATGCCTGCCAGAGCCTGACAGCCCCCCAAATCCCTGGGGGTACCTGTGCCCCCCATCCCTGAGATCGGACAATCTTGGGACAGGGGCAGGGGCTGGGTGTGGGGGTCCTGGGGGCGCATCTTCCCCCTATTTCCTACAGTCCCTGAGCAGAGCAGGGGGACAGCCCTGACCACCTCTTTGCATGGGATTCTGTCCCCTCCCTTCAAAGGCACCCAGCACCCTCAGGACGCTGCCCCCGGTGCCCAGGGTGCTCTCCCTCCTCCAGGGTGCGGGTCCTCGTGCCCCCGGCTCTGACTGGCTGTGTGTCCCCTCCCCAGGTCTCATCGTGTACCTGGGCATGATGGTGGGCGCGTTCGTGTGGGGCGGGCTGGCCGACCGGCTGGGCCGAAGGCAGTGCCTGCTCATCTCTCTCTCCGTCAACAGCGTCTTTGCCTTCTTCTCCTCCTTCGTCCAGGGCTACGGCACCTTCCTCTTCTGCCGCCTGCTCTCAGGCGTGGGGTAAGGGGGCCCAGCTGTGGAGGGACCCCCGGAGCAGGGGCCGCTCTCCCCTGGGCCGTGGGGCGGGGGGTGATGCCATTCCCTCCCCTCCATCCCCAGTATCGGTGGCTCCATCCCCATCGTCTTCTCCTACTTCTCGGAGTTCCTGGCGCAGGAGAAGCGCGGGGAGCACCTGAGCTGGCTCTGCATGTTCTGGATGATCGGGGGCATCTACGCTTCCGCCATGGCCTGGGCCATCATCCCCCACTACGGTAGGAGTCCCGGGCCAGCGGGGCGCAGGGGGTGCGCCGGGGCTCGGCCCCACCGCCCTGTCCTGTCCCTGTCCAGGCTGGAGCTTCCAGATGGGCTCCGCGTACCAGTTCCACAGCTGGAGGGTCTTTGTCCTGGTCTGCGCCTTCCCCTCCGTCTTTGCCATCGGGGCGCTCACCACGATGCCCGAGAGCCCACGCTTCTACCTTGAGGTGGGGTCCAGGGGGCATGGCTCTGTCCTGGGGGGGAACTGAGCTGAATCAGGGCCCTGGAGCGGGGGTGGTGAGAGACCCCCAGGGAGAGACCCCCAGGTGGGGCGGAGATGGGGCAACCCAGCCCCGGACACCCAGGGGGTGGTGAGACCTGGACAGAAAGCCACAGATGGGTTTTGGGGAGGTGTGGAACTGGGCAGGAACCCCCAAGCGGATGATGGGACCTAGCCAGAGACCCCAGAGGGGTCGGGGGACCCCAAGGAAGTGATGAAGATCGTGGAGGGGTGAAGGTGGGTGGCAGGACGCAGGTGGGTGGTGGAAGCCAGGCACTGTCAGGGTCTGGGTCTGGGGTCCCCAGGGTGATCTGTCCCTGCCCTCGCAGAATGGGAAGCACGACGAGGCCTGGATGGTGCTGAAGCAGGTCCATGACACGAACATGAGGGCCAAGGGCCACCCTGAGAGGGTCTTCTCGGTAAGGATCCCCCAGGGCTGAGCCCTGGGGTCCTCAGCATCCCAAGCCAGGGTGGGGGTTCCTGCAGGAGCAGGGGTGCAATTCCCACCTCTGGGAAAACACCAACTGGGGGATGAAATTCTGGAACAGGCGGGGAAACTGAGGCACGAGGTGGGGCCCTGGTGCCTCGCAGTGTCCCCAGACTGTCCCCCCCACAGGTCACCCACATCAAGACCATCAAGCGGGAGGACGAGCTCATCGAGATCCAGTCGGACACCGGGACGTGGTACCGACGCTGGCTGGTCCGATGCCTCAACCTGTCCCAGCAGGTGAGGCCGGAGCCCCCCGGGGGTCCCTGTGCCCCGTGTGCCCCCTGTCACCTCCCGTGTCCCTCTGCAGGTCTGGAGCAACTTCCAGCAGTGCTTCGTGCCTGAGTACCGGCGGGTGACGCTGATGATGATGGCGGTGTGGTTCACCATGTCCTTCAGGTGCTGAGGGGTGGGACTGGGCTGGGATGGATGGGATGGGATGGGATGGGATGGGATGGGATGGGATGGGATGGGATGGGATGGGATGGGATGGGTGGGATGAGATGGACAGCACTGGATGGGTGGGATGGAATCGGGCAGCACTCCCACAATGAGTGGGATGGGATAGAACAAGTGTCACTGCAATAGCACAGGCTGGCCCTGGGAGCTCAGGGCTGGCCCCGGGAGCCCTGGGCCAGCACTGGGAGCCCCAGCCTGCTCACCCCTGTCTCCGCAGCTACTATGGGCTCACCGTGTGGTTCCCGGACATGATCAAGCACCTGCAGAGCATCGAGTACGCATCGCGCACGAAGCTCTTCACCCGCGAGAAGGTTCGGCACTTCACCTTCAACTTCACCCTGGAGAACCAAGTGCACCGTGCTGGGGAGTATTACAATGACAAGTGAGTGAGGGGGGCTGAGCCTGGGGGGGCTGAGCCTGGGGCTGCTCAGCACAGGGGTGGGGGCACCTGGGGCCTCCCTGCTGCCCTCCCTGCAGGTTCATCGGGCTGAAGATGAAGTCGGTGACGTTCGAGGACTCGCTCTTTGAGGACTGTTACTTCGAGGACATCACTTCTAGCAACACCTTCTTCAAGAACTGCACCTTCATCTCCACCGTCTTCTACAACACAGGTGGGGGAATGGGATCCCCAGGTGCAGGGAGGGGGGACCCACCAGAGTGACCCCAGGGTTTTGATGGAGGTGGGGGCGAGCCACCAGGTTGGAGGAGAATCAAGAGAGTCCCCGGTGGCTTGATGGAGTTGGGGTGGTAGAGATGATGTGACTCCCCAGGGAGGGGCTGTGAGGACATGGGGTGACCCCCTTGCCCACTGTCCCCCCAGATCTCTTCGAGTACAAGTTCATCAACAGCCGGGTGCTGAACAGCACGTTCCTGCACAACAAGGAGGGCTGCCAGCTGGACTTCAGCGACGACAACAACGCCTACATGATCTACTTTGTCAGCTTCCTGGGCACCCTGGCTGTGCTCCCTGGGAACATCGTCTCGGCCCTGCTCATGGACAAGATCGGCCGCCTGCGCATGCTGGGTGGGCACTTGGGCAGGGTGGGGCTGGGGGATCCTCCAGCCCAAACCAGGCTCTCCACCTTCCTCACCCACCTCCCACCCGCTGGGTCACTTCATCACCATCACCTTTCGGGGACTGCCCCCGTGGGTGACCCCACATCCATCACCCCTTTGGGACCTTCCTGATCGTCCTCCCAGCAGCTGTCACCTCCATCTCTGTTCATCTCTTGGGGACCTCCCTGTCCCTGCTGGTGGGTCGCCCCCATCTCCCTCTCCCTTTTGGTACCCTCAGCCCCCCAGTCCCACCTCCTGTCTCAGTCTGCCTGTGCTCTAAAATGTCCACGTGTCCCTCAGCCGGCTCCAGTGTCATGTCCTGCATCAGCTGCTTCTTCCTGTCCTTTGGGAACAGCGAGTCTGCCATGATAGCTCTGCTCTGCCTCTTTGGGGGGGTCAGCATTGCCTCTTGGAACGCACTTGACGTGCTCACCGTGGAGCTGTACCCCTCCGACAAGAGGTGAGGCCTGGAATGGAAGTTTTGGGTGCCAGCAGTGAGGCTTTGGATGCTGGGTGGGAGGTTTCAGTTGCTGGGGGGATGTTCTGGATGCAGGGTGGGAGGATTTAGGGGCTGGGTACCAGGTGTGGAGGTTTTTGGGTGTCAAATGGGAGGCACGGGGTGCTGAAGGCAATATTTTGGATGCCAGGTGGGAGAGTTTGGATTTTGGGTGATGCATGTGAAGTGCTGGTCAGGAAGCTTTGAATGCTGAGGTACCAACAGCTGGATACAGGTGTTGGGGTGCTGGGTGCCAGGTGTGGGTTACCAGCTGCTCAGTACCTGCTTCTGGGTGCTGCCTGCCAGCCCTTGGCTGCCAGCACTCACGCTGGGGTGCTGGATGCACATTTTCGGGTTCCGAGTTCCCATTTTGGAGCGCCAGGCGCCTGTTTCAGGCGGGTGCCCGAGGGTGGGTGCCCCGGCAGTGCCCCCACCCATGCAGCCCTCCCCTGCTCCCCAGGACGACGGCGTTTGGCTTCCTGAACGCGCTGTGCAAGCTGGCGGCCGTGCTGGGCATCAGCATCTTCACCTCCTTCGTGGGCATCACCAAGGCCGTGCCCATCCTCTTCGCCTCAGCTGCGCTGGCCCTCGGCAGCTCCCTGGCCCTCAAACTGCCCGAGACGCGGGGGCAGGTCCTGCAGTGATGGGAGGCTGGGGGAGAGGGACCCCCGTCCCCGGGGCACCCCCCGAGTCCAGCGTTCCCCCTCGTGCCCCTGGGATTAGTCGCGTTAGACACTGTGAAACGTCTTCTTGGAGCATTTGGGATTTTTTCATTTGCACTTGGACCACCCACCCCCCCCCAGATCCCCTTGTACCTCCAAAACCTCCTTGGCACCTCAGACTCCCTGGCCCCCAAAACTCCCCCAGTTCCCTGTTCCCCCCCAACCCCCATTACTCCTCTCATGCCCCCAGTTTCTTTTCTTGGTGTCACCCCCTGTGTGAGTTGCTGCTCATTCCTGGGGGGCTGTGGGATTTAGGGGGTCCCTGGCATCGAGGGGGGATGACACAGGCCCTCTGAACCCCCATATCTCTGTGCATCCCCCCAAATTCCTGCTGAGCCAGGTAGGAGGAGGAGGATAAAGTCTCTGGTGTGGGGGGAGGGTCCCCTTGTGCCTCAATTTCCCTGTCCCTGTGGGAAAGGAGGGTCCCCCAAACCCCCACGAATTTGGCGGGGGGGGGGTATCTGGGGGTGGTCCTTTGGGGAGCAAGAACCCTTGGGGTGCCTCAGCAATGTCTCCAGGCGGGACACAGGATATTGGGGTGCAGCAGTTGGGGGTGCAGGATCTCCTCGGGACTCCCTGACAATTTTAGGGTGTCCCCTGTTAAAGCACATGCCCTCCTTCCCCCAGGATGCCCCCACTTTTGGGTGCCCAACTTTCAGGGTGCAAAGCACAGCTCCCCCCCAGGCACAGCCCCAGCCCTTGGTCTCATTCGGGGTGCAGCAGTGGGGGACCCCCAAAACTGCCAGTTAGTGATTTTTAACTGATTTTTAAAGGACTTTCCCAGTTAGAGGGAACACTGGTGTGGGTGAGCAGGGGTGTGGGGGGCTCCCTGCACCCTCTTTTCCTCCTCCCAGCCCCTTTCCCTCCCTGCATCCCCATGTGCCCCCCACATCCCCTTTAACCCCTCCACTACAATATTCCCCTGCACCCCCTTTTACTTCCCCCCAGCCCAAAACCACCAGCGGTTTGTAAAGCACAAACAGCCCCTACCCCCCAGAAAAACTGGGGTACAAGGGGTCCCCAGTTGTGTGCCCTCCTCAAAAGAAATCGGGGTTCAGGGGGTCCCAGTGGTGTGCCCCCTCCAAACCTGGGGTTTGGGGGTGTCCCCCATGCTCTGCCCCCCATGTCCAATCAGTCCAGGGCAAGGTCGGACAGAGCCCCCTGGGACCCCCCCCATCCCCAGGGCAGCCCCCTCCCATTTCAAGCAGCCCCCATGTGCTTTGTCCCCCCCTTGGTGTAGCTGGTCCTTGGGGCCCCCCCGGCCCCCCTGTAGCTCTGTCGTGCCGTGCTGTAGTTTCAGGTGTTTGTAAATTAATTAAAATGGAAAAAACATCCCAAAAAAAGCACAAAATTACCCCCCCGAAACAAAGGGTCCTCCAGACTCAGCTGCCCCCAGAACACGTTTATTTAAATGGATTCAGACATTAAATGGGAGGGACACCCCAAAAATCCCCCCGAGGGTGAGAGCGGTGGGGGGGGATGGTTGGGTGGGTCCATGCCGGGGGTGTTGTGTGGTGTGGGGGTCGAGGCAGAGCACCATGAGGGGGGCTGTCACCCCCATTACTTCTGCCCCCTCCAGACTCCAGGCTCGGTGCGCTGCGCTGACACCGGGGGTCCCGGTGCTCTCCCTGCGGGGCTCCTTCACTGCTGCCCCGGCGCCTCCTCCCCGGCCCCGCGGCGCTGCTCCCGCTTGGAGCCCCCCAGGCACGGGGGCGCGGGGGGGGCGCGGGGGTCGCTCTGCCACTGCTCGGGGGTGCGGGCGGTGACCTGCAGCGCGTGCAGGGGCCCCGCCAGCTCGGCCCGCAGCGCCTCGTGCACCAGGCGGTGCCGCTGCAGCGGCGGCAGCCCCGCGAACCGCACGCTCACCACCAGCACCCCGAAGTGAGTCTCGGCGCCGGGGGGGCCCCCGTGTTGGGGGGAGTCGTCCCGCACCTCCAGGTGCGTGGGCTGCAGGGCCGCCGTCAGCTTGGCGCGGATGGTGCGGGCCAGGGGCCCCCCCGCGCCCCCCATGGCCCCGCCAGCGGCCGCCAGGAGGGGACCCCGCATCGGAGAAGGGCTGCAAGAGACGGGGGGATCGGCGGCTGCGAGGACAGTCACTGCCGCCCCCCAGGAGAGGACCGGGCTTCGGAGGAGGTGGAGGATGTCGGGGAGGGCTGAAAGGGAGAAGAGGCTCGAGGAGAGGGCAGTGCGGGGGCCGGGGATTGAAAGGGAGGGTCCCGCGCGGAAAGTGGGGATGGCAGCAGGGGACACACGGAGGGATGAGCGGGGGTCTCTGCCGTTGCCACCGGGTGCGGCGGGCCCGGGGGAGCCCTGCGGGGGCGGCTCCGGTCCCGGACTGGCGGAGGGGCGCAGGAGCAGCCTCAGAGCGGGAGAAAAGGGCCGGACTTCCCTCGACCCTCCGCCGGGGGTGCACCCAGAAACCCCCATCCCCCGTGGAACCCACGCCGGGTACTCCCCGCTCCTTCCACAGGACACCCGCGGCACCATCACATCCTCCCGCAGTCCCCGGGCCCCTCCCGGTCCCTCCCGCCCCTCACCGTCCGCTCCGGTCACGCCGCCGAGAGCTCCCCGCCGCCGTCACGTGACACCGGTGGAGCTGTGCCACGTGACCCACCCAGCCCAATCACCGCGCGGAACCCCGGCCAGGACAGGCCTCCGCCCCCTCACAGGCCCCGCCCCTTTATCCAATTATGGCAGCGGCGCTACGGCCCCGCCCCTTTATCCAAATATGGCAGCGGCGCTCGGGCCCCGCCCCTTTAACCCCTTTATGGCAGCGGCGCTCCAGCCCCGCTCCCCCAGAGCAGCCGGGGCGCGTTTGGGGACGGGTGTCCCATGGGACCCCCAGCGTGGCACCATTGGAGCCCTCTCGGGGTCTCTCCTCAGAGCTCAGGAGTGTCCGGCTCCACCTGCTGCTGGGTTTTTGCAGCCCCCAGCTGCCCGGCCCTGGAGCAGGTGCCTGGGGATGGGGTTTATTCCCGTGCACCCTGGGAGCAGCTCACAACGCTTCCATCCCGTGGGGTCTTGGTCGTACCTTGGAGCCAGGTGGCTCCTATCCCACCCCTCTCAATGTCTTCCAGGCAGAGGAATAAGATACCCAGTTCTCCCAATCCCCGTGCCGCTCCCAGGCTGTCCCGGAGGAGAAGAGTCACTGGACACCACTCCAATCTCCATGGCTCTCCCACCTCTGCCCCAGAGCCAGGGGAGAGTGCTCTCCTGCCGGGTGCTGATGGAATGGGAGCCTCTTGGGATTTCCAGCAGCGCTTTGCATTCCCAACCTGCTTGTTTCTCCCAGAGCCTGGAGAAACCTCGGCATGGGCAGCTCTGAGGGGCTCCGTGTGCGCCTCACCCACCGCTTGTGGGTGCGGTTGGGAACTCTTGGCTCTCCCTGCCTTCTCCCTTCCCCTCCCCACTGGAATTCGCCTTTTGGAATCAAAAATCCTACCGGCTATTTTTAAAGTACTGTCGGAGCCCACTCAGCTCCTGCTCCCAGTGACAGATCCGGCTGTCAGAATCTTCAGCTGTTTTTTGCTCCCTCTGCTCCAAGCCCGGGTGGCAACAGCCGGGATTCCCTCCTCATTCACACCCCAAGCCAGAGTCAGACCAGGGACCAGGATTTTCCTCTGGAGGGTCTAGGGGGAACTGGTGCCCGTCCCGTCCGTGGCATTTGCCGGGGTAAGTGGAGTGCTGGGATCCTTGGCAGAGGTGTGGGGATGGAGGGATGGGATTTATGCCAAACGTGGCTTGGAAGGAATCCTTTGGGATCGATTGTGTATGTGGCCCTTCCTGGAAAGAAGAGGGATCCACTCTTCCAGGTCTCTGGCAAATGCTGCTTTCCCAAAATACTTCTGTTCCCACCCCAAGTCCTGGTGCTGTAGCTCTCCTGGCCTCAGGTGGTCACTAGAATTTGCTCCATGCAGGGCGAGCCAGGTGTGGAAAACAGCAGGAGCTTGGTTTAGGAGGCAGAAAGTTTTCCTGAATGTGTTCCCAAAGGAATTTGTGGGTGCTGGAATGCTGAGAGACCATCTTCCCATTCTTGCCCTCCTCCATGGCCTCCAGAATGGCCCTGAAAGATCCTGGTGTGTTCATTCCTGGCCATTCCTCCTCCTTGCAGGGGTCAGGGGCTGGGCTGGTGCAGCTACACCTGCACCTGTGTAGGTGGGATTTCAGGAGGGCAGCCAGCATGGCCTGCAGTCATCGATCCCTGGGGACACTGGCTCCAGTCCCTGGGGACGCTGGTCAACGATCCCTGAGGACATTGGTCAACTTTGACCCGTGCCATGTTTGTGTTCAGGACTTGGTTGTGCCCCGGAAGGGGAGGCTGTGAGAGAAAAGGCTGGAAAAGTATTCCCTGTCAGGAAACATCCCATTCCCTATTGGACGAATCCCACAGGGAAAAACACAGTGCTTTTCCACTGGCGCCCGCTCTCAGGGGGTGCAGGCAGGGCATTTCCAAGGAGGAAAACCCATGGAGCTCCAGGGAAGCTCCCACGGGTGCATGACCCCACGGTCCCCAGGTCTGGGGGCTCCCACCTCCTCCTGGACCTCCTGGGCCCCACCTTCTCCACATGCCGGCTGTTGTTTCCGGCTGGATCACAGCCCAGCTAAATTTAGGAGGATCAATTTCAACCCCTGCCTCTGCCCCCTCTGCAGGGGAAAGGACGGAGCAAAGGTGGCCAGGAACGAAGAGCCACGGGGGCTGCACTCCCTGGTGCCTACACAGGCTTGTGGAACCTCAGATTTTATCCAGGTGCGAGGCCATGGAGGGGCCCAGGGAGGCTGGGATTTTCCTGGGTGGTCCCACAGGTCTCTCTGGCTATCACTTGGGGCAGAGCTGGTGACAAGGACACCCATGTGTCCTGCAGGGAAGGAGCTCTCAGCGCTGGAAGCCAGATCGTTTCCTGAGGAGGCTGACACAGGTGAGTGGGGCAGTGAGAAAGCAGGAATGAGGGTCCAACGGCATCGTTGGCACCCAGGGGTGCTACAGGCTCTGAACCCACAATGTGGTGTCCCCAAAGTCAGTGAGGAGTCAGGCTGGAGTGAAATGCCCAACAACACCACTGTGAGGAAACAGCTCAAGCAGCACCAGGGGAAGTTTAAGTTGGATATCAGGGAAAATTTCCTCATGGAAAGGTTGGTCAAGCCCTGGCACAGGGGCAGCGGTGGAGTCACATTCCTGGAAGTGTTCAAAGCCGTGTGGATGTGCCACCTGGGGATGAGTGGTGGCTTTGGAAGTGCTGGGTTGGACTCGCTGCCAGCTTCAGGGCCCCTCTTAGTCCCCTCTGCTGGTCCCTCTCCAGTCCCACCTCTGGTTCCAGGGCAGCTGCCGAATGAAGCTAGGAGCTGCTGGCGGGTGAGAGACGCTGCAGGCTCTGCATGGATGGGAATGGGAACACCTGCCCGCAGCAGGAGCCCAGGGCAGCTGGGGAACTCCAGCCTCTTCCTCCGAGCTCTCCTGCTCCTTTTCCTCTGCAGGCACGGTAAGGATCTGCACGGGCAGAGTTGTTCCCTGTGAAATCCAGGGGACGGGTGCTTCCAGGAGGAATCCCCACGAGAACCTAGAGCGGGCTGGATGGTGGGAGGTGGGAGAGGCCGCCCTTCCCCACCCCATCCCCTCTCCAGGGAGCCATCCCGTCTCTCCCAGCCTCTTCCCAGTGCAAGATCCTCCGCTGCAACTCGGAGTACGTCGCGGCGACGCTGCAGCTGCGGGGCGCCGAGCGCGGCCGCGCGTTCTGCACCGCGCTGCGCTCCTTCTCGCTCTGCGCCCGGCGCACCGCCCGCACCTGCCGCGGCGACCTGGCCTTCCACTCCGCCGTGCACGGCATCGAGGACCTCATGATCCAGAACAACTGCTCCAGGGAAGGGCCCACGGCGCCGCCGCGGCCCCGGCCCCCCGCCCCGAACCCCCGCGGCTTCGAGGCGCTCGACATGTGCGACTACGAGCGGAGCTTCCTCTACAAGCACGGCCGCCCGCCCGGCTTCCAGCACTGCGCCGCCTTCGGGGACCCGCACATCCGCACCTTCCACCATGACTTCCACACGTGCCGCGTGGAGGGCGCCTGGCCGCTCTTGGACAACGACTACCTGTTCGTGCAAGCCACCAGCTCGCCGGTGGCCGAGGGCTCCAACGCAACCGTCACCAGCAAGGTAACATCAGCACACAGGCCGGGCCTGCAAATCCAGCGCCGGGGCACTGCCCGTGCTTCCCAAAACCCGTGGAACTGCTTCAAACCCAGGGCGGATGAGGAAGGAGAGACAGCAACGGTGAAGGTTGTTGAGGGGACCCTCAAACATTCCCGTTGCTGCCAGGTGACCACCATGTGGTCCATGGGGTACCTGAAGGAATCTTGCAGGATTTGGCTCCACCTGAGTTTTCCATTAACTAAATGGGAAAAGAAGGAAAGAAGGAAATATTGTTGTTATCCCAAAAGGACCGTGGCAGGGATGGTTTGAGGATGGATAGGTGGGGTGGGACCTGCATCCTGGGATGCTCTGAGCAGCTGGGATGAGGCCATGCCCGCTATGCTCATCCCCCTGCTGCCCTGCTCCCCGCAGCTGACCATCATATTCAAGAACATGAAGGAATGCATTGACCAGAAGGTCTACCAGGCCGAGCTGGACAACGTCCCGGCGGCCTTCCAGGACGGCTCGGTGAACGGGGGCGCGCGTCCCGGCGGGAGCAGCCTGGCGATCCGGGAGCGCAGCCCGGGCCGGCACGTGGAGATCCGCGCCGGCTACATCGGCACCACCATCGCCGTGCGCCAGGCCGGCCGCCAGCTCTCCTTCTCCATCCGCGCCGCCGACGAGGTGGCGCGGGCGTTCGGCGCGGAGCAGGACCTGCAGCTGTGCGTGGGCGGCTGCCCCCGCAGCCAGCGCCTGTCCCGCAGCCCCCGCGGCCGCCTCCCCGCCGACACGGCCCGGGCGCTCTGCCGGCAGCTGCTGCCCGTGGAGGATCTCTACTTCCAGTCGTGCGTCTTCGACGTGGTCACCTCGGGGGACGCCGACTTCGCCATGGCAGCGCACGGCGCGCTGGAGGACGCCCGGCTCTTCCTGCCCGATGCTGAGAAGCTTCACATCTTCCAGGCTGGCGGCGGCTGCCCGCGCACCGCTCCAGCCTTTCTCCTCCTCCTTCTCCCCTGTGGACTTCGGGCAGTTTTGTTGCACTTTTAACCCTTGCCTGCTCCATAGGGAGCCCGTGAGAGCTGCTGGCTCCGAACTGCAGCCGGGAGAGATTCGTCACCTGGAAGGAGGTGTCTGCACAGCCACAAGGAATTGGAGACCCAGGAGAGGGGAGAGATGAGCCCCTGGTGTGCACCCACTGGTCTCACATGCATGGTGCAGCTGCTCCAGGCTCCTCTCCTGAAGGCAGATCCGTTTTTTTCTGTTTCGTTCTGACATGTTCCTTTTCCTCTAAGGATGAGTCATTGCAGTGCATCAAAGAAAAATAAACTCCGTGGGTTAGAAACCCCCTCTGTCCCTCAGACCCTTTCCATAACTCATTTCCCACCTTTCTCCCGGCGTTAATCCACCAGAATTCCAATCAGGAATCCCACAGATCCAGAAATAATGGACTTAAAGCCCAAAGTCCAATTTTTAGCAGCAAAAAATGTTTTTTGGTTTTTTTTTTTAATGGATTAGGGACCCTTCACTCAGCTGCTCCCAAAGCAGAGCAAGGCCACAGATTGCTTTGGGGAGCGCTGACCAAGAGGAAGATTTTGAGTAGAAATCAGCCGGTTTTGTCCGTGTGCTCCTCTTCCAGAATAAACAACAAGTGGATCTCCAGCAGTGGGAGCTGTGGAGCTTGAGACCTCCTATATCCCAGGCCCCTGTTGCTGTTTTTCCTTGTTTTCTTGGCACCTGTTGTGGACTTAATATAGCTGGGTCTGGACTTGGGACCAGTGTCAGGTTTCAGGGAGGACAAAACAGCCCTTGGGAATTCTCTCCCTTGGGCTCAGATTCTCTGTCACTGCACAAATCCAACCCAAACTAAAGTTTTCGCTTGGAAAACAGAATTCCTAGTGGCAAAGAGCCAGCTGGGCACACAGATGGGCAGAGTGTTGCCCCATGGAAGGTGCAAAACTGCTTAGGGGAGGGCAAATTTCACATATTTCAGAGGATTTCAGTAAAGCAGATGGAGTTCTACAGGAGAAATCTTTTCCAAAGGGAAGACTTTCCTTTATTTTTAATAAAGTGTTAAAAATTTGGTCACCCTTGTCCCTCAGAATTGAAGGAAGGGCTTGTGGAGATGATGGAAAGGGAATTGCAGCCCTTCCAGGCATGGAGGCTCCATCGAGGGAGGTTCTATAATTCATGTTTCAGAAAACTCCATGGGGTTTTCTGTCTCTTTATTCTTTTGTGCCAAGAGCACAAAGAATACATAGGAAATAATTTCATGGATATCGTGGCAAATTTCCCCTCTAATGGGTGCTCCATGTCTTGCACCCTGCTCCAGGAATCCCTGATGGGTTTGATATTAAAGGGGTCTATTTTTGAGTCCCCATTTCCTGTCATCTGTCTCTTCATGTCTTTGGGCAGCACTGGCAGATGAGATAATAATATCTCCTTCCTCTCCTGCTCCTTTGACTCCGGAGCTTTGCGTGGCTGAAACAAAGCAGGAATGAGAAAAGGAAAGCAGGCTGCTTCCCGATGTGCTCCACAGGTCCCTCTGGGAAGAAAATCATCTGGGGAGGAATAAAATCTTCTGTGGGGAGAGTATTCTCCATAGGGATAAAATCCTCTGTAGGCATGAAATCCTCAGGAGCAGCGTTGGTAGTGCTGGAGCTCCTGGGAGAAATGGGATGGATTTGGTGATGTAGAACCTAATTGTCCATCAGCTGTTGGCCAGTAGAGCCATTCAAGAAGAATTCCATGAGGAAAGGAGGGCTCCCAATAGAATTAGCCTTTTCCTTCTCCTGAACAGCCTGCACCACCTGGACTGTGCCTGGCACTTTCCTTTCCTTTCTCAGGAGCTGCCTCTGAATTTAGACCGCAGCTCCCAGGCTGAAAATGTCCAGGAATTCTGAAGACATGCACTTGAATTGCAGAGCTCTGATTCCAGGCTCCACCTGACCCAGAGTTATGCCAGGAGTGTCCAACACGGACACTGGATTACACCATGGAGAAACTGTTGCTGGTGAATTATGGAATCATTAAGGTTGGAGAAACCTAAGATCACGAATCATTAACTTTCCCACAGCACTGCCAAGGGCAGCACTGACCCATGACCCCAGGCACCACATCCACTTGTTTTTGAACACACCCAGGATGGTGCCTCCATCATTGCTCCATTCCAATACCTGTGAATACAATTTCCCAAATATCCAACCTAAACCTTCCCTTGAGGCCTCCTCCTCTGCTCCTGCCCCTTGGGAGACGACCCTGAACTCCCCCAGTTCCAGCTACCCAGGCTGGGCAGCTGGATGCTGAGCCCCCCAAAGTGGGCTCCTGCTGGGGCTGGGTCAGTGGCTGAGGTGGATTTTAGCAGGTGACATCAGCAGGGAGGGAAAGGCTCGATCCAAAGTCCACTGACGTCAGTGGAAATGCACTTGTTGACACCAACAGCTTGGACTGGTGTTGTGCTCCTTTATTTAGGGTGGGGGAAGAGCTCTGTTCTCTCCCCTGAGAGATCTCGTCTCCTTCACACTCAGGAGCAGCAGTGTGAAATAATTTGGGAGTGGGCCAGGACCATCCCACACTTGGCACATTTTCCCAGCACTGAATCCCTGGCTATGGCTCAAATTTGAGCCTCTGCAGGGTGTCTGGAGGAGGTAGTGGCCCTGTGACAGAGGGAGATGGTGGCCCTGTGAGAGGGGGAGATGGTGGCCCTGTGACTTGCTGTGACACTCCCATACCTGCCCTGAGCAGAGCTGGAGCTGCAGCCCCAGCCAGGGTGGGCCAGGTCACCTTGTCCAGGAAACGTTGGCCAAAGTCCCTATTCCAGGGGACAAGACTGAGTCACAGGGCCCACCTGAGGTGGAGATGCTCAGAACACACCTGGGACACCATCCCTGAAGGTGTTCACAGCCAGGAAAGCTCACAGCAGCAAAGGAATGAGGACTTTTCCTCCTTCTCAGCAGCCAAGACTGCTCCAAGGCTGCGAGCGAGAGCTGGGGAAGCCAGCCCAGGGAAGAGGAGAGGATGGATGGATGGATGGATGGATGGATGGATGGATGGATGGATGGATGGATGGATGGATCCTCTGCCATTCCTGAGAAAGCCTCTAGATGTCCACAGAACCCGGCACTCAGGAAGGGCTCCAGCACAGTCAGAGTGCCAGGACATCCATCCTCACCCCAATCAACCAGGAATTACAGAATCCCAGATTGTTTTTGGCTGGAAAAGACCTTAAGGATTGTCTTGCTCATGGCAGGGACACCTTCCCAAGACCAGATGGCTCCAAGTCACACTTCTCTTCCCCAAATCTGCCACTTCCAGCCCTTGCTCACTGCCTTGGAGCAGTTTTGGCTGCTGAAAAAGAGGAAAAATTCCGTATTCCTTTGCTGCCTGAGGGGCTCCATGGGCTCTGCCAGCAGCTGGAAGTCCCCCTCTCCCTGGAGTGGAGCTGATGTCACTGCCTCTTCCTGCCAGAGCAGATGACAAACACGGGACTTTGCAGACCCAAGAGCTGAATTCCTGCTTGTTGATGGATAGCTGAACTCTTCTGGGGCCTTATTCCCCCCTCCCTGCTCCAAAAACACCCTCTGGGCAGAAAATGGAAAGAAATCCCACCTGGATGAAGAACTGCGAGGCAGGGGGAGCTTCCACATCCCAGTCTCCAGTGGGAGCTGGAAAAGTGGGACTTCAAGGGGAAAATCCTCCTGTGCAAGCCCTGAGAGGATTTGTCCCCAGTCAAGGAAGGGGAAAAGGGGATTTCGATCCCTGTCCCTGGAGAATCTCAAACATGAGGGTCAAAAGCCTCTGCTGGGAACAAAACAGCAAAAAATGGGAAATTTTGGGAATCCCCTGTGGGAATCTGTCCTGGGAGCTTTGCAAGCCGTTCTTAGAAGATCTCTGAGGAGTGACAAACCTCTGTGCCTGGCAATCCTGCATAGCTGAGCACTCTGCCTCCTCTAGACCTTCCCTTCTACCCCCAAGGTAGGACTGGGGATTTAGGAACTGACCTGGCCCCACTCTGGAGCCTCCACTCACAAAAATCCCCAGCGTGGGACAAGCAGCTGCTTTTCAGGAGCCAGCCCAGCCCGGCAGTCCCTTGTTTTCCAGCTGGGCTCCATTCCCAGCGCTCCCTGTACACAAA
Source organism: Erithacus rubecula (assembly GCF_903797595.1). NCBI lineage: Eukaryota > Metazoa > Chordata > Aves > Passeriformes > Muscicapidae > Erithacus > Erithacus rubecula. Next base: position 812,781 of record NW_027636168.1, on the reverse strand, counting down.
CAACCAGAGGAAATGCCTTTTCCACCCCAGCTCCCAGTGCACACCCGGGACAATCTGTCCCCACGCTGCAGCCACTGCGGGTCGCTCCCGGGCCTCTCTCCCCCCCCCCAGCCTGGAATATGCTGGAAGGGACCATATAAGGTGAGAAATATGGAGCAAACACGGAGAGGCTGCGGCTCGTCCGAGAGCAGGGACAAAGGCCAGGCTGGCACGGGAGCGCCTGGCTTCTCCTGGCAACCAGTCCCGATAACCTGAAGCAGAAAAACACGGGTCTTATCAGCACCGGGAGCTGTGCTGGCAAAAACAAGTCTGTGCCATGCCCGATTCCTTCCCCGGGACCCACCCCGAGCTCAGTGAGTCACCTCAGGGCCCATTTTCTTGCTCTGTGGCTTTGGAAATGGGTTATTCAGAGGCTAAGTGTTAGTCACACTGTCCTGGCCATCTCCTTCCCTGGCTAGGAGCTCGGGAAAAGCCATGGATCCTGCCCTTCTCCCCATCCGGCCACCTTCAGCAGTGGAAATGAGCCTGGGGGATCATCTGAGCCCCACGATCCCATGGCAAAGCAGCCTGGAGGGGAAGGAATGCCTTCAATAACAGTTTAGTGGGAGCAGCACATTGTCCCTGCCCAGAACTCCTGGTGATTTCTCTCCTGGCTTTCTTATTTTTGAAGATTTGACATTGGGAAAGTTTGCTTTTTACAAGTGAAAGTCCCACAGTGTTCCCGACCCCCCAGATCCATCCAGGGGTGCTGCTGGTGTGAGAAAACTTACTGGAGCAAGTCTGACTCCTGAGGGAATTCCAGCAGCAGAGAGTGGGGAGGAGGGATTGCTGCTGGATGGAGGGCAGGGGGGGAAAGGGCAGCACTGACTGGCAGGTCTGGAGGAATTTAGGGAGGATTTGGTATGTGGAACGTGCCTTGGATCTAATCCTCCTTGGCATGGGGCTCCAAGGCCCTTTGGCTTTGCTGGAATGTGTCAAAGCAGCCCTCAGCTGGGGACGGTTTCCTTGGAAAGGTGCACACCTATGGGAACTGGAGAGGGAGAGCGTAAACAGGGCTCTGACAGGAACACACACCAGCACAGACCTAAGGGGTCAAATATCCCACAGCAGGGAAGGCTGGAAAAAGCTCTCCACCTTTGCCAAATCAGAGCAAATCTTTAATACTCCGTTAACCTGTCACCTTTTTCCTAGAGGGAGACAATGGGGAGCAGAGGAAAAAAGGTGCAATTCCAAACCACGGAATAATTCCCTCTCAAGGAGGAATTCTGTCCTGCGGTTTGGCAGCAGAACAGTTTATACCCCACGGTTTATCCGGCACTTTATCGGTTTATACGATCAGGTGTGAATTAACTCTGGGGGAAGGAGGAGATGGAAGGGCAGGAAAAGTGCCAGGAACACTTGGACAAACAACCCCTGAAGGACAACTCCCAACAAAAACACCTCCCTGTTCCTCAGCCCCCCCATTTCCATTGCTCCAGTGCTGGCTTGCTCCATGAACATTGTTCTCCTGTTTCCTCTGCTCCCAGCATTTTCCTGAGCTGGGAAAGCACTAAGGGCTGGGGAAAAAAGGGGAAAGAACTAGTTCCTGTCCTGGAGTAATGCTGGAGAGTGAAATCTAAGGGTTTTTTGGAAGCCAAAGTCTCCCGGAGGGTATGTGGGGGGAGGCAAAATGCTGTCCTACTCCCCAAATCCCAGCTAGGAGACAGGGCTACGGTTTGTGGAATGAATGTCGGTGTTTGCTGCACCTTGATCAATGTGTGGGAGGGATATTTTGGGGAAGAAGGAGTGGGAAGTGTCCTCAAAACACAGTGGGAAGCGAGAGGGGTGGTGGAAACACTCCCACAAGCACACCAGAAGCACGGAGGGAACCCCCAAAGTCAGGCTTCAATGCTGAACCCACAAACTCACCCTTATTTACCCCAAGTAAAAGGGGGGGCGAGAACCCCCCTGGGAACCCCCAGAACCCGCTGTAGGCATTCCGGGAAACGGGGGCTGTGGAAGCAGCAGAGAAGGGAAAACCCTCCCCAGAGCAGTTGGATCAGTCGCGCTCGACCCCGTACCCCAAACCCGCCCTTATTTAGGGTTCACTTGGGGTGCTTGAGGGCACTCGGGGGGGGAACAGGGGAGGCTGCCCTGGGTGGGGAGGAGTCTGAGGAACGGGGTGAAGCTCCCCCCCACCAAGGCCCGGCTGGCCGCTCCCAGTTCGCCCAGTACAACACAGCCTGTCCCAGACTGGGAGCAGCACCCCCAGGGCCCCCGAGCCTGGGAACATGACATCGTGTTCCGCGCTCGCCATTGGCCACCGCCGCCGCCTGTCCTCGCTCCCCATTGGCTCTCCGCGCTGTCACTCCGTCCCCGTCCCGTCCCGCCCCGGTGAACACGCGCGGCTTTCCTTCACACGCTGTCCACGCTCCGCAGCCGCCTCTCTGATTGGTCAGAGCTGCTGTAAACAAGGCAGCGGCGGCCAATGGGCGCGCTGATCACGCGAGCAGCACGCCTGGCCACGCGCCCTCGGCGTGGCAGCCCCGGCAGCAACAAGCGCGGGCGGGGATGGGCGGGGCCCCCGAGCCTATAAAAGAAGCGGGGCCAGCGGCGCCCTCAGAGCGCTGAGGAGCCGGGGCAGGGCTGCGTGCGGGGGCTTCGCAGCGCCTCAAAACAAAGCGTTCCACCGCTTTTTGCCCTGCACTTGCCTGGCTCGGGCGGCTTTTGCTGCTCCACAGAGATAAAGCCCAGCAGCCCTTGCTTTGTGCGAGTCCGTGCTGCCCCAGCCATGGTCATGTTCAAGAAAGTGAAGAGCTTCGTGGTGGCCTTCAGTGAGCCTGACAAGGTCTATTGCAGCGGGGACAAGGTGGCTGGGCGTGTACTGGTGGAGGTGGCCGAGGTGACCCGTGTCAGCTCCGTCAAAGTGCTGGCGTGCGGCGTGGCCAAGGTGACCTGGGCCAAGGGCCCGGCGCAGTGCCGGCAGGAGATGGAGTACCTGCGCTTCGAGGACGTGCTGGCGCTTGAGGAGCAGCCCACGGGTGAGGGCACGGGGCTGCAGGGGAGCATGGGTTGCTTTAAACACCATAACCCCAGCCCAGCTCTGGCCCAGGGCTTGGCCATATGGGGGCTGTGGTGGGGCTGGGTGGCTTTGGGAGGGGACAAAGAGACAGGGGATCCCCTGGGATTGGCCACATGGGTGCTGTGGGTCCCAGTGGACCTCCTTGATCACCAAGACAGAGTTGATGCTGTGTCTGGAATCTGGAAAAAAATAGCAAATCTAGGAAAGCTTAGGAACATTAGAAGGTTTGACCAAGTCAAGTCGAAGTCTGGGAGCTAAAGGACAAAATCAGAGCCTGGGGAACTCCTGTGGTGTGTTCTGACTCCGCAGGGGTTGGTAACATTGGTGGCACAGTCAGGGAGGGGCACAGGATCACACCCTGGGGCTGGAGCCCAGAGATAAGGGGGAGCTGGAGCTGGGGTGGAGCCAGGGAAGTGCTGCATTCTGCCCTGGGGGCTTGGGGTGTTGGTGAGGTGAAGGGAGCAGCATGGAGGGAACACGGGGTTCCCGGAGTGTGTTACCCAACGCCCTTGGAACTGAGGATCACCCTGGAGCTCCAGCTGATGTTTCCTTCCCTTCTCTCCTCCAGATGAGGATGGCTCTGTCATCCTGAGACCTGGGAACAAGTATGAGTACAAATTCGGCTTTGAGCTGCCCCAGGGGTGAGTATCAGGCAGCACTTGCCCCTGGGGTGGAGTTAAATGGGACAATCCATGTTTTGGCTCTGGAGTGACCCTCTCCCTATCTGCAGGCCGCTGGGCACCACATTCAAAGGGAAGTACGGCTCTGTGGATTACTGGGTGAAGGCATCTCTGGAGCGGCCGGCCTGCCCCACACAGCAGGTCAAAAAACGCTTCGAGGTGATGGACCCTGTGGATGTGAACACCCCGGAACTGCTGGTGAGCCCCGAATGCTCCAGAGGCTGGGTAGAAAAGCCCTTGGGGAGGGTCAGCCCAACCCAGTGGCATCTTTAATCAGATCTGGGCTGAGTAGGATTAAAGGTGGGATTAAAGAGTTCTGGATAATTCCAGAAACTGTCACTGGGTGGGGCGTGTGGTGTAGTCCAGGGGAATTCGAGGGTTGGTTGTAAAAAGGGAAGGAAGGAAGGGTGGAGGGTGGGAAGGACAGGATGGGGCCAGCGTGTGACTGTTCCCTCTCTCCACAGTCTCCAGTTGCAGCCAAGAAGGAGAAGAAAGTGTCGTGTATGTTCATCCCAGATGGACGTGTGTCTGTCAGCGCCCAGATCGACAGGAAGGGCTTCTGTGAAGGTGAGGATTGCTGGGAACAGGGAACTGGAAGTGGGGGGACCAGTAAGGAAACTGTGGAACATCCCTAAGGTCTGGGTTCCTTCTCTTGGCAGGCGACGAGATCTGTATCAACGCAGACTTTGAGAACACCTGCTCGCGCATCGTGGTGCCCAAGGCGGCCATCGTGGCCAAGCACACGTACCTGGCCAATGGCCAGACCAAGGTCTTCTCTCAGAAACTCTCCTGCGTTCGTGGCAATCACATAATCTCTGGTACCTCCGAGTCCTGGCGTGGCAAAACCATCCGCGTGCGGAAGATCAAACCCTCTATCCTGGGCTGCAACATCCTGCGCGTGGAGTATTTCCTGCAGGTGAGTGGGGCGTCCTCTCATCCTGCCCCTTACCTTCCTCGTCACCCATGGCATCCTCATCCTGTCCCAAACACCCCTAAATGTCGGCTCTCCTGCAGATCTACGTCAGCGTCCCAGGCTCCAAGAAGATCATCCTGGAGCTGCCTCTGGTCATCGGGAGTCGCTCTGGCATCGGGAGCCGCAGCTCCAGCATGGCCAGTCAGACCAGTTCCGAGATGAGCTGGGTGGACCTGAACCTCCCGGACGCTCCGGAGGGTGAGTAGAGCGGGAGCCACGGGGTGGGATCACATTTTGTGGGGAGCCCCTCAGCGGCCTGAGGGCTGCACACAGGTGAGCTCACGAATCCCTCCCTGCATCCCACAGCACCCCCGTGCTACTTGGACATCGTTCCCGAGGATCACCGGCTGGAAAGCCCCACCACGCCACTCCTGGATGATCCCGATGGATTTGACAGCCCCATCTTCATGTACGCGCCCGAGTTCAAGTTCATGCCCCCCCCCACCTACACGGAGGTGAGCACGGCGCCAGCGCAGGACGGGCCAGGTGGGTCTGGGGTCACCTGCCTGGATCCCTCACCCGCCGCCTGCTCCGCCGCCCAGGTGGATCCCTGCATCGCAAACAACAACGTGCAGTGAGCGGCGCTCCCGCCGTTCTGGACTCGGCTCCATTGCCACGCGCCTGCCGCTCGTCTGGCCCCACACAGCGGGAGGGGAAGGGCTCCCGAGGAACTGCCACATTCCTGAGGAACCGTCCAGGGCCATCCCAGGCACCCGGACCTCGCGGAAAACCTCGGCACTCTGAACCAGCAGAGAATTGTCAAGGACTGGGGGGACGAGGCAGATCCGGCTGGAAAAGAGCTGGAAAACCTCTGCTGTCGTGGCTGTCAGGACACGCTGCCTGTCCGCGCGCTGTCGTGACGTGGTGACAGGCAGGAAATTCTGGTTTAAACTGATTCCATCCTAATTCTGTAACTCTGGGTGCTGCTCTGGCTGCCCTGCACTCCCAGCAAGGGAGAGGGACACTGTGACATGAATCCATCCTGTCGTGACACAAACCTGGGGTCGCGACCGGCGCCTTTTGTATTCTTGGGTTTTGTACAGAAAATTTGGGGGAGTGGGGGGAAGCACAAAAATGCAAATTTTGTACCTTTTTGTGGCCCCTGGGGGGCAGAATTTGTAATAAATAATGAAACGGTACCTTTGTCTCGTGTCTCTCTTGGGGGTGGGAGGATGGCAGAAACCCTCTTGGAGTGGGGATTCACCTTACTTTCCCAATTCCTGTTTTATCTGGGAGCAGTCCTGGGGTGGGGGGTGGGGGTCTCCTGTTTTTTCCAGGGGAAAAAGCAAAAAGCTGAGCAGAAAATTGGTACAAGGAGGGGAAACTGAGGCACAGAGAGATTAAAGCAGGCCAGGAGGGGATGCAGAGAGGGGAAACTGAGGCAGGCGGGGGAGTATTCCTGCTCTTCTTGCCTTTTTTTGGCACTGCTATGGGAGCCCCCCCAGCAGATTTTTGGGATGTGGGTGAAAGGTGGTGGTGTCGAAGAACAAGGCCGTGACCTTGGCTCTGCTGCCTGCCCTCTCCCCCACTTGGAGCCCCCCCAAAGCTGCTGCCTCCCCTGCCGGCCCCCAGCCCGATCCTGGCCGTGCCTCCGTTTTCCTTCGGAGCTGGAGCCGCTCTGGCTCCCGGCCCAGGAGGACAAGGGTCACCCCAGTCTGGGCCAGGATGGGCTGGGCCGGGAGGGCTGCGGGAACTGGGGGCCACAGGCAGCCCAGGGCCCCCCAAAAGTCAGGGAGAAACTGCCAGTGTGCTGCTGGAGCCCCTGCAGAGACCCCCTGAAAGAGGGGATTCTCCCCCAGCACCACCACCAAGCTCCCCCTCCGCCCAAGGGGCTGAACCCTGCACTCACCTTGCCCCCTTCCCCAGTTTACAGCTCTAATTAAACTAATTAAGGCCATAAACCTCCCCCACCATTCCTCTGCCTGGCCTTTGTGTGGGAGCAGCTCTGGAGCAGGATTCACACAGATCTGGGAGTTCAGCCTGACCCTCCCTGGGTTTTGGGGACCCCCTCCAGGGCAGCTCCCTGGCTCTGGGCCTGTGATCTGTGCTGGCTCTGGAGTTTCCTGATGAATTCCAACTGGGCCAAAGGGCTTGAGGTAAACTGGGAGCACTGGGAGCACTGGCAGGGGAGCAGTAAGAGCCTCCAGGGCTGGGATGGGGTGGGAATATGGGACGGGAACAGGATGGAAGCACGAGGGGACCAGGAGATGGGACAGGACCCACAGTACCGGGGAAACTGAGGCACGCAGCCGATGGGGGTGACACCAACCCAAGGGATTCGGGCACCTCACCCAGCCCCAAACCCTTCCCCAGACTCGGGAGGCACATCCCACCCCCTGAAATCACCGGGGGCTACAGATGGGAGCCATGGTTCCCACAGACAGCTACAAAGAAGGGAGAAAGAGAGAAACTGGGATAAAAAGGGAGCGGTGGCTTGGGAGCAGCTGGAGTCCAGAACTGCTGGAACGTTCGTGGCCACAAACAGGAACCGGCCTCGGGGGAAAGAGGGGGCCAGCATGTGACGCTCATGTGAGCAGCCCCCGCCCCTGGCCCGCGGCACAGACACACCCCTCGACAAAAAACACTCCTTCCTCCTAAAAAACTCCACACTGACCTTCCCAAAAACGCCTCCCTCCCCAAACACCTTTATCCCCATGAAAACAGCCCCTGCCAAAAAGAGCCATTTCTCCCAACCAAAAAAGTGCCTCTCCCCCCCGAAAAACTTCCCCCACCCCAAATCCACCCTTCCTCACTCCAGAAACTCATCCCTGAAAAAAAACCCCTACCTTTCCCTCCCCCAAAATCCACCTTATCCCCTAAAACATGTGTTATTTAAAAAATACACCTTGTTCCTCCAAAGAAAGCCTCCCTCACAATAAGCCGAACTTTTCTCCCTTAAAGCCAAAAATACATATTTCCCCCAAAAGAGACATCTTGACCCACAAGAAGTTACCTTTCCCTCCCCAAAACTACACCTTTACTCCCAAAAAAATCCACCTTCCCACCCAAGTAAACCTTTTCCAAAAAGTACCTTTCTCCCCCAAAAGCCTTTATCTTCTGAAAACCACATTTTCCACCCAAAAAAACCCACCTTCCCCTCCCCATAAAACCTTTCTTCACAAAATACAACCCTTTCCTTCCTCAAAGAAACACATTTTCCAGCTCAAAAAAAAACCACCTTTCAACCACCCAGAAACCCTTTCCCTCTCTTCAGTCCCTCTTTGCTCCTGGTAACCCCCATATCCATACCCCCCACAAAAAGCACCCATAGCTGAGCCACAAATACCAAAATCCACTTCAATCCATGCAAAATTTGTTTTAGAAAGCACAAAAGTTAAAAAGCTGCCGCCAAAAGGGGGTGGTCAGAGGGGGGCCAGGGCACGTTTGGGGACTCCCCGTCACACCAAAACCCATCCCAAAAAACGCGGCCGGGAGTGCCCCCAAAACTGGAATCCCCCAAAATTGGAGGGTCCGACACCATCCTGCCGGCCTGCAGCGCCGGCGCCACCTGGTGGTGGCACGGAGCAATGACGGGCGGGCAGGGGACCCCAAGGAGGAACCCCAGCTGGGGACCCCGAGGGATGAGGGGGGCTCTGCTGCCAGGGGACTGGGGGTGAGGGGTCCCCAATGTCCTGTGGGCGAGGCAAAGGGTCCCTGGGAGTCCCCCCTTTCACTGTGTCCCTGCTGCCGCAGGAGGGTCCCCACTCTGGGAGTTTTCCACAGACTGGAGTTGGGTTGTTTTTTTGCTTTTTTGGTTTTTTTTTTTGGTTTTTTTTTGTTTTTTGCACTCTCTCGGGGTCAGTACACTGCCTCGTCACCGTTATCATCGCTGTCAGGGCCGAAGCTCTCCCCGTTGTCAAAGTAAGACAAGACGTAGTCAGTCTCCTGTGGAGTGACACAGGGGAAACACGGTGGTACCTGGGCACGCCCCCACCCCACCAACCTCCCCAGGGTTCCCCCCTTTCCACCTCTTCGTGCTCCTCCTCATCGTACTCTTCCTCCTCCTCCTCTTTTCCTTCTTCTTCCTCCTCCTTCTCCTCTTCCTCCTCTGATGTCACCTCCTCCTCCTTCTTCTCCAGGCTCTGGGTGGGTTCAGGGGAGCGTTACCGGGGGAGATGTCAAAATCCAGCCCATGGGGACACCCCCACCTTCACCTCGGTACCTCCAGCTTCTTGATAGTCTCCTCCTTGTCAAGTGCCACACGCTGCTTGGGGACGAGGGGAGTGGTCCCTGAGGGGGCACAGGAGGCTGTCAGCCCCTGGGGGAAAAGAGGGGACACACGGGGCAGGGGCAGAAAGGGGCCACTCACTGCCTTTCTTCAGGCGCCGTACCCGGATCTTCAGCTCCCGCGGGAGCCGCCTCCAGTCTGGGGGGCAAAATGGGAAGTCGGTCAGCCCCCAGTCAATCCCACGTCCCCATGTCCCCCCCAGATCCCCTTCCGTGTCCCCCCACCTGGGTTCCAGTCGATGGCATTGTCCGTAGGGCTGGAGAGCTGGTACTTGTCTGAGTAGCGCTCAATGTCTGTGGGGAAAATGTGGAGGAACACTCTGGGGGAACTCAGGGGACACTCAGCCCTGGGGACACCTGTGGGACCCACATGGGGATGGCTGATGGCACGAGATGGTGCAGCTAGGGGGAATAAAATGGGAGGGATAAAATGGGAGGGATGGGGAGTCCCAACCTGAGACAGGGAGGTGAAAGTGCTGGAAAGTCCAGGGAGCAGATGAGTGGAAGGGACAACGGGGCCTGGCTCCCGTTCAAACCCATTCCTCATCGGGGCACACAGGAGGGTCAGGATTGCCCCTCGGTACCTCTGCGGGGTGCCCCCGGTTTGACGAAGTAGGGGAGCCCCCTCATCGCCCTGCGCAGCTCCTGCTTCAGCGCCAGCATGTACTCGCCCTCCTCGCCACCGGGCAGGGGCACGGCGCGGCGCTCCAGGGCCTGGGGCGAGGGCACGGCTGTGATGAGCGGGTCAGCGCTCAACCCCCGGGGGGCCTCCGGACCCCCGAAGCCCCGAGGACTCACCGGGAAGAGGGGCGAGGGCTGCAGCGTGGGCGGGGGCAGCGCGTCCCCCTTCCCGATGCCCACGGCCTCCACGTTGAAGGTCATCTGGCCCCGGCCCCGGCCGCGGCCCCGGCCCGCCATGCTGAGCTCCGGGGCCGCTGGGGACAAGGCGGCACTGTCACACCTCCGTCCGCTGCCCGCTCCCGCTGATGCCCCCAAGTCCCGTCCTTTCCCTCCTCCCCGCGGTCCCGCTCCCCGGCCCAGTTCCTCCCTCCGTCCGCTCCGGGTGCCGATCTCATCCGCTCGACCCGCTCCCGGTTGTCCTCCCGGGCCTGATTATCCCTCCTGGTCCCGATCCCGGCGTTCCCCCACAGTCCCGGTTCCACTCCGTTCTCGGTCCCGGTGCTCCCCGCTGTCGGTTCTTTCCCCTCCCCAAAAGTGGTCCCGGTCGTGATCCCAGTTCCGGTGTGTCGCCCTGCTACCCGTTCCCGTACTCCCTATCCCTATCCCGGTGTCCCGTCTCGCTGCACCACCCAGGCCCGATGGCCTCCCCCAGGGCCTCCGGCCTCGGTCCCCCGTCCCCGTCCCCAGGTCCTCTCGGGCCCTCCCGGTGCCGCTGCCGCCCCTCGCACCCCGATCCCGGTGCCGGTGCCGAGCCCCGCGCCGCTCCCGCCCCGCGCAAGCGCAGTCGCTCCACGCGTGTCCGTGCGGAGGGGGCGGTGCTTGTGCGGGAGTCCCGCGCTGATTGGCGGGTCAGAGCGAGGGGCGGGGCCAGGAGGGGATCAATGGATGGTGTGGAGGGGGCGGAAAAAGGCGATGGAAAGGGGGAAGAAAAGGGGGATCGAAAGGGGTGAGAAAAGGGCGATTAAAAGGGGTAAGAAATGGGGGATCAAAAGGTCCCTCGGCCCCCCACGCCCAGACCCCCCAACCCTGTGGCCCTGGCGTAGCTCGGCCCCCCGGTACTAGGGCCACCCTGGCCCCCAGCCCCACTATGCTGTCCCCCCCAATCCCGGTGCCCCACGGCCTCCAGCCCGACTGTTTTGGAACCCCCCTGGCCCGCTGCCCCCTGGCCTCCCTCAGTGCCCGATGCTCCAGGGCCCTCAGCCCCCCTGCACGGCTGCACGGCGACCCTCAGACCCGCTGCCCCATGGCCCTTAGTCCTGCTGGACTGTGACCCCCAGTCCCGCTGCCCCACGGGGCCCCAACATACAGCCTCTTGTGTCCCCCGGCCCCTGCGCCCCCCTCCTCACACCCACGCAGGGCCGGGTGCTGGATGCGCCGTGGGTGATTCATCCTGCTCCAACCCCCCCGCGCAGGCAGCGGCCAAAAATAGCGCTGCGGGAGGGGGGGGAACCCTCCACATCACCTCCCGCCCCCCCCGCCTCACCGGCGGCTGGCCGGGATGGCGGCCACAGGCCGCTGTCCCCGACACCCCCATCCCCGGAGACGTGGGAACCGGGACCTGGAGCGGAGGGACCCCATGTTCCGGTTGCCACGGTAAAATGGGGATGGAGAGGGGCTGGATGGGGGGTCCCCGCTGTGGGTTGTCCCCACTGCGTGGGGAGGTGACAGGATAGCCCCCGGGCCCGGGCTCGGGGGTGTCTTACTGAGGAGACCGAGGGGACTGGGAAGGTGGTGGATTCTCCCCCATTTTCCCGGCTGGTCGGAGCGGGATGAGCGGCCGTCGCCATGGGAACCGTGCAGGCAGGGATAGGGTGTGGACAAGGATCAGGGTACCGGCAGGGATGGGGGTACGGGCAGGGTATAGGAGCACAGGTAGGGATGGGGCTGGGGGCAGGAGAAGCGGGTGGGACAAAGGTAGGAGAGGGAAGAGGTTGAGGGGGGGGGGGTGCAGGAAGGGATTTGAGGAGTGTGAGAGGAACTGCCGGCAGGGGCAGGTGGATTTGTGGATGCGGGCAGGGGGAACGTGGGTGAGGGACACAGGCTGGGGGGCTCGGCCTCGCGGAAAACCTCTCCTGTAGGAGAAACTGAGACCCGGAAGGGAGGACACCCCATTCTGGGGGTCTCCGAGGTCTCACCCTGTTCCCATCCTGGGAGTCTCAAGGGGAGTCTGACCCTGTTCCCATCCTGGGGGACTCGGGGGTCTCACCCCGCGTCCTGTCGCCTTGCAGTGAGCGAGTGTCAGCCCTGTCCCAGTGAGTCCGGCCATGCCCAGCCCCGTCCGCCGCGCCCCCAGCGCCGCGGTGCCGCTGGGGCTCCCCATGGTCCCGGCGGAGGGTTCGGCGCTGCTGCGCGCCGTGTCCCAAGGGAAATTCCGCCTGACCCGGCTGCTGCTGGAGGGGGGAGCCTACATCAACGAAGGCAATGCCGCGGGCACGACGCCGCTGATGGCAGCGTGCCGCGCAGGCTATGCCGACCCGCCCGAGCAGCCGCGGATGGTCCAGTACCTTCTGGAGAACGGCGCCGATCCCAACATTCCCGACAAAGCGGGGAAGACGGCGCTGATGCACGCTTGTGCGGAGCGCGCCGGCCCCGCCGTGGTCGCCATCCTGCTGGCCCACGGCGCCGACCCCAGCGCCCGCGATTACGCCGGCGGCTCCGCGCTGGTTTACGCCTTGGAGCGCGGGGACCGGGAGACGCTGCAGGTGCTGCTGGACGCGTGCCGGGAGCGCGGGCGCGACGTCATCATCATCACCTCGGCCACGTCGCCCCGCGGCACCAAGACCACCCGGCAATACCTGAACTCGCCCCCGTCGCCCGCGCTCTGCGCGTCCCCCTCGCAGGTGCAGGTGCGGGCGGCGGCGTCGCCGGGTGCCGGCGCCAGGGACGAGGAGCGCGACGTATTCCGCTTCCCACCTGCGGCTCCGGGCGCCGCTCCAGAACCATCCCGGGCCGGGCCCAAACGGCAGCTGAAGAGGCTTAACTCAGAGCCGTGGGGGCTGGTGGTGCCAGGGGGGGACGGGGTGCGGGGACACTCCGAGGGGACACAGGGAAGCTTGGAGGGGACACAGGGACCCTCAGAGGGAGCACAGAGAACCTTAGAGGAGATACGGGGACTCCCGGAGGGGACACGGAGACCCTTGGAGGGCACACGGGGCCCCTCAGAAGGTTCGTGGGGCTCCCATGAGGGCCTCCGGGAGCCCCCGGAAGGGCCGCCGGCCTCCCCGGAGCGGCTGCGGGTGGGGCTGGAGGCGCTGCGGCTGCGCCCGCGCCGGCACAGCGTGGAGGGGCGCGAGGTCTCGGCGCTGCCAGGAGTCACCTGGGCAGAACGGGTGCCCCCTGTCCCCAGCCCGGGGCGTTGGGCTGCAGCCCCCGATCCTCTACGGGGCAAATCCCTGCGCCGGGACCCCCCCAATCCTGAGCTAGCTCCCCCCGGGCCGCTCCGGAATCCGGCAGCGCCGCTGCTGGAGCGCCGCGGCTCCGGAACGCTTCCCCTGGAGCCCCCGGGGCCGGGCAGGGCCGGGCTGCTGCCCCCGCTGCCCCCACGAGCATTGCTCCGCCGGCACTCCATGCAGCCGGAGGCCCTGCGGCACCTCGGGGCCTTCTGCGGGGGGCTGGCTCCTGAGCCTGGCTCTTAGGGATCCCCCGGGCCCGGGACCTCCTTGGGAGGGGCTCACCCTGGGCCGTGGTACCATTTGCTCTGAACCCTACTGAGGGTCGGCACAAACCCTTTGTCGGCACAAACTCTGCACAACCCCGAATTTGGGGAGCTGCTGGGTGCATCCCCAACTCCCAAACCCCCCAGTATCCTCCTGCTGCTCCTGCCTCATCCTCTCAGCAGCTCTTTTCCCTAGACCCATCGCTGGTGATCCCCAGGGTCTGGCAATAAAGACCCCAATGTAGCTCAGTGGCTCTGATGGGTGGGTCCATCTGTGGGTTTGGGGACACAGGGGACAGCTGAGGGCACAGCTGGATGCCAGACCCCAGTGCATCTCAGCAAAGGATCCCACTGGGTCCCCCCAAGCTTTGCACAGCTGTTGCTCCCCAATGCCAGTTTTAATGGAAAAAAAAAAAAAAAGTTTTTTCAAGACCGAAGTTGTTCTACTGCCAGGCTGGGAGCAATCCTCAGGATCCTTGGGGAACCAGCAGTCTGGATGGGGGAGGGATTTTAGGGAAAAGGGCGTGGGAGGGCTGGGGAGCTTCAATGAAGGACAAAGAACAAGAAGACAAACTTAGACAAAATCTTGTTATTTAACAGAAAACAAGGAATTCCTGGTGGGATAAATATCATGAGAGATTTAGGGACCATTTGCTGGGGCATGGAAAAAACTCCTGGGATGTACTGGGATGGGGGGCTGGGAGGGATCCCCCTCAAATCTGAGGGAAATCCCCCCAACCCGCAGAGACTGCTGCTTCCCTCTTATTTGTCCTTTGAAAACAATAAAATTCCATAAAACCCACATTTCCCCGGTGATGGAGCTGGTTTGGCTCCTCGAGGCTGTGTACAAACCCCCAGTTTCCCCCAGTCTGGACACAGAACACAAATGGTGGAAAGCTGGATCCATCATCGGCGGCGCCGGTCCGGACTGCGGCTCCGCCGGCGCCCACCCCTGGAAAACAGGGAAGAGGTGGGGAAGGGAAAGAGTAAAAGAGAAAAGGGGAAAAGTGGGTAAGGGAAAAGGAGAGAAGGGAAACCATGATAAGGGAATGAGGGAAGTAAAGAAAGAAGGGGGAGAATAGAAAAAAGCAGGAAGAAAGGGAAAAAGGGGAGGGAAGGGAGGGAAAAGAGTACAGGAAATGGAGGAAAGAAGAGGGAAGGAAGGAGTCTAGAAGAAGGGCATTTCAGGGTGTTTTTCCCTATTTTAACCCTGCCACCCCTACAATGGTGCATTAAATGCCCCCATTCCCCTAGCCAAGGGCTCCACTGCTCCCACAGGTCCCTCCCAGTCCCAGCTCCTGGAATTCCCAGGAGTCCCCTCACCTCCGCTTGCCCTTGGGGGGGCCCCTGACGAAGCACCAGTCAACGCTGACCGGCTGCCCCATGAGCTCCTGCCCGTTGAGCCCCTCCATGGCTGCCTGCGCCTCCTTGTAGGTCTCATACTCCACCAGCGTGTAGCCCTGGGATGGGATTGGAGGGGAATGAGCCCGGATGCCACAGGAGTTCACAGCTCAGGTCTGGGGTGCACGGGTCCCCTGACACCCCGGCTTGAGGCATAGGAATGAGCCCAGGCACTGGGAACCCCAAGCTCACTCTGGGGTTAGGACCAGGAATGCAAATGACCCTAGGCACCGGGGAATCCAGCTCATAGACCAACCCCCAGCTCAGTTTTAGGACACAGGGACCTCCCAATAAGTCAATTTTGAGGTGCAGGGACTCCCATAACCCCCCAGAATTGGCACAGTTTTGTGGTGCACCCACGGCAGCTCCCAGACCAGAGTCTCTCCCAAGCTGAAGTGGAGTCTGTGGGTCCCCACAAGCACCCCCCACACCCCCCACCTTCAAGTATCCCGTGCGCCGGTCCAGGTTCAGATGGATGTTCTTGATCTCCCCAAATTCGGCAAATCGGTCGTGCACGTCCTCCTCTGTGGCCTCCTCATGCACCCCTGTCACAAACAGGATCCAGCCCTCCACGGCTGGGCAGGAAAAGGCGGGTCACAGAGCTGCAAATGGAGCTTTCCCCCCAAAATCCCTTGCCTTGGGGCAGGGGCATGGAGCTCCACGGCTTAGACTTGGGCATTGACCCAAAAGTGATCCTGGGAAGGTGGGGATGAATCATCCCAGCATGATCCCAGTTCTTCCTCCTTCCCATGGTGGGTCCCCAGGAAAGGGTTTGTCACTCAAAGTCACACTTTTTTTCACAGCTAGGAAAAGGCGATGGAGGACCAGAGTCCACAAATCCTGGGTGAGGTTGGGGAAAGCTCATCCCAGCAGAGCTGAACCCCATTCCAGGGCACCCAAACCTGTCCCCCCCGTTCCCCCTCCCTTCCATGTGGAAAGTCCCCTGGGGACACTTGGAGGCTGTGGGGCTCTCAGGAAGGAGCATCTCCACCAAATTCCCCCATTCGCACCCTGGGAAGGGGATATGGACCTGGGGTTTGCCCTAAATTAAATTCTGGGAACGAGGGACAGGAAGGGATTGCCCCAGCAGGGCTGAACCCTGATCCAGAGCTGCAGAGCCCCCCGAAGCCCTCCAGGTCCCCAGCATTCCCCCTCACATCGCTGTGGCCCTGGCTCATCTCCATCCTGCTCCACGCTGTCGTAATCTTCGCGCACCCGAGCGCGGGATCCTTCCTCTGCAAAGGAGGGAAAACGGGGGAAGAACAGGGGCTCCACACTTCAGCGTCACCCAGCCCCTCCAGAGTGCCGGGGAAGGGGTTTAAGAGCGTTTTGGGGCCTCACCTGAGCCGAAGCCACGTCCCTTTCGCTTCTTGGCCTTTTCCTTCAGCTTGTGGATGCTCTCTGGTGGGAATTGCATGGAGGGAACGGGGTCATGGAGTCAGCAGGAGCAGGGAGCCTCCCCGGACGGACAGAGACCCCTGGTCCTGGCTGGGAAGGGCCCCCCTGGGGTGGGAAGGATGTCCTTGGGTCAGGAAAGACCCTTCTGGGCTGGGAAGAATTCCCTGGTGCAGGCAGGGACACCCCGGAAAAAAAAGGACAGTTTCCCCATATTGGGAATGATCTCCCGCGGGCGGCACAGGACCCCCAGAATCCCTCCGCGCCAGGAATGATCCCATGAGCCGGGAATGACCCCGTATGGACAGGCAGCATCCTTCTCTCATGCTGGGAATGACCTTCTGAGCCCGGAATGACCCTCCAGCACCGAGCAGGAGCGCCCTGGGAACGACAGGAACCCTCACCCCAGGCCGGGAACGACCCGTCCCGGGCCGGGGCTGTCCATGAGGCCGACGGTGTTTGGGGGCGCGGCCAGAGGCACTCCGCTGAGCCGGAACCCGGCAGGATCGGTCGCGGGGCCGCTCTGGGTCCGACGGTACCGCCCGAGCCCCGCACTCACCGTCCCCGTCCTCGTCCATAGCGAAATCCTCTCCGCCCGCCTCATGAAGATCCAGCACGTCCGCCATCTTGCCCAGAATGCCGGGGCAGGCCGGGAGCGCGCCGGAAGTGGCCGCCACAGGGGGCGGGCGCTCGGCGGAAGCGGCGGCGCGGCCATGCTGGGAGGGCGCTGGCGGGAGCGCCCGCTCCGCCATGCCGGGGAGGTCCCGCCGCCCACAGAACGAGCTGGAGCCCAAAGTTAATCAAAATCGCTGGGTTTATTGTATAAAATCCACTGCAGCGTTTATCCCGCCAGATTCCCGTAATTCCACAGCCTCGACAAGGAGCATAACTTTCTCCATACTGAGAAAACTTGTTAATTTTACACCTTCTACGGAAATCCGGAGCCTACAAATAGGCGCCCCAATTCCACAAGCTACAGAATATTCAGTTTCTTCCCTTTTTTTATTTATTTTTTTTTTAAATTTTCCTCCACAGCGATGTAACTCCCAAAATCCTCCCGGATGTGTTTACTTGTAGCATAAAGACGCTGTTGGAAGTGCTGGGAGGAACTTAAGGGATTCCCTTATGTGCGGAAACGGGAATAAATTGCGGGATTAACTCCATGTTATTCCTAAATTAAATTTTTCTAACATTTCAGTAAAGTGACACCCCACAACTCCCCATCCCTTTCAAATCCCATTTCCAGCGACATCAAAAGTTAATAGTGTTTATAGAAAGTATAAAAAATATTTAAACGCCCAAAATAGGCTTGTTAGGATGCAGATATAAAAATGGGGTACCTACAGATAATGGAATTACTCCAATTTTATCCTAAAACATTGATTATTGCTGAAATATCCTGTGGTAATGCAGAGGGAAGAAAGAGGGTGAGAATAATGGAATCCTAAGGGTTTAAGGGGATAAGAAGTAGGAAAAGCTCTAAGCAGGGGTGACAAAGGAATTCTGGCTTGGAATTCAGTTTGTATTTCCAGCCTGCTGGGGAAAAGAGGAGTAAAATGGAAATTTCCATGGATAAGCGGACATTTTCTTCTGTGAACTTGGAGCTGTTTGAACCATTCCATGTCATAAAAGGGGTTTCTAAAGCTAAATATAGTCTAAATTCCATATGGATAGGGATACAAGAGATAGGGAACAATAAGTGCAAATCCCTCCCTTGTTCTTGAACTCTCCAAGGTTTTTCCAACCTTCCATGACAAGGCCAATGCTGATGTTTAGCAACAGACAGGGCAATTCCAGGGGAACTGCAGATCCTGCAGTGCTTGGGACTGGAATGCTGCAGGCTTATCCCAGACTTAATTCCAAACCGCAGTTTTCAACCCCTTTGGACATTGCACGTGTTGGCATCCATTCAGATTTAATTAAGGAGCTCATCGAGAGGTTTAATTGATCCCTTTCCACTACAGGAGGGAGGAGACACCAGGCATAGGATCCAACGGGCTTTTCCAGAGGAAACTCTGGATTCCATGGAATTCTACCTGCTCCAGTATTGATGGGAGCGCAGAGAGGAAAAAACCTGGGATTTGAACATCGAAAATAAGGAACAGAAATAAATCCCTAAGGAAGGAGGAATTCCCAGGTAATAAAAGTTCCCTCGCAAATAAGAGGTTCTCAAGGAACAAGAAATTCTCTAGGGAATGTGGAGACTGAGGAGCAGCCCTAAAAACCAGGATCCATTCAGGAGCTTTTTCCCTAAATTTCTTCCAAATGTGCAAACGGGCCAGGATTCGGGAGGGGGAGCTGGGAGCACCAGAAGGATCCCCAGGCGGGATCCTGGGGCTCAGCAGCCGGAGGGGTGCGCCGAGCCCAGCTGGCCAGCCGCCAGCAGCAGGATGTCCTTCTTCTCCTTGTGGAAGCGCAGCTCCTTCCCGGCCAGCCGGGCCTCGTCCAGCTCGCGCTCCGTGGCCGCCAGCTCGCGGGACAGCGCGCCCGGCACGCTCTGCTCGCGGTTCACCCAGTCCAGCGCCATCTGGCTCCGGATGTCATCGTCCAGGGCGCGGTGTGAGTAGTGAGCCAGCACCTCCTGGGGACGGGGCGCTGGAGCTCAGCAATGGGAAGGGATGGGGGCGGCCCCCAGTGGCCCCCGACTCACCTGGCGCGAGCACTGCCGCTCCCGCATGGCCTTCAGGCTCCCGTTCCAGTGCAGCAGCTGGAAAACCGTCATCAGCTCCTGGGGAGGCAAGCAGGAGGCGGCATGAGAGCAGATGCAGGAGCAGCAGCGGGGCAGAAGGGACCTCGTGAATCACCTAGAGCCCCGCGGGGACACTGCACACCTGCCTGCCACCTCTAACTTGGCCTGGAGTACTTCCAGAGATGAGGCAGCTTCCCTCGACAGGGATTCAGCCAAAGGCACCACCAGCACCAAGACACTGGGGCAGAATTCCCTGATTAATCTGGACCACAATGGAGACAGACTAAAAATGCAGCTGGGCCATCAACCCAAATATCCCTTAGCCAAATCAGGAATGGGGCCTGGGTAGATTAGGAATAGTATCTGCAAAAACTGGAAACGGTACCTGGAACTCCAGCATGGATTTTCCCTTGTTGGACTCCAACATGAAGCGGAAGGCCCCGATCCCAGTGTTGGGATTATCTGCCTCTTCTCGATTACCCTGCAAAGATATTCCAGACAGGAGCTGTCATTCCCACGGGATCTGCTCCTGCTGCACTATCCCCACTCCCCGAACTCCCAGTGGGATTCAGGAGTGCCTGATGCCAGCACAGGCTGAGCTGTCGCACTCTGCTCCAGGTAGCCCAGCCTCGACCGCACGGCACGGGCCACTCTGGCACTCCCTGGACAAATCTGGGACAGCACCTGGATAAATTTGGCTCTCCTGGAGCAATGAATCCCATGGGAACAGGATTTTTCCTGTGCTGATTCCAAGGCTTTCACAACACCCTGAAGACCACAGAGCACCATGGGCTCTGTGGCAAGAATTCCCTCTGAGATAATCAGAGCAGGAAAGGGAGAATGCAAAGCTCCCACTGATAGAAACTAAATTTCCTGGAAAATCTTTAAGAAAAGGAAGTGGATGTAACAATCCCGTCATGGAACGGCCAGGAAAATCCACATTATCCCACCCTGAGTGCAGCACAAAGAGCAGAACAATGGGGATTAACCAGTACTTATAATCCTAATACTCCATCAAACCCTCCCACCAAGGAGTTTCCATCCCTATCCTCACGTTGAAGGATGCCAGGGCCTCGGAGACACTCTTCTCGATGAAGTCGTCGGTGATGCGGCGGGAGGGGTGCTCGTTGAACACGGAGTTCATCAGCGCGATCTTGGCCGCGCTCCGGCGCGCCTCGGCCTTCGTGGGGCAGAACTGGGGACACACAGCCACGGTCGGGACACCGCCCGCAGCACCGGGAACGGAGTGCGGGTGGAATTAGGGAATCACGCTCCCAGAAACCTCCCGTTGCATTGTCAATTAATTAATTACCTCAAACCCAAACTGTTCCCAAATTTCAGAATTTTGGTATGGGATGACCCTGTGGCTGCTGGAATTGTTTCCTTTGGGTCCCTTTTCCCAACCAAGATGAAGGCCAGGAAAGAATCTGGAACACAGCCAGGACTTGATGGGACATCGGGACTTTAATCTCTTTGGCGAGGGCTTTTGGGTCAGGAGTTTTCCCACGAGGCGTGAAGGATTCCTCCACTGGGATGCTCCCTGCCCACAGCACAGGGTTGGAATTGGATGGTGTTTAAGGTCCCCTCCAACCCAAGCCATTTCAGGACCCCATGATCCAACACTCTGATTTGATTTCCAGAGTCTTGGCATCTGGAGAAGAGGGACAAACGGGACAAATCCTGACCCCCAGCAGAGGAATATTCCTCAGTCAGTTTAAACCTCTGTCTAATCCTGGGAAGGAAAATGAAGGATTGAATCCTGGGAAGGAGAAGGAAGATCAGATCCAGCCAATCCAACAGTTTTCCTACCGCAGCACTAAGGTGCAAGTGACCAGGACAGGGAATAAAGAACACCCAAAAAACACAATCCACAGACAAATCTTCCCGGATTGGAATCTGGTGGGGCTTTAGAGGCTAGAAGCAACTTGCAATCAAATTTCCTTGGAACTAAAGAGGTTTTAGAGCCAGACGCAGAGGCTGGAATCGGCAGGAGAACCCCCAAGCAGAGAGGAGATATTTGGGAAACGATTGTGTGGGGTGCGGGCGAGGCAGTGCGGGGGTCGGGACCGTACCTGGAAGCTGCCGAAGCAGCTGCCCCCGGGCAGGGTGACATAGCAGACGTACGGGGGGCTGGCGGCCGGCACCATCTCGTACAGCACCAGGGCGCCGTTGCGCAGCTCGGCCCCGCGCGACTGCTTCATCTGCCAGAACTCCTGCAGAGCCTCCACCACGTTCACTGCCGGGCACAGCCGCCAGAAAAGCCGGGAGAGCCGGGGCGGGCACGGCAGGGTGGAAACGGGGCACGGAGAGAAGGAAAAGGGAGGAAGGAGGAGGGGGTGAGGAAGGAAGGAAATGGGGCACGAAAATAAGGAGAAGGGACACGGAAATAAGGAAAAGTGAAAAATGGGAGGAAGGGAAAATGGACCCCCCCTGCCCCCGGTCCGTCCGCATCCCCGGTTCCTCCCCGGTCCCGCTCACCGCGGCCGTAGCCCTGCGTGTGCTTGGCGAAGCTCCGCACCACGGCCTCCACCGCCTCCCGCAGCACCGCGGGAGGCCCCGGCACGGCCCCGGCCCCCGGCCCAGGGGGCGTGGGGGGGCCCTGCAGGCCCAGCGGCGGCGGCGGCGGCGGCAGTCCCAGGCCCGGCCCCAGCGTCGAGCCCGTTCCCGGTGCCGGTCCGAGCCCTGCGGGGGCCCCGGTAAGGCCGGGCCGGGCCCCGCGGGTCCCGCCGCCCACCCCGGGCTGCAGCCGCTGCGCCCGCACCGCCTCCATAGCCGCGCTCCCTCCCCGGCGCTGCGCTGTCAATCAGCGCCGCTCCTCGCCCAACGGTCCAATAGAAGCGCCAGATCGCCGTGGGGAAGGCGGGGAAAACATCGGCAGGCCAATCACAGCTCGGTGCGCGGGGCGCGGGGCGGAGCAGGACTCCTCATTAACACAAATAGCGGCGTGTGGTCGTGGGGCGGAAAGGGGGCGGGATTAGCGGGCCGCTGTCCAATCGCGCTACGGAACTTGTTGCATTGACGGGGAAAAAACGAATCAAAATACGGGAAGGACAAAACAGCAGAGATGGCGGTACCGGATGACAGCCACACTCCTAGTGATCAGGAGAAGCAATTAATGGCAAAAGAAACCAATCAAGCTCTTGGACACAGATTTGGAGGCGGGGATTACGGCTGCCGCCCACTCACGGCCTCTGTTTTGGTAGGAGCGAGCGGATCCGCGCGCAGCCAGTGGGATCGAGCCGCGGCGCCGCCGGAAGTGACGGGGGCCGGGCTCGGAGCGGGGCCGCGTTCGGGAGCGCGCCCCGCCATGGAGGCCTGGGTGCGCTTCAGCGCCCAGAGCCAGGCCCGGGAGCGCCTCCTCAGGTGCAGCCTCGGCTCACGGGCCCAGCGGGCACTCACGGGGCGCCCAGGGCAAGGGTGTCGTGGAAGTCCGGAGGGGGCGGTCACGGGAGCAGCGGGGATTACGGAGAGCCCGGGGGGGGAGGTCGGTCACGGAGGCTTCGGAACCCTAGGAGGGAGATCACGGCGATCCCAAAATCCCGGGGCGCTGGGCGGGCCGTCACGGATGCCTTGGAGCTCGGCACCCCAGTGCCGCGTGCCCCCCTGACTCCCTCGTCGTCCACAGGGCCGCCCAGTACGCCTGTGCCTTGGCTGGGGCCGCGCTGAGCCGCGCCGGGAACGGCTCCGGGGGCAGCGCCGGGACCCTGAGCCGCCTCCAGCACCTGGAGGCTCATCTGAGCCTGGGCCGCAAGCGTGAGTGGGGGATCTGGGCGGTTTTGGGAGGAGAAGGGGCGGCTCTTGGGATCCGCAGACCCCCCGTGACACCCTCGTGTTCTCTTCCTTCAGTGCTGCGCTTGGGGGGCTCGGCCGAGGCCCTGGTAGGGGCCCAGCGCTCGCTGCATCTCCCTGACCCTGTCCTGCGCTTCTGCCTCACCCTGTCCCACCTGAACCGTGCCCTCTTCCTGGCCTGTGACAACATCTTGTGGGCCGGGAAAACCGGGATCCTGCCTGGTCTTGCCATGGACAAGTGGAGCCAGAGGTCCTTCAGGTGAGTGGGGAGAGGTGTCTGGATTTGATGGGGCATTCACGGAAGGAAGGTTGGAAAAGCCTCCTCAGGTCTATTGACCTGTTGAGGGTGAGCGGTGTAGGGACATCAGATTGCCGAGGGAGAGCAGGGAGTAGGATTCCTGAGGGAGAGCAGAGAATGGTGCTCCCCTGGGGAGAATAAGGAATGGAATTCCCAAGAGAGAACAGGGAGTGAAATTACTGAAAGAGGGTAGGCAATGAGCTGCCCAAGAGAAGACAGGGAATCACATTCATCTAGGGAGAGCAAGCGGTGAATTTCCAAAGGAGGTCAGGGAATAGGGGGACTGGGCAATGGAATTCCTGAGTGAGGGCAGGGAATGGAGTCCCTATCAGAGAACAGGTTCCTGGCAGCTGAACAGAACTTTTCCATTCCCCAGGCATTTTTGTGCCTTGGCAGTAGAGGCTTCTGCTGCCCCGGTTGCCCACTCTCCATCACGCCGCCTGTTTCCCCAGGTATTACCTGTTTGCTCTGGTGGTGAACCTGAGCCGGGATGCCTACGAGGTGCGGCTGCTGCTGGAGCGCGCGGAGGCGGCCAGGAAGCGTGGCAAGAGCCCGGAGAACAGGCCTCAGCTGCAGCCTGATGGCAGGATCCAGCGGCTCCGGCTCCAGCTGCAGCTCCAGCTGCAGCTCCTGCTCCAGGTGCTCCGGGACAACCCCCCCCTCCTGCTGGACCTGCTGCGGAATGCCTGTGACCTGGTGATCCCGCTGGAACGGCTGGGGCTGTGCCGGAGCAGCCCAGGAATCGTGGGGTTCTGTGGCCTCACCTCCTCCGTGCTCTCCATCCTCACCATCCTCCACCCCTGGCTCAAACTGAAGCCATAGTTATCCCAGGGGCGTCCTTAGGATGTTTGGGAATCCTGGGGGCTTATCCCAGGAGCTGTGACACCTCTGGAGATGACTGGCTCATTCCATTCCCATCCTTCCTGACTCCTTGGAGCCACAGGGTTCCAGCACTGGATAGAGCGTTGGATCCCACAGGGGCGTCAGCACCCAAAATGCGTTTCTTCCCATTGACTTTTCCAGCAATTTTAGAGGTTCAACATTCCCTCTTTCTGTCCAGGAAGCACCTCTAACACGGAACCAACTAACAGGGAATAATTTGGGCTGAAAAATGTGGATTGCTGGGGGCTTCTCATGGTTTTTTTTTGAGGGGGTGAAACCATGGGGATTGGGACGATTCTGGTGCCAGATACTGTATCCAGCCCCAAATTGTTCTGACAATTTTCCTGCCTTGTAAGAAGTCTGACTACAGGGAGAGGGGAGTGGGAAGAATGGGTGTCAGGGATAAATCGTGGCACTGGGGGGAAATTCAGGCAGCAATTTGCCCTCCTGAAGCTTCCACGAAAGCCCGGGGGAAGGAGGTGGCCGGAGTGAGCTGCGCCAGGCTGGGGGATTACTCCTAGCATTTCCCAGTGGATTTCCCTCTGCTGGAGAGCATGAGGGGACTCCTGTGTGGGGGGACTCCTGTTCCTGTGCTTCCCAGCACATCCAGCTCCCTTCTGCCCAGAGCTGCAGAGATCCCCCTCGGCTGCACTTCCCTTCCCAGATACCCTGGTCATTGGTGTTTTTTGGAAAAAATCATTGTGGCTGGTTCTCTGTTGGGATTTCCTGCACCTGGTATTCCTGGTGCTAATGCCACACTGTGTTCCCTTTTTCCCTAAATTCTGCGACACTGGACTCGGCGTGTGGCCCCAACGCAGCTCTGATGTCTATTACTAAGCCCTGGACCAAGGGACACCCTGGGAGATGGGAATTATTTAATTCCAGAGGCAGATTTTACTTGCATCTCTCCCTGGGAGAGCAGAAATATCTTCTTGAAGGTTTTTTGGGAACTCCATACTGAAACACCACCCACTCCTGGGCCCATCTGGGCTGTGCCAAAAGCTTTTTCCTGGGAAAACCAGGCATGGAAGGCTTTGGAGCAGTGTATATCCTAGTGGGAAATGGGATGGGTGGGAAGGGCTCCAGAGGATCCCACAGTGTCAGTGTAATTAATTAATGAATTAATTAAATTATTAAAGTGCAGTGACCTGCAGTCCTCGTGTCCTGGGATCTTGGGAAATGCAGAGCACTGGCGTGGGCTGGGAATGCTGGGCTGAGAGCGCTGGAATGGGTTGGGAATCAATCACACAATATCCCAATCACAACAATATCCTGAGCTAGAAGGGAGTCCAGCTCCTGGCCCTGCACAGACACCACAACAATCCCACCCTGTGCCTGAGAGCACTGCCCAAACACTCCTGGAGCACTTGAGGCCAAGCCCATTCCCTGGGGAGCCTGTTCGGTGCCCAGCCACCCTCTGGGGGAAGAACCTTTTCCTGATTCCCACCTAAACCTCCCCTGGCACACTGCAGCCATTCCCTGGATCCTGTCCCTGGTCACAGGGGGCAGAGGTCAGAGCTGCAGGTTCCCGAGGTGTCCTCCAGGCTGAACAAGCCCAAGTGCCCTCAGCTGCTCTTTGTGTGGCCCATCCAGACAGTTCCCCGTCCCTGTGACCTTCCTTTGGATACTGTCCAGGGATTTGACGTCTTTTCTATGTCGCAGTGCCTGAACCTGCCCCCAGGATTGGGGATGAGGCTGCTCCAGCCCAGATCAGAGAGAGTCAATCCCCTCTCAGTCCCTGCCCAGCGGCTCCGAGGAAGCAATGTCCCTCCTGGCTGCCAGGGCGCTGCTGGCTCGGACCCAGCTGAGCAGCACCCCCAGGGCCCTTCCTGCAGTACCCATTTCCCATCTGTCCATGCATCCAAGGCTGCCCTGTTCCTGGTGGGAGAATGCTGGACTGGGAGTACTGGGTTTAACTGGGGGCACTGGGTTGGGACCCTCCGTGGTTTCAGGGGATTTTGTAGAACCCTTGGAACTGGGGAGGGAACATCCCTGCTTTTCCTGGGGTCAAAGGGTGGGTGGAGGGGATCCCCAGTCCCTTCCCTGTCCCATCCCATTCCCATCCAGTCTCCCTGGCATTGCTGTTCCTGCCCCGAGCCTGGACCAACTTCCTGCACGCCAGGGAGTGTCCCGGGGAGGTTTAGGGGGAGCGGGGGGTGTGAGGTGCAGCAGAGGGATTTGGGGGTGACGGGGGGGGGGGGATTGTCCAGTGACATTTGGCCATTGGGAAGGAGAAAGAGTCTGGAGTGTGAGGAGCCTCCCGCTGTGCCTCAGTTTCCCCTGTGACCCGGGGGGGCCCTACCTGTGCTGGTGGGGCCCCACCTGGGCGGGGCTGTCTGTGCCGCAGCTGGAACTGCACAGTTGCTGTTTGTCTGTTTTTCTCCTCATTCCTTGTTTTTCTTCCCCGAAGATTCCAGCCCGTCCCACCGCCGCTGGCAGCACAAGTTTCCCTCTGTCCTAAATCGCCGAGTTTGAATTTTTTTTTTTTTTTATCCCCGAACCCACTCAAAAGCTCAGTCCGGGAGGTGGCAGTGTCACCCGGAGGACGTGGCAACCCGAAATCCACCTAAATACGCACAAAATTCGCCCAAGCCCAAACCAAACCCCACCCAGACCCCAGCGGGGCATCCCCAAGTCCCCTTATTCCAACCCCCCCTTCCTGACGCTCCCCACGGGGAAGATCCAGGTGTTACTGCCACCTCTGTGTGGTTCAGTCCTTGAAGGAGATGCAGATTTTTCCCATTTTTACAGAAAAAGTGGGTAAATCCCCTTCCAGTGCCCCCGGCGCCCCGCACTCCCCACAAAATCCTGCATCCACCTCCTCCCTTCTTCCCTATCCCCTCTTTCCTGGGTTTGTACCACTTCGCCTGTTTTTTTTTTTCCTAACTCTTTGCCCCCCTCCCTCTAAAACCACATTTATTTTTAGCAGCCAATTGAAGATGAAGGAGGAGGGAAAATATACTGAAAAAAGAGGAAAGAAAAAGGAAAAAAACCCGGGATTTTGCTCTGGCTGGAGCCAGAGTCACCTTTGAGCTGCAGCACGGCGATGTGGGGTGTGGGCTGCTGGAGGGTGCTCCTGGCCCTGCTCCTGCTCCCAGGTAAAACCCCCCCGACGCCAGTCCCCTGGTTTTGGGCAATTCCCGGGGGTTTTGGGGCTGCTGGAGGAGGGAGGGTGCGGAGCCGGGTGCTCATCGATCCCAGCGCATGAGCGGGGTGTGCACGGGTCCCTCTGAATGTCTGGGGTAAGGTTTGGGATAAAACAGGCCGGGTTTGGTCATTGCCCCAGCCCAATATAATTTGGAGCTGTTTTGGAGGGAGAAGGCACTTACATCTCTTTGGATTTGTGGCGGGGTGAGGGTGGGAAGGGGAACCCGTAAGAGCAACTAAAATCCGGCTTTAATGGATTTTTTTTTTTTTTTTTTTTTTTAATAAGACAAAAAAGGGGGGCATTTTCACCCCCCCAACCCCTTGGGGTTCACCTCCCGCCGCGGGGGAAACTGAGGCACATGGGCAGCGCTGGGTACCGCGGGGCTTCGGGTGGGGGGGACTTAATTTGGGTGGCGGGAATGTGTTTGGGGAGCTGGGAGTTCTCCGTGGGGTGCCCTCCCTGTTCCCCGCAGTTTCCTCCTCCCCACCGCGGTGCATCTCAGGACCCCCGTCACCTCCCCAGGGCTCTGCGAGGGATTCAACATCGACGTGCGGCACTGGCGGCTCTTCCAGGGGCCCCCCGAGTCCCAGTTCGGGTACCGGGTGCTGCAGGGCGGGGGCGATGGGGACAAGTGGTGAGTGATGGGGAGCGAAGGGGGAAACTGAGGCAGGAAAGGGAAAACGGGAAGGGGGGCAGCGAGGTGGGAAAAGGGCAGCCGAGGAGGGGAAGAGGGAAACTTAGGGTGAGTGGGGGAAACTGAGTCAGAAAAGAGGAGAAAGGAGGCGGGAAACTAAGGTGGGAAGCCAAAACTGAGGTGGGAAGCGGGGAAAGTGAGTTTGGGAAAGAGAAACTAAGCCAGGGAGGGTGGAGATGGAGGTTGGGAAGGGGGAGCACAGGAGGGCAAGGGCTGGTCAGCAGGAGGCTGTGGCCGGACAGCCGACCGGACAGATGGACGGAAGCGGCCTCGGTGCTGCAGTGTGGGAGGCAGAGCCTGGCACGGTGCCTCCAAAAACGTGGCGGCTGGGTTGGAGTGGGGCTTGTGTTCCCTGTGTGTCCCTCCCTGTGTCCCGCCTTGTCCCTCCAGGTTGCTGGTGGGGGCCCCCTGGGATGGGAATGGTCAAGGTGACATCTACAAGTGCGGCGTGGGACTCCAAAACTCTTCCTGTGCCAAGGCCAACCTCGGTACTGAGGGGGGTGCCTGTGAGCCGTGGGGTCTGTGGGGTCCCAGGGTGCTCACCCTAGCTCTGTCTCCGCGTCCCCAAGGGGCTGCAGCTCCGTGGCTCCGCAGCAGCTCCGGACACCTTGGGATGACGCTGGTAGACTCCAAGGATGGAGGGTTTGTGGTAAGCAGAGCCTCCACAGACAGAAACTGAGGCATGGCAGGGGAGGGGGGAGCGAGGTGGATGTCACCCACTGCTGTGTCCCCTTGTCACCCCCCAAGGTGTGCGCCCCACTTTGGTCCCAGGAATGTGGCACCTCTGTGTTCAGCTCCGGCCGCTGTGTCCAGCTCAATGAGAAGCTCCAGCCCACGGGGACCATTGCGCCCACAGCACAGCGTGAGTGAAGTGGGATGTACTGGGATATACTGGTATGTGCCACCCTGTTGTCACTGTGTCCCCTGCCAGGCTGTTCTACCTACATGGACATCATCCTGGTTCTGGACGGCTCCAACAGCATCTACCCCTGGGAGGAGGTGCAGGCATTTCTTGGGAACATCCTGGGACGCTTCTTCATTGGTCCTGGGCAGACCCAGGTCAGAACGTGGCACCTTGACGACCAAGGTGTCCTCAAGGCTGGGATGGTGTCCCCAGGGGAAGATGATTGTCTCCAAGGCAATGCTGCTGCCCCTGGGTTGATGCCAGCCTTGGGGTGATGTCATTGTTCCTGGGGTGATGCCACCCCTGTGGAGATGCTGCCCTGGGGTGACATCATTGTCCCCAGACTATGGCAACTGGAGATGGTTTTGGAAGGGCCAAAGGTGCTCTTTTTCAGGGATTAGGGTTTCCTATGGGATGTGGGTGAGCTCCCTTTAGATTTGGGGGCTTTCCTGGCTCAGGTTTCCCCTTCTTTCAGGTGAGGGGATCTCTGTACAGGGAGTGGGTGGTGCAGGAGCAGGTGCCAAGGTGGCACCCTGGGGATTTGAGGGGTCCATGTGGAATTGATGACTCCTTGGGGGTTTGAGGGATGTCCCTGTGGATTTGCGGCTCACTCTGGCTCTGACTCTTCCCATTTCAGGTGGGGGTGTTGCAGTATGGGGAGCGGCTCGTGCAGGAGTGGGCGCTGGGGCAGCACCCTACGGCCCAGCGCCTGCTGGAGGCCGCCCGGAACCTGACACGTCAGGAGGGGAGGGAGACACGGACAGCCATGGCCATCCGGCAGGCATGGTGGGCTCTGAACGAGAATTCATGCAGGGTTGGGAATGGAGGCAGAACTGGGGATGTGATCGGTGTCAGTACTGAGATCAGGATTGGGACTGGGAGAGGCAGTGGGACTGGGATTGGGATCAGAATTGGGATTAGGGTGTAGGTTGGGATCGGGATTGGAATTACTATCAGCCTTACGATCTAGTCAGGATTTGGACTGTAGTTGGGGTTGGGATTGGGGTTAGGATTGGTACTGGGATCTGGATCAGGGCTGGGGTTGAGATTGGGATGGGGGCAGGGTCAGGACTGGGCAGAGTGTTAGGGTGGGGATGGAGCAGGGGCTCATTGAGTCAGCCACACTCCCACAGCTCAGAGTCCTTCAGCCCAGCGCAAGGCGGGCGCCCAGGGGCCACACGGCTGCTGCTGGTGGTGACGGACGGGGAGTCCCACGACGGGGATGAGCTGCCAGCGGCGCTGGCAGAGTGCGACCGGCAAAATGTCACCCGCTACGCCATCGCTGTGAGGCCCCTCCCACCGATCCCCATCCCTGCATTTCCCTGAACCCCAGAGGGGGGCTGCTGCTGACCCTTGTCCCTCCCTCAGGTCCTGGGCCACTACCTGCGTCGGCAGCAGGATCCTGAGGATTTCATCCGGGAGATCAAGTCCATTGCCAGTGACCCAGATGAGAAATATTTCTTCAATGTCACAGATGAGGCTGCCCTGAATGACATCGTGGATGCTCTGGGAGATCGGATCTTCAGTCTGGAAGGTGCTGGCTTGAGGCTGGGATCCCGGGAAGGGCTGGGAATTCCAGCTGGAAGCACAGCTGGAGGCACAAAGTCTCCTTCCTCCCCCGGTCAGGCACCCACGGGGACAACGAGAGTGCCTTCGAGCTGGAGATGTCCCAGATTGGTTTTTCCATCCACCATCTTGAGGTGATCCCACTGGGAAAGGTGGAAAAGAACCCTCGGCCCATCTCAGCCCTGCTGAGCGTCCTGGGATGGGAGAGTGACATTGGTGGGGCATGGGGACACTGAGGCATTGTGGTGTCCCCGGGTTGATGTGTCCCACCCATCCTGGCAGGACGGGATACTCTTTGGAATGGTCGGAGCCTTTGACTGGGAGGGAGGTGTGCTGGAGGAGAGGCAGCGTGGGCGCATCGTTCCACACCGAGAAGCGTTTCAGGAGGAATTCCCACTGGAGCAGAAGAACCACGCAGCTTATCTGGGTATGGGGGATCCCAAGGGTGAGGGTGTCCCAGGGGTTGTGAGGTGAACCAGGAATAGTCCATATCCTCAAAATTTGAGATGAATCAGGGATGTTCCTTGTCCTGGAGGTCAGGGGTGGAGTGGATATGCTCCATGTAATGGATATTTGGGATGCTTGGTGATTCTGAAATGCTCCATGTCCCAGGGATGCTCCATGTCCTGTACATTTGGGATGCCCTGGAGATACTCCATACTCCAGGAATGCTCCAAACCTGGCTATTTAGGGTGCCCCAGGAGCACACTGGGGACCTGATCTCGCTGTGACTGTCCATCCTGCTGACCCTGCTTCCTCTCCCAGGTTACTCCGTGTCCTCGCTGCAGCTCCTGGGAGGGCAGCGCTTGTTGGTGGCCGGTGCCCCCCGGTTCCAGCACAAGGGTAAAGTTGTCCTCTTCAGGCTGGACCCCACGGGGACTGTGGCAGTGGCCCAGGCACTACTGGGGGAGCAGGTGAGGGGCAGCTGGGGGCCTTGAGGGCCTTGGGGGGGGAGTTTGGGCCCCCTACCCTCGTTCAGCCTCACAGCCTCTCGCACCCCCAGATCGGCTCCTACTTCGGCAGTGAGGTCTTGACCCTGGACCTGGAGGGAGATGGGGACAGTGACCTGCTGCTGGTGGCTGCACCCACCTACCTGGAGGGCCAGAGCAGGGAGGCAGGGAGGGTCTATGTGTACCGGGTGGGACAGGTGAGAGGACAAGTGTGGGCTTGGGAGTGTCAGGCGGGGGGATCGCTGTACGGCGGTGGGGGGCTGGGGGGCTGGGGAGGGGGCAGGGAGAGGGGCGGGGAACTGGACTGGAAGGGGGTATCGGGGTGCACTGGGGGCAGGGCACTGGGAGGATCAGCGGGATGCAGAGGGATGGGAGGGATGCGAGGAATTGAGGGGATTTGAAGGGGTCGGGAGAACACAGCGGGATTGAGGGGGGTGCCTGTCCTGTGAGGGTATCGAGGGCCCCCCCGCCCCTCCCAGGACCGCCTGAGCCCCGCAGGGTCGCTGCACCCTGAGCCGAGGCCGCAGGATTCCAGATTCGGCTCCGCCCTGGGCGCGGTGCCGAACCTGAGCCAGGACGGGCTGGCCGGAGCCGTGGTGGGAGCTCCGCTGGAAGACGGGCACCGCGGGGCTCTCTACGTGTTCCACGCCTCCCCGGGCACCCTCCTGCTCCAGTTCAAGCAGGTGAGACTGCGCTGGGAGACCTGGGATGGGCTGGGTGCAACTGTTGCGGTGAGCACAACCCTGCACGAGCCATGCTATGAGTTGTAGCGATGCTACAACTCTCGTACCCAGCGCATCGAGGCGGCGGCGCTGGGGTGGAGCCTCCGGTACTTCGGGATGAGCGTGGACGGACGGGTGGACATGGATGGGGACGGTCTAGTGGACGTGGCCGTGGGCGCGCAGGGTGCGGCCGTGGTGCTGCGGTGAGTAGGGGCCAGGGCTTCTGGGACCGGGACAGCCCGGGAATAGGGACCTGGAGAAGAACAGAGACACCTCGGGAACAGAGACACCCCGGGGACAGTGACCTGTGGTCATGGGGACATTCAGGGGAAAAGGGACTCCGTGCCTCAGTTTCCGCTTGTGAGAACCTGGGATGCTTCCGGGATCCTCCCAGGGCTCTCCCTGCCTCAGTTTCCCCTGTGACAGGATCCAGGGTAGGGCCAGCTGGGTGTCCCTGTCCCGGCATGGTCGTGATGAGATGCCAGATGTGACTGTGTCCCCCAGGTCCCGCTGGATCATCCAGGTGTCCGCAGGGCTGTCCGTGGAGCCAGCGGCTGTCAGTGTCACACGGCAGAACTGCCAGCGCAGCGGCTCCGGCGCCGTCTGCCTCCGGGCGCGGATCTGCTTCCGTGCCGAGACGCGTACAGAGAGCCCCATGGACATGGATATTGGTGAGTGATGGCAGTGCAGGGTCCTTGGAGCATCCTTGGAGCATCCCTGACTCCCAGAAGCATCCCAAAGGGTCCTGGAGCATCCTTGGTACATCGCAGGGCATTACCAGAGCATCCCTGGCTGTCCCCAGAGAATCCCAGGGCTGGATCCTTAGAGAACCTGGAGCATTCCAGGAACATTCCAGGAGCATTCAAGGGTGTCCTGGAGAATTTCTGGAGCATCTCTGGAGCATCCTGAGGGCCCTGGATCCTCAATAGGGTGTTGATGGAGGATCACAATATCCCTGGAGCATCCCATGGGCATTCCCTTAATATTTTCAAAGTATACATATGGTGATCCTGGACCACCCCTGGAGCATCCCAGGGTAGCCCTGGAATCTCCCAGGAGCATCCTGCAGTGTTCCTTGAATATCAACAGAGCAACCCATATCGCTAGAGCCTCACTGGAACCTGCCACAACATCCTGGAACCTCTGAGCCTTCCCTGGCCACCTGCTTGTGCAACCCAGCATGTCCCTGGAGCCCAACCCGGGCTTCCCTAGAGTCCCACTGGAGTAGCCTGACCCACAGGTGTCCTGGTCCCTGAGCTGCTCCCTGTCCCCCAGGTCTCCAGTACAATGCATCCCTGGAGGAACAGGTCCCAGGCTCCCGAGCTGCCTTTGACTCAGGTGCCCGCCGGCTGCTCCAGCGCCGAATTGAGTTCCCCCTGGGAAGGCAGAGCTGCATCCGCATCCCCTTCCATGTCCTGGTCAGCCCCGGGACTCCTCCCTGCCCCATGGGAGGGCTCTTCCCACGCTCCGTTCCCGGGGTCTGACTGGAATGAGGCTGATGGGATCCACTGATTCTGCAGGACACCTCTGATTACCTGCGACCCCTCAGCCTCAGCCTCACCTGGACCCTGGATGTATCTGCGAGGTCGGTGCTGGATGAGGCATCTCCTACCGCTATCCGCAAACTGGTGTGTACTGGGAGGGGTGTTCCCAGACACTGGGATCAGCCCTGAACATCAGGATCACCCCTGGTTCCTTCCAGATCCCATTTTTCAAGGATTGTGGGGATGACGACGAGTGTGTCACCGACCTGGTCCTCAAGGCCACCACGGACATTGTGGGCTCCAGGTACCCCTGGTGTCCCCCCAGTGTCCTCATGGGGTCCCTGGGATCCCAGGAGCCTCCTGTGACCCCCTGGCCTCTAGGCAGAGCCCCCACATCCTGCGGAAGGGCCGGAGGCGGATGCTGGTGGAGGTGGAGCTGGAAAACCGGGAGGAGAATGCCTACAATGCCAGCCTGTGGCTGCACCTGCCCAGGAACCTCCACTTCTCCAGCCTCGTGCTTCAGGTACAGCCTGGGGGTGGCCCAAATCCCTGAGGAACCCTTCCAAACTCTTCCACCAGGGTGAAGATGGAGACCCGGGACTTTGGAGAACCTCTAGGTCATTCTTGTCCCAACCCATTCCAGGTGGAATGGGTTGGAATCCATTGAGTCCCCAAACCCATTTCAAATGGGACGGGGGGGGTACGTTGTGTCCCCGACCTCTCCAGCGTGGGAGCTGGGGCTCCACTGTGTCCCTATTCCATGTGGCCATGGGGGTCCATCATGTTCCCAGCTCGTGTTGCATGGTCCCCTATGGCCCCTCAGCCCCTCTCTGTGGGAGTCTATTGCTGCCACCTCCCAGTGCCCAAGTAGCCCAGCTCCATGTCCTGGTGCCCAACGTGTCCCCCCGGCAGGATCCCAGCGCGGTGAAGTTGGAGTGTTCAGCCCTGGGTGGGCACCGCCGGCGCTGCACTGTAGGGTACCCTGTCTTCCGCTCGCAGGCCAAGGTAGGACCCCCAAGATCCCCATGAGCCCCCTGGAACCCCCAAACCCCCACCACACCCCTCTGAGCCCCCCTAGGTATCCTTCACCTTGGAGCTGGAGTTCAGCTGTTCCATCCTTCTGAGCCGTGCTGAAGTCACGCTGCAGGCCACCAGGTAGGGGTGTGTGGGGGGGCATGCTGAGCCCTCAGGGGAGGGGCTGCACTCCAGAGGCATAGCTGGAGTCTGGGGATATTCCCAAGTGTCTCCCATGTTTAGTGACAGCACTGAGGCGACACCACAGGACAACGTGGTCAAGCTTTCTGTCCCTGTCCGCTATGAGCCCAACCTGTTCCTGTCCAGGTGGGGCTGGGGGAACGTGAGGCAGAGTGGGGGGGTCATGGAAGGGGGACACACGATGGCGACCCTCTTGTGCACCCCCCCAGTAACACCAACCTGCATCGCTACGAGGTTTATCCCCTCGGCGCCTTCATGCACACCTCTGGCCCCGAGTTCACCACCACGGTTAAGGTGAGATGATGAGAGCCTGGGGAGTAGGGTCTGGGGGAGCCCTGGCTCATCGTGTGCCCATCTAGGTGCAGAATTTGGGGTGCTACCCTATTCAGAACATCACCCTGCACATGGCCCTGCCAGCACTGGGCCACCATCGAGCCACCATTCTGTCTGTCACCCATGTTCTGGCTGAAAATGTGAGTATTTGGGACACTTAGGGGGCCTTGGGGGGGGGCCCTGTGCCCTCTCCTTGAACATCCTCTCTCCCTCCCCAGGCCACCTGCGTGCTGCAACCCCCCAGTGAGGGGACACAGGTGGTCCCAGTGCCCCCAGAGGACCTGCTGCACGTGGACAGACTGGTAGGGATCGCCGTGCCCATCCCAATCCCCCTGCAGATTTGGAGAGTTCAGGAGGCATTCCCACCACTCCCCCCCTATATTTCTGCCCCCCAGGACTGTTCCAACACCTGGTGTCAGGAGCTGAGCTGCCGCCTGGGGAGGCTGGAGCGTGGTGGGGGAGTCTCGGTCCAGCTCCTGCGCACCCTCCATGACAGCTTCTTCAGCAGAGTGAGTGGAGAGGCGTGAGGGAACGAGGGTGCCCCCAGCTCCAGAGAGGAACCTGGGGACCGGACACACAAGGCTGACTCTCCCTTGTCCCATATCCAGGTGAAATTCCGGAGTGTGAGGATAGTCAGTAGTGTCTGGTTGGGAGTCACAGGGGACGTGTTGGTGCTGGAGGAGGGGGCACAGCGCAGGGAGGTAGGACCTCCCCTCCAAATTCCCCTTTTTTACCCCTTCATCCTTATTTCCCTCCCCAAATTCCCTGCTCTCCCTCAATGCCCATTTTACTGCCCAATCCCTCTTTCCCCTCTAATCCTTGCTTTTCTTTCCGAATTCCTTCTTTCCACGCAGGTGAATTTCCCCCTCCAGATTCTGTTTTTCCCCTCCCCATTTTTCCTCCCCAAATTCTCTGTTTCCCTTTCCCCCTGTCCTGGTTTTCTCCCCCAAATTCTCATTCCTCTCGCCATCCCCGTGTTCCTGCAGATGGTGCTCGAAGTGCTCCAGGGAAAGCGAGTGCCTGTGTCTCTGTGGATCCTGGGGGGCAGTGTCCTGGGGGGGCTCCTGCTCCTGGCGCTGCTCAGCCTTGGCCTCTGGAGGGTGAGGGGGTCCCAATGACACCTCGGGGAGGATTGAGATGCTGCTGGGGTGGTCACGATATCACCTTGGGAGGGGTTGTGTTATCACCCTGGGGGAAGGTCACAATGTCACCTTGAGAGGATCATGATGTCATCCCTCAGGGGAGGTGCTGGATTTCCTCCCTCGAGGGAGGAGGACATTTCCATCCCCCCAATCCCTCCTCCTCCACCTTTGCCCCCAGCTGGGATTCTTCTCCCACCGGAAGCCCCCCCGGGAGGATGAGGAGCACTGAGCTGGCAGCTCTGCCACAGGAGGACATCCCAGGACATCCCTCTCAGGACACATTCCAGGGCCGTCCCAGGGCTTGGCACTCCTGGGCTGGCAGAGGGAGGAGCAAGAGATGCTGGAGCCCCGAGACCGGGGCCGGAGAATCTGGGGGAACATCTGGGAGAGGGAAAAGTGGGAATGATCTGGAAGGGAGCAGCTCCAGCAATAAAGCTCTGGCCTGTGCCACTGCCGTGTGCTGCATTCCTGTGCATGCAGATGATCTGGGAGCAGGAAGGCCTCTTGACTCAGGGAAAACCCTCTGTATTGACCCCAAGTACAGCACAGAGGGATGGGGGAGTTCCAAATCTCAGCCTCTACTGACTCTGGACATAAATTCAGGTTAAATTCAGGACCACAGGGAAGGAACCCCTGATTTCCAGCACTACGTGGAAGAGGGAAGAAGTGGATAGCAAGGAGTGAGTGGGTGTGACTCCCAGAAACCCCCATCAGGGCACATACTGGATAACAGAGAAAAGCACTGGGATAACAGGCGGGATTTTCCCAATCTCTGTGTATCCACAGTCCTGTCCTAGCTCCTGCCCCAGGACTGGGGCCTCCCTGCGTTCAGAAGGTCTTCCACTGGAGCAGGGAGGGAGGACAGGGACAATGTGTCCCAACAGAGCAGGAGGTGTTAGGATATCCACCCTAGGAAACAAATACTGCAAATCAGTGTTTTCCTTCCCCAAAAGCTTTTTTCTGAGCTAATTTCTGCACATCCTGCCCCGGAAGTACTCGAGCTCCTGCCTCCTTTTCCCAGCTCCAACGATGACTTGGGAAGGGGAATTAATTGAGAAAGGCCTTTATTGGACGGAAGAGCAAAGAAAATCAGGAATTAAATCCAAGTGGATGTGGAGCCACTGAGCCCAAGGGGTTTGGGAATGTCCCCTGCACAATGTCCCCATGGGGCAGTCAGTGGATACCACGACTACGAGGATAACTCCCAGGATTCAGACCTGGAAAAACATCACAGAAATGGGAAGAATTCTCAAAACAACCCAAGAATAAGCAAAAATAAAGAGTTTCCTTAACTTACGGGGGAGGGAAGGGGAATTCCCAAGAGAGTGGTCCGTAATTCCTGCCTGGAATGACTTGTGCGGGCAGAGGGAAGTTTAGATACACATGGGGCCACAGGCATGTGGAAAAGGGTCAGAAAAACCCAAATCAACCCCAAAAATAGTCCAGGATGAGACAAAATCCTGCTCAGTGCATTCCTGATACCACAGCATTCTCACAGTCTTTCCAGGACTACGGGGGCTCCTGAGGGTCCGACCCCCACTAAGGAAGGGCTCCAGACCCTTCCTTCTTCTACCTGCCATGATTTTATAGACCCCAAGGATTCCATCCAAAATGGGGCAATAAAATCTCTTGTGCATACAATTCCAATCTCCTGGAGTACAGGAAGATTCCAAAAAATCCCCTTTTTATCTCAACCTTTTTCCAGAGAAGGCTATGAGAGACTTGGAATCCCTCAACAGACTGGGCCCCACTGGAAAAAAAACCTTTTTTGATACAAAATGAAACCAAATCACTCCCAAAATTCCCAATTTAGGACTAACGAGGCAATTCCATGGAGCAGAAGGATAAATTCCTGGGAGAAGAGCGCTTGGTGCAGTAATCCCACAAGGTGGGCCCCCTAACTTCTGCTACTCGGGGGGGTTTGTTGGAATTCTCAGACAATGTACACCTCGAGCAGGGATGCTCTGGCCTTCGGAACCCTCTGGAGCGCTCCAGAACCTTTCAGAAGGGTCAGAAAGTCCATGATTCCTGCACTGGGCTGTCGGAAGCGTCAGCATTCGGCATTTGCCGGGTGGAATCTTCCCCCTTCAGGCTCTTCCTGCAGACAGGACACGTGTCGTGCTGCGGGGAACACAGAGCTGTTATCCTGGGGGGTTATCCTGTGGCATACACAGGCTTTCTGGGATCTTACCAGCTCCAGCCAGGGCACAATGCAGCTGCTGTGGAAGACGTGGTTGCAGGGGAGCTGCCGGACCTGTTCCGCCACGGCGTAATCCTCCTTGCACACCGGGCATTCCAGCCCCGTGTCTGCAGAAAACAGGGAAGGGAGGTCAGGGGTACAGCAGAAAAGGTGCTGGTATTTGGGAGTCACTTGTGTACGGTCTGCTGAGAATGGGATGTGCAGGGACGAAAGGGATCCCACCAGGAAGAGGAGCTCTGGAATTTACAGGTCACTTGTGTCTGCTGGAGATGGAACATCCAGGGATCAAGGAATTCCTGCCATGATCCACCCATCCACACAAAACCCTCTGGGGATGGAGCATTCAGGGATCAATGAAATCCCTAGAACCAGAACGCAAGTGTCAGGATTTGCAGGCTAGGATACAATTCACAGGCGATGGAACATTCAGGGAACAAAGAATTCCTGCTGGGAACATGAGCTCTGAGCTCCACCAGCAGGGATCCTTCTATCCAAACACAACCCCCAGGGAATATAAGGAATTCCTGGTGTTCTCTGTACATCAACAAACAAAAATCAAAGTAAGGATGTTTGGATGACCACCACAACTTCCCAGCCTGGAGTATGGGCTGATGATCCTGATGCTGGGTGCCACCAGCCACGGCAGGGGGCTGAAATCCCCCTCCCTTTCCCGGTGCTCTAAGCCCATGATGTTGACACAGACATCGCCAGGAGCTGAGCTCCTTGGCAATCCGAGGGATCCCTTCCAACTCGGATATTCCAAGATTTCATGATTCCTAGCCTGCTTGGGCTCCATGGGCTCAGACACAATGGAATTCCCGCAAGTCCTTGGCTTCCCAGGGAAGAGGAGGACAGAGGGGCGTGTAAAACCACAGGATAAAAATATCCCACATTGAACTGTGTGGGTAAACCATAATGGAGGAGCAGGGTTCTGGTAACAGAGCAGCTGGGACGGGGAGGGATCCTTGGGAAGAAAAACTCACGGGGTTTTTAATTGCAAAGCCAGGATTGTTCCAAGACACTACCAGGCCCCTGCTGGCAGTTTTTTTTGACGTTTCCAGAGCAGAGTATGTTGAGAGCCAGTTTGAAAGAGAAGGGACAAGCTGAGAGCACCAATGGAAGTTTGGAATGGGAAAACCATTGGGAAGAGTCAGAACTCTTCTAGGCACATTCTAGGACTCCCCAAACACTCTGGAGAATGGTGGAGGTCCAAAATTCCTGGGAGAATTGAACACCAGAGCTGGCAGCAGCATAGCTTGGGAACTGAGAGTTTCCAGCCCAGTTTCACGGGGAACAAAGTGGTAATGAGTAGCACAGGATGTCAAACACCAGGACTTGAGTGCCATCGGACCCTGGGACGGAGTCACCCACCGACTTGTTCTTGTGTCACCGCCACTGTCGGGAGTGACGAGATCTTCTCCTTGTCTGCTGGTGGTGGGCCCGTGTTTTCCAGCTGTCCAAGGAGCTGTGGAGAGGGAAAAATTCCGTGCTCAGGAGCAGGGATCTGCCACTGGACCTGCCCCTGGCACAGGTGCCCCTCACCTGGGTGACGATGGCATCAAGGCCGCTCTGTCCCCATGCATAATCCCCAGGATTGGAGTGCAGCATCCCGCTCCTGCCAATGGGAGAGTTCAGGAATTCCCCCAGTCCCAAACCAGCCCCCAGCTGCTGGGTTACTGCTGGGATCTGGGCTACTCACCAGGAAAAAGGATGTTGGGAGCCAGAAACAGCTGAATTGGCAAAAAACCCAGCAAAGATCTGCTGGATTATCCTGAAAAAAGAGGGATGGGAAACATAAACATGCAAAAACAAGTTAAGCAAGTAAATACATGGTGGAAGAAAGGATGAGCAGGAAAATCAGGAATTCCTGCTCTATGGATGCCTGACTGCATGGCTCACGACTGTGAAAATTCCTGGATAAAGCTTCTAAACAGAGAGAGACAGCAAGAAGTAATTAGGGATATGAGCTCATCCCAGGGAAGAAGAAATGAGAATGCCCTGAGTTCCAATGAAAGAGTTGGTACTGGGACAGGGAAAACCAAGGAAAAACATGGAAAGAACAAGCTAAATAAATAAATTGTGGCAGAAGGAATAGGTAGTAAAACAGAGAATCCTTTTCCCATGGGTACAGGGCTCACAGTACGAAATTTCATGGATAAAGCTCCAAAATGGAGGGAGAACAAAAAGAAGATAGGGATGGGAACTCATTGTGGGATGTGAGTGCTGAGAATGCCCTGTGCTGCAGGCAGCAGGAAAGGGAAAATGACTCAGAATTGTGCTCAGGGGGCTGACAGAAGCACCAGGATCCCATCTCCCCCCGTTTCTCCCCAGATGTCCTGGTCTCCCCGGAGCAGGTGCTCACCCCTCGATGGCGGGAGAGCGGTCCGGGCGGGAGCTGCCGCGGGACCGGTACCGCCGGGGCATCGGCAGCCGTGGGGGGCGGCCGGGCCCCCAGAGCTCAGCCGGGGGGCCCCTCTCCACATCCCGGCCCTCTGCATCCAGGGAGCTGCTGCTCAGGAACGGCCGGAAATCCGGGAAGAACATTGTGTGATCCAAGTGGTCCCAAAGCTGTGGAGAGGGGGAAGATGGGAGCTGTGATCCCCGCTGAGCTCTGGTGCTCATCCCTTCACCGGCGTGCATTCCCGCAGCTACCATGGATCCCGGGAAAAAAGGTCTGGCAAAAAGGCTTAATCACAACCCAAGTGGATCCAGAGCTGCTGTGACACCCGCAGTGCAACTCCCTGCTCTGCACGGACCCCAGAAAATCTGGAAGCTGTGAGGTTGGTCTCTCCCTGTCTTCACAGGTTGGAATTTGAGGAGGAAAAATGCTGGACACTCCCAGATGCATGGGATCATTCAGGGACCTTACAGCCACAGGGAGGACATGGATATTCAAGGGCAGAAGGATAGTATCCATACCCCGGGGGTGTCTCTGGAGTCTCCCCAGGAGCATCCTAACCTCCAACCTTGTGCCCCTCATGCTGCTGTTCTGTGTGGATAAAGCCATTCCCTGCCCCTGCAGCAGATCCTATGGTGCTAAACCCCACCTGCTCCCTGATTTACCCCGCTCTCCTCTCTGTGGGTAAGTGGGGCATGACCCATGACTCTCCTTGCTGCGCCGTTCCAGGAGTGCAGGAAAATCCCCAGGAATTTGGAGCCAGAGCCTGGAGACCCCGCAGAGACCCTCTCCCACAAACCCCTTTGGATTAAGGAATAAAAACCAATGTATAAACATTTTCTGTTCTCCTGCTACTCTAATGGGAGCTTTGCCTGCAACTACACCCTGGGGAGAACTGCCAACTATTATTTATCTCCAAATCCAGTTTAATTTATGGAGCTCAAAGCTCCACAGGCAGGAAGATGGGATCAGGATCTCCCTGAAACTCATGAATTTCTGGGATATGAACTGATATCCAAGCAATAATTTGGACAAATGGATCCAGATGAAGAGGGGGAGGGACCCAGCTGGACACTTGGAGTATGGAAGCAAACAGTGAAGGATCCAGACAGGGAACATATTGGGATTTTGACTATTTGGTGACCCCATTTCTGACCCAGGATTGAATGGATTTCCTACGAGTTTGGGCTTTAAAATGGATAGGTTCTGGAAAATCTGGGAGCAAGGAGAGACAGTGAATAGCTCCTCGCCTGGGTGAGCACCCCCACACAAATCCCAGGATCTGCCAGCACTGGGGCACGGCTCTTCCCTGGATCCTCCTGTCGTGCCCATCCCTGGCGGGTCGCAATGCCGATTTTCTGTCTCCTGAAAACTCCCCCAAATTCTGCAAACTCTCAGGATAAGGAGCTGCTGGGGAAGACGCCACAGAAGAGCAGGAAAAGCAGGAAAACTCACCTCTGCAAACTGTGAGGAGGGGCTGTCATCCAGGGCATTGCCATCAAAAAAACTGGGGGAAAAGAGGTGAGTGAGGGCAGGACCCATTCCCCAAATCCCTCTGTGCTTCCTAAATCCCCCCTTTGCTTCCTCAAATCTCCCCAGACGCGGTAAAATAAACCAAATTAAAAAAAAAAAGAAAGAAAAAAAAAAGAAAAAAAAAAGAAAAAAAAAAAGGAAAAATAAAGGCAAACACCTGAAAAATAGTAAAAATGTTTTTCCCCCCTAAATACTAAAAAGGGTAAGAAAAAGATCAAAAAGGCCAAAATAAAGAGAAAGACCAAAAGAGCTAAAACAAACCAAAAAGGGTAAACAACGAAAAACCAAAAGGGGAAACAATTCTTCAAAAAAGAGCAAGAACGGCATTTTTCACACTAAGAGGCCTTATTACTTGACCCATTGCCTTTCCACTGAACATCCCTGGATTCTCTGGTACCTGGAATCATCAGTGACTTCCTCAATGAAGCCAGACTCACAGCGGGGGCAGGTGTATTCCTGGGAAGACAAAACGGAGCTGGGATTAGAAACAGTATTTGGAATTTTAAAGAAAAATCCCCTTTCAGGAAGATTTCCTAGATCCCAAGCAGCTCATAACAACACCAGAAAATCCGAATGCCATGGAGTTTAGGAGCTGCTGGTAGGAACTGCGGAGGCACAGAACAAAATTCTTTCCAGGAAGAAAAATTGTCCCTGTTCCTATTCCCAGAATTTTGTCCCAGAGCTGCAAATTGGCTTTGATTCAAAGTAAACCATGGAAAACACCAAAAGACTCCACAGAACTTCTCTCATGCATCTTCCCTCTCCAGATCCCATCCTGCAGTCAGAGCCTCCCCAAATCCCACACTTTGAGCACCAAGTTTTGTGAGATCTCCATCCAGAATTCTAAGGTTATTAATTAGAAGGTTCTTCCCTTCACCCAGGCTTCCCAGATCCCTGAAAATCCCACATCCTCTTCCACAACACATGGAATGTTCCCCACACTTTTGGTGTGGATCTTGTGGAAACTCCAAATCCAAATCCAAATCCAAATCCAAATCCTGGATCAGACCATCACCAGCAGCAAGTGGGATGGTTAAACATTCCTGGGACATTCTGGGATATTTTTCCCATATGGAAATTCTCAGTTTACCACCTGGTAGGTGGAGAGAGATAAAAATGGCATTTGGGATAAACAGCTCTGGAGGAAGGGAGGAGGGAAATGGAACAGATAGTGTGTGGGATCCCGCAGAGCCCTGGAATCAGCTCCCTGACCTCCCTGGGATGCTCAGGGATGCAGTGGCTGGTCCTGGAGACTCCTGAGTGCTCACACCCTGGGATCTGCACAGGGATCTCATTCCCTAAGTGGGATCCAGCCATGGTACAAAGAAAAACAGGTTTTCCAAGGAATCTGGTGGCATCCCATGGCTCTGACTCCCCTCCAGCCTTGTGGTCTGTGATTCCCAGAAGGAAAACGAACCAGAATACCACTAGGAGCATTTGATTTTCACTCAGATCATTCCTGAGGATGCTGCAGCTGCGTGGCACATCCACGGCCAGCCTGGATTTGATCCCAAAGCTAGGCAGAGAAGTTGGATCACAGGTGATCCCCACCAAAAATTATGGAAATATACAAATGGAATCCCAAAGAAAGGCGTGCAGAAGTTTTCCTTGGCTCTTGCTGCACCCACCAGCTCCTCCACAGCTCTAATCCCAACTTGAATTTCCCTCTTTCCCTTATCTCCCGATAGAATTATTTGGCTTCTCCACCCTAGCATTGGATTGATACCTTGTGGAATTTCACATCCCTCCTGCCATCCCCATACTCCTCACTTGGAAAGCAAGAGAAAAAAAATCTCCCTAGCACTTCCAAGGCTCCACTTCTCATTCCACAGGGATTTTCGTGTGGCAAGACCCTCCTTATACCATGTGGTTGGGAAATAAGAGGCATAAAGTCTCCTCAGAAAGTCTCCAGATGATTTCCTGAACTATGGGGATTCTCCAATCCAACATCTCCACCTCTGGCGCTGGCAGGTGTAGGAGAAATTCTGCTTGGCAATGCCTCCTTTTCCATGTCCTCATCACTAATTCTCAATCTCTCTCTACGACCCAAACCAAGGAATTTTTGGCCAAAAATTCAACACCTTTTGGGTTGGTATTTTCCAAGTACAAATCCACATGAAGAAGCTCCCGCTGGGTTCCTTGGGCAGAGCTACAGAACAATGCACCCCCACTGCCAGGAATCTGGGGGGTTCCTAAAAGGGGAGCTGGAGTGTGACCCAGGGGAGGATACCAGGAAAAGAAATTGCAGATGTTACCCTGGCGCTTCCCTGGTAGCAGGGATAGAGTTTTCCTCCCAGGATAAACAAGGAATGTGATGGAGGCATCAGGAAAGCTCACTTATTGGGGATGGAGGGGCTGGAGTGAG
This sequence comes from Erithacus rubecula, assembly GCF_903797595.1. NCBI lineage: Eukaryota > Metazoa > Chordata > Aves > Passeriformes > Muscicapidae > Erithacus > Erithacus rubecula. The sequence goes on along the minus strand of NW_027636168.1, from coordinate 768,396 downwards.
AGCTGAACAACGTTCCTTTCAAAAAGTGGGTTTAGGAATGTTGGAGGGAAAAAACGGATCCTTCGGCGTGGGATGGATGTGGGATAAAAAAAAAAAATAAAAAAATTGGGATGCTTCCAGTTTCAAGGAACAGGAACTGGGATAATTTAGGAGTGGATGGACAATTTCCACCCTGTCGGACGAGCAGACGCTGAAAAGGCTGGCTGCTCATGGAGCGGGACGGGAATGGGATTATCCGCTTCCACGAGGAACAGCAGATTCCCCCAGTGCCTTTCCAGTCTGAGAACTGGGATGGCGAGGGAATCACCTGTTCCATGCGGGAACAATTTCGAGGGCTGGAGGTCACCCCTTCCTTAGCGGGCTCAGGGAGCCATCAGGGGATCACCGCTGCCTCTACACCCTCCCGGGGCTTAACGGCGTCTCGGGGCTCCCCCTCTCCGACCCTCCCTGCCCGGGGCTCACCGGCAGCTTGGGGCTGACCTCGCCCTTGCAGCTGTGGCAAAAAAAAACGGTGCTGCGGCACCGCTGCCGCCGCCGCTTCCGCCATCTTCCCCACTGCTGGTGCTACCGCTGCCGCTGCCGTCACTCCTCCCAGGGCAGTGAGCGCGCCCCAGAGAGGCCCTACGCTTCCGGTAAGCTCGTCTGCTCCGCGTCCAGTCTGAAAAGCGCAGAGCAGCGGGATAGAGAGGCCCCGGGGCGGGGAGCGGCCTGCGCGCCCCCTGGTGTCAGCCTCCCAGTGGGAACCGGGTGGCGGCAGGGGAAGAGCAGCGACAAAAAGCGGAAGTGGCGCGACTAAAGCGACTCTCCGGAAGCGGAAGTGGCGGAATAGGAAGCGGGCCCGGGACGCGGCCAGGCCTGGTGGTGAGAGCGGGACGGCAGCGGGATCCCTGACGGGGCGGGGGGTCCCGGTCGTGGGAGCACACGGCGGGGGCAATCTCACCTGGGAAAACGCGGGGACCGCCGTGTGAAGGCTGATCCTCCCCCGTCAGGGGATACAGGACCTCTGCAACAGGGTCAGCATCTGTGCCCTCTCTGGCCACCCAGCTGTTCTTTCCCCCCGCTCCATTCTTGGGATTCCGGAGCCGCCGGGATGACGCAGGCGGAGCTGCGGCTCTGCTCCCTTCTGCTCCAGGAGCACTTCGGGGAGATCGTGGAGAAAGTCGGGAACTCCCTGCTCCGGACAGGACCGCGGCCGCTGCGGCTCTTGGTGGGGGACACCGGGCTGCTCCCGGATCAGGTACGGGAGGGGAGACTGGGAGGAAAACCTAGAGGAGGGAATTTTTAATGAAATAAGTCGGTAGTGGGCGGTTCATGTGTCTCTGAATAATTAATTTGAGAAGAAGGAGAGACTCTAATGCTCCGTAGTGAACAAATGCAGGAATAGAGTCCAGGAGAAGGGACAGATTGCTGGGAAAACCTGGTGAAGGACAAGGAATTTTTAATAAATCAGGAGGGAAGATTTTAATGGAGTAGGTGGTTTGTATTTCCCTGTAAAACTAATATTTGAAAGAGCAGGGAAATTCTGATTCTCCCTGGGGAGACTGAGATCTGGGCAGGGAGGGAACACCCAGGAAGACTGGAACCGGGCCAGTCTTTTAATTGCCATTAAGAGGCAGAGTCCAAGCCTCCCACTCTCTCCCACAGGTGAAAAAGGCCCTTTGTGTCCTAATCCAGCACAGCCTGGTGCGGTACGAGGTGCAGCCCCGGGGCTCTGTGGAATATGAGGCACGGAGTGAGCGCATCCTACGGATCCTGCGGTACCCCCGCTACATCTACACAGCCAAGACGCTCTATGGGGACCCAGGGGAGCTGCTGGTGGAGGAGCTTCTGCTTCACGGGCACCTTCCCATGAGCTGCGCTGTTGCCAGGGTCGCTGATCGCCTCACTGAAACCATGGAAGGTGGGAAGGAAGCTCCTCCTTCAAAAAAAATGGGATCTGGGAGTGGGTTTAGTTGGTGCGTTGGACCAGAGGCACTATAGGGTGTTCACAGCCAGGCTGTGGTGGTGGCCATGGTGTCACCGTGTACTCCTGGGCCTCAGGAGCATCCAGAATCAGGGCTTGGACAGGCTAATGAAGACCATGGAGGGTGGGACGCTCCTTAAAAAACAAGGATTTTGTATTGGGTTTGTGAATATGGTCCCAAAGCGTCTGTGGCGTGCTCACCACAGCAGTGAGGATGGCATGACCACATTCTCCGAAGCCTCAGGAACATCCCAGATCTATTCACACTGTCTGTCCTCCCACCCAGATGGGAAAACCATGGATTACACGGAAGTGTCCAGCACTTTTGTGCGCCTGGCAGATACCCACTTTATCCAGAGGTGCCCGGTAGTCCCGGAAAGCCCCCGGAGCAGCAAGGCACCTCCGGCCCCTGCACCAGCCCTGGCCATTGCCGAGAAGGACATGTACGTCGTGCCTCGGCTCAGCCTTGTCGGTGAGAGCCCCTCGGATCTTGGGACCTGGGGAGCCTCAGGCAACACCCCGCCACTTGTTGAGGCCACAGTGATGGGTTTGATGGGAAATAGTGTCTTGGCTTTACAGGGAAAGGGAAGCGGAGACACTCGTGTGATGAGGAAGAGGAGGGGGAGAGCAAGGCCAAAAGGCAGAAGAAGGAGGGAGGAAGCTCAGAGGTACTGGGAATGCTTGAGTGATGGTGCTCTCGGTACTCTCGCCTAGAAATCAGGACATGGGAAGGGTGGGATCCATATTCCCAAACGTGTTCTGGGGACACCAGGTGGTCACTTTTTCCTCATTTTTTGTGTGTCTTTTTCTTCTTTTTCTGGCTCTCATCTCTCAGTTTTGTGTCTCCTGTTCCTTAGTTTCCTGCCCCATTTCCGTCTGTTTTCTTGCCCCCTTTCCCTCACTTTTTGTCCTTGTACCCTCCAGACTCCCCCAGATGATGGCATTTACTGGCAAGTCAACCTGGAGCGCTTCCATCAGCACTTCCGTGCCCAGGCTCTGGTCAGTGCCGTGGCCAGCCGCATGGACCAGGTCTGTGGCTACCCCCTCCATTCCCACTCTGGAGCTGAGCTCTTGCCCCTCTCATTCCTGCTTTCCCCAATGCAGACCAGCAGTGAGGTGGTGCGGACGATGCTGCGCATGAGCGAGGTGACCACGGCCTCGGGCGCGTCCCACACGCAGCCGCTCTCCTCCAATGAGGTGGGTCCTTGGGAGCCCCTGGGGAGCTGCTATCCCGTGTAATCCCGCAATGCTCCTTGTTTTTTCTGCTGTAGATATTCCGATCCCTTCCAGCTGGGTACAACATTGGGAAGCAGGTGCTGGACCAGTACCTGGCACTCCTGGCCGATGATCCGGTGAGCCTGAGGACCAGGGCTGGGGACACCCTGGGGCTTTTCCAGCCTCTGTTCATTCCATGATTCCTTGGTTGTTTCTCAGTCTGAGGGTAAAATGTGTTACTGAGAGTTAAGAGAGGTCTTTAACAGATACGGAAGATTTTTAAAGTTAGTGAACAGATATAAAAGATACTGAATAGGTACTGAAATTGTTGATCGAGTATTAAATTTATTTTACAGACATTGAAGATATTTAAGAGATGCTGAATTTATTTAAAAATACTTGAGTTATTTAACAGAAATGTAACTTAGTTATCAAGTATCCATGGTACTGGAGAGATAAGTAAAAGATACTGTAGATATTAAAAGATACCAAAGTTATTTAAAAAATACTAAAGTCATTTCAAAGTCATTAAAGCTACTTAAAATTCTGACAATGAAGATATTTAAGAGCTGTTAAAGACATTTAAAAGCCTATGTTTTCAGGCTGTTAAAGTCCCAGATCTTTTTTTCCCCAAACCTTCTTACTCTTCCTACTCTGGATTTTAAGGAAAAAATCCCTATTTTCCTTCCTTCAGGGGATGTCCTGAACTTTTCCCTGTTGTCTCTCCCTGCAGTTGGAGTTCGTGGGGAAGTCGGGGGACAGTGGTGGGGGCACCTACACTGTCAGTATCCTTTGTGAGGAACTTGGTGTTCTCAACCAGAAACATTCCCAACCTCTGGAATTGTCCTTTACCTCAGCCCCTACAGACCTGCACAAGGCCCTGGTGTCCCTGGCCACGGCCACGCTGGAGTCCATTGTGGAGGAGAGGTGACGTGGGGACCCGGAGCATCCTGGGCTTCCCCCAGCCCCTTCCCACATCCCTCCCTCATCCCACTCCTCCTGCACAGCTTTGGCTCCCGCTGCGCCAGGATATTCCGCCTGCTCCTGCGCAAGAAGCACCTGGAGCAGAAGCAGGTGGAGGATTTCGCCATGATCCCAGCCAAGGAAGCCAAGGACATGCTCTACAGGATGCTCTCAGAGAACCTGGTGTCCTTGCAGGTGAGGGATCTCCAGGATTGTGGGGAACTTGGTGTCCCGACAGATGAGGGAGCTCTGGAATCCTGGAGATTTCCCAGGTGTCACAGCTGTCCAGGTGAGGGGCACTTCTGGGCACTTCCAGGTGGTCCCACCTGGAACCTGGACGCAGGCAACCTTTTGGGGAGGGGGAATCCTACCAGGTCGGAAACACAGGGACACCTGTGGGGAGGGGGGGTGCCTCCACTCGGTTCCCACCATATCTGCCCCTCCACAGGAGATTCCCAAGACTCCGGACCATGCTCCATCCCGTACCTTTTATCTGTACACGGTGAACGTGATGGCTGCTGCTCGGATGCTGCTTCACAGATGCTACAAGGTGAATCCCAAGGATCTATTGGACTCCAAGTATCACAGATCCTGGTCTATCTGTGCACTCATTTCCAGGGAATCCAGGCCCTGCTGCCAGCTCCTGCTCCAGGGAACTGTTGCAGCACCCAGTCCTGGAAGTACCATGTCCAGTTGGCCCTCCTTCTGATGCCACAGGGATGGCAGCAACACTGCCCTCTGCGTGTCCCCCCGTTGGATTTTTGGGAGCATCAGGTCCCTTGGTGCTCCCCAGTACACCTGGGCTGGGGGCTCACCTGATTCTTGTCCCTGTAGAGCTCCTTCCTGCTCCAGGATCCAGGTGTCACAGCGCCCTCCCTTGTGATGCCACAGGGGTGGCAGTGACTGTGCCCATGTCCCCACATGGGGCTCTTCAGTGCTCCCCAACACTGGGTACTCACCTGTTTCTTCTTCAGAGTGTGGCTAACCTGATGGAGCGAAGGCAGCATGAGATGCGGGAGAACAAGTGAGTGGTGTGGCTGGCCTGGTGTGGTGGGTCCAGAGCTGCCACTACCATGTCCATGTGTCCATGTTCTCTCCTAGGAGGCTCCTAGAGAAGTCCCAGCGTGTAGAGGCTATTCTGGCCTCCATGCAGGCCACAGGTGCTGAGGCGGCACAGCTGCACGAGGTCGAGGAGATGATCACAGGTCCCGAGCGGCAGCAGCTTGAAAACCTAAAACGCAACGTCAACAAGTGAGGGGGGATGGAGAAGGGGGTTAGGGTGGAGAAGGGGGTTAGGGACCCTGTTGGGGGGCTGCCTATCACTGTCTGTCCCCCAGGATTGATGCCAGTGAGAACCAGGTAGATGAGACCATCTTTGTGCTGGAGTCGTTCATTGAGAGCACCATGAAGAGACCATGAGGGAACAGGACAGGAACAAGAATATGGACACAGACAAGGACAAGGATATGGATGGGGGCAGGAACCAGATACCTCTACCCACAATTCTTGTGCCACTGAGAAGAATAAAACAACAGTTGCTAATGCTCCTGTGTGTCAACTGGGTGCAGGGACACAGGAACAGACAGGCACAGCCACACAGGACAAGGGAACATGGACACACAAGACTCAGGGGACACAGGATATGGATATGGACACACAGAGGGTGCAGGACACATGGTGAAACACAGGACATAGACTCAAAAGAGTAAAAATCTGTAAAACCCAAGGGGAGGTTAAACAGGAAATTCAGCAGACAGAAACCTAATCCCAGGTGCAGGCCCTGGGACTTGAACAGTGACCCTTTTCCCCTCTAAAAAAACCTCACTGCCCAAGTTCCCTGATAGCAGTTTAGAGGAGGCCTCCGAAGGCAGACAGGGTTCTAAGTGGTGGCAGCTGGGGTCCCAGAAAAATCCTGCTCCGTTCAGAATTTTTAGGAGCCAGAAGCCCAATCCTGGCAATAGTGTCTGAGTGTGTGTTAGTATCTGAGTAAGAAAAAATTGAAAAAAAACCAACTACAAAAAACCAACCCAGGCCAAAACAAAAAAAAAAGCCAGCAACAAAGGAAAAAACCAACCTCACAAACGCCAAAAAAAAAACCCGCAAAAGCTCCAACACCCCCAAAAAACCCAAACTCATCTGTGTGAACAACACGGGTCACTGCTTTGGGAGAATTAAAAGGTTAAAAAAAAAAAAAAAGGAAATGGGAGACATACATAAAGCAAAGGGTTGAAACGGCTGGCTGCTTTGGGAACATCCCTTTAAATATGTTTTACGATCCATCCATTTGTTCCATTTTCATAGACCTTCATGCATAGTCAACTGTTTCTGGGGACTGTTTAGCATGGCCACTCCTTGGGTCCGCCTTTTCAGAGCATGCGTGTTTTTTTGCTTGTGGTTTTATTCTTCTCCTTATCCCTTTTAATTTGGGTGGTGGTCCAGCCGGTGAGTGTCGATAATTGTCTTGTCAGCTGCAGGGATCCCCATCACGTGTTCACGGGCTGTTATCTCTGATTAAGCAGGTAGTTTAGGCATACTACCTATAAAAAACTTAATGTCTAACATTTTCTATTCACCGAGACTATATCCATATAGAAATGCTATTTTTACTTTATACGTGTAGCGTTCATCGCAATACTTGCAAAGAGGCAACAACACGTCATGCATTGCTAACACTCTGCAATCCGGTCCCAGCCCAGCCCCGGTACCGCCCCGCAGCGCCGGGCCCGGTGCCGTGTGCAGCCCCGGCTGGGCCCCAGGAGAGGGGGCCGGGCCGCGAGTGATGGTCCCGCCCCAGCCCGGGCAGGAGGCGGTGCCAGGGCGGTACCGGGCGCTAATTCAGGGGCGGTACCGGAGGCGGGGCCGGGCGGTGATTCAAGAGCGGTACCGGGTCCATGGCAGCATCTGACAGGTCAGATTTCAAGCTGTTTTATATAACAGGAAACTGGTTTTTTCCTTCTTGTAGGCAGGATCATTGCCTTTGCATGGGCAAAGGCACTGCATATTTTCCATTTAGGAAGAGTTAGGGAACTATTTTAAAACATAGTCCCGGAGGCAAACAGCTTGGCTTGGTATTTCTGTGTGGAAATAGAAGAATAGCTCTTCTGGTTTTCCTCTGATCTTTCTCCCACAGCTGTTTCTGTGTTCCTGATTTCTGTTTAGGTCAGGGACGTGTGGCTCAGAGCTCAGGAGCTGGATATGTTACTGACCCATGCCAGGTTGTTCTGCACTAGTGCAGGTGATGAATTGCAGGATGGCTTGGGAACTCGGAAACAAGGAGGAGAAACTATTACATCTCTTTGTGAAAAAAATTGGCTACGTCAGAGCATTAATTCAGGGAAGTAACACTTCATCTTTAACATTCTGTGCTCTGCCATCCTCACTGTGAGCCCTGAAAGTCTCCTGAGCTGTTCTCATACAGACCTAACTTGTTTGGTCAAAAAAATCTAATTTTTGTTTGGACAAAAAGATTTTATTACTGTGTGCAAAGTCATGGGGAAGATTTATTCAACATCTCTCAGTGGGACATTAAAGCTCTGCTTTCTCTTTTCTTGAACAGAGACACAATATTACTTTATATCATTTTTATTACAGGCTTTTTAAAAGTTTTTGAAGAACCAGAAAGACTGTTTGCGCATATGTGTGTGATGTTAATGTCCATCCTCTCTCCAGTGTAGTATGGGAAAAAAGGCTGCAGAGCTTTCTACAAGGGACTGTAAGTGCAAATAACGAGAAGCCAAAGGTTAAGTCATGATGATTTACTATTTCTTAAAATAACCTGATTGATTTAATGATAGCAAAACCAGTACAAATAGAAGACTGAACTTGGGAATCATGATGGTCATCTTGGGTTTAAAAAGCTTTAATGGGTTTTGGAGACATTTATATCAGACCTGGTTTGTTTTTATTCCCCTTTTATTAAATTAAAAAAAAAAAAAAAAAAAAACAACCCTGATCCTTCACTGCTGCTGTGATGTGTTACAAAAGGCCATCTTCCTCCACTTGGAAGAGGTGAGAGATGGAGCTAAACCCAAAAGGATTTTCTGCTCACTGATTGTACCTGAGTTTTAGTGGGAATTCTCTGCAAAATCTGATCAATTGTTCTTGGCTGTGACTGTGAGGGGAGTCAAACATGCCAGCCCAGATCTGCAAACATGCAGTGCCAGAAGGAGAACCTTTGAAATATAAACCTGGATTTATTCAATGACTCATGGGTGCCTGCTGGGCCCAGATCCTCTGTACAAACACTGTGCAGGGAAAAGGCAGGACTGCACATTCCTTGTGACAGGAATTGAGTTGTGGGGGAGTTAAATAAAAAGGAGATGCAAAGGAGGGAATTGCTTCTACCTGTAAATATTCCTGTGCTAAAGGAGCCCTGCCCAGTCTGACTGCTGGCCAGTGCTCCTCCCTGACTGTCCCCTCTCTTGGTGAGATATATTAAAGATATAAATATGAAAAATATAAATAGAAATATATATTTAAGTATAATTTTAAATTATGGGTTTTTTTGTTTGTATTTAGTCAGAGGTGGAGCTTTTAAATAAGTAATACTAAAATTAGAAAAATACAAATATATAATATACCAAGATATAGATATACATAAAATAGAAAATATTAACAATATAAACTATAAATATATAATATATATATAAAATTAATATTAATATTATAATATATAAAATACATTATATATTATAATATATAATATATAAATATTAGCAATATAATAGTATATGATAAATAATAAAAATACTATTGTATATATGACACTCTTCTATCCGTGCCTGAGCAAAAGGTTTTACCTCCTGTACTAAACCAGGAGAAGCACAATGACATTTCAACATGCACTAAGCATTAAATAAGGGCTTCAAAAGAGAAATCTGGGCAGCAGTAACTGTAAGAGCACTTGGCTTCAGTCTAACAGGCAAGCCTCAGAACAGCTCTTCACCTTTAGTGCTGCAGAGGTACTTCCAAGACAGTCACTAGAGGTCAGACATCCAATCTTATCACCTTTATCTGTGCTGTGAAGATTGCCAGCCCTTAAGGCCAGCAGATCCTGCACAGAGAATGTGGCTCCTGCATCACTGGCAGGGCTCAGAGGTGCCTTTACCTGTGGAAGGTCGGCTGAAACCATCCAGGTCTGTGCACAGCAAATACACGTGAACGAGCGGAAGAAAGCTCTCCATGTGCTTCCTCAGGTACTTCCCAGTGGCACTGCTCAGACACCAGAGCTCCAACTGCAGCAGGTGAGTCCTGGAGTGCCGGATCAGCATGGCCACAATGGCCAGGGAGGTGTGTGAGCACTGGGCAAGACAGTGAGCCTGCACCTTGACACCACCTGCGAGAGCCAGGACTGGCTCACTCTGGAGAGACTGAAGGAAACCTCGCTCCAAATCTTTGCTGGCCGATGCTGACATCAATTTCCCCAAAGCCTGAACGTGCTCTGCGGACAGCAGAAGTTCTCCTTGCTGGGGATGTCTGGTAGCTGTCTGTAAGGAGCTGCACCAAGATTTGTCCATAGAAGCTTAACTGTTTCCCTATTTTAGGGGATTTTTCAGATTTCTGACAAGTCAAGCTCATCTCAGGAAGTTGCAGCATGGTTAAAGAGCCTGCAGCTGGTGAGAGTTCCAGGCTTCTGTTCTGCCCCACAGTCTGCAGCTCTTCCAGGACACTTTTGGTGATGGCTTTGAAATACTTGGACAAGACGTGTCTGTGATCCCTCGTGATGCTCTGCAGGATGGGGGTGCCCGATTTCAGCAGCTGGAGCACCCCAGAATTGAGGTGAGCTGACAGGAGCTTCACAGGGACAGGGTTCAGATCAGGCTGAGGAACAGAGCGCAGCTCCAACGCCAGGAACCAGCTCTCCCGTGTAGGATGCCTGAAAATCAAGGTGAGTGTATCCTCCAGGGTCTGTAACACAATAAACTCAGTCATCTGCCTATTTTCCACAGTTTATCAGTTACACTCACTGAACATGAAATGGTCTACTAGCTGGCCAGAGGATAAAAAATATTAATGAATTACAAGCACATAAATATAATTCTCCCAACATTTATGCTGTGGGATTTATGCTGTTATACTGAACACTCTGGACATGTCTGAGCTCATCTGCAGAGGAAAGCTGAGTATTCTGGGGTTGATCAACACACTGCAATCTCCACAAATTCACAGAACAGATGAAAGGAGGAAAAATTCCCTCCTCAGGTTCATAATTTTCAATAAGGCTTTACACAGAGCTGAGGGAATACATTTTTTTCTGCAAAGGTGATCTCATTTGGGACTTCTCCTGACATGTTCCAGCTCGGGGTGGGACTGTGGGTGATGCAGCTGGGTTACATCTCCACACAGTAGTTTAGCAACCACACGCTCTACATTCCTAAGTTCTCCTCCAAGAGCTTAACAACAGCTCTCTGATCAGCCAAACTATTCCCTAGAGAATCAGCCAAATCCAAGTTTGCTAACAGGTAGCTCTGTGTGCAGGGATGTGGTACCTTGTCATTTGAAGACACTTCTGTCATCAGAGGCTCCTCATCCACAAAGAGATCCCATCAGCCTGACGCTCTTCCTGTTCCTGCTGCTGCTCCGGCTTTATTTGATTGCCCCGGCACAACAGGATGCTCAGCAGGTCCACACAGAGGTCAGCAAGCTGAGGACCCAAAGTTTACCAAGCTATGAAAATAAAGACATCTTGGAAGTGTAGAAAAGAGGATGGGAGCAGAAGGGTAATTATACAACAGGAACAGGAGTTTAACTAAGAATTACTTAGATTACAGCCTCTTCTGGGAGAGGGAACCGCTTCCCTATGTAAAACCTGATTCTAAGAGAAGTCTCAGGCTGTCAAATAAATTGTGATAGAATTTCAATTATATTGTGACATTTGGAGGTACACAGGCCAGTGAATTTTACTCTCTGTAAAGGCTTCTTAGGGAGACCCAGGAGCTGGATTAAAATCTCGAGTTTATTTGCACTCACACCGATCAGCAAGGTGACCCATGCAAAGTAAATCCAAAGCTCCTCAATAATAAGAACTGGCATTTGTTTACAAATTACATGCATTTTTGTACAGTGCTGTGCAGCCTCAGAGACAAGTACAGAAAAAAGAGCTACAGAACTGGAACCTAAATTTTAACAGCTAAATCATTTGTACCTTCTGCATGAAAATAAACCAAGCATAACCACAATATTATTACAATATTGCTCTTACACTGCAGAAGTTCTCCACTGTGGATTTCAGGTATAACAGCACGTGCTTTACTCCCAACAAAAGCTGGCCAGGTGGGACCCAGGAAGCCAATATTGTCTGAACACCACCTTCCAGTAGGGTATTGCTACCTCTCTCATAGGCTCTCTTTAGCAAAGTGGTAAATACAGAATCCAGGGGCACAGCAGCTTCTTCGCTTACCTCCTTGTGACTTTTAAACTGTTTAAAGTGAAAAAAGCATAAGAGAAAAACAGTGATGAATATGAAACAAAAATCTCCTCAGCTAACCATGTTTTGAGATGAGCTGTGGGCTGAACCCAGGGTAAAAAAAAAAAAAAAAAAAAAGAAAAAAAAATTAAAGACACCTTTGTCACACAGTACAATGTTAAGTGCAACACAAGCATCACAGCTGAACCTTCCCTCTGCCTTTCAATGCTGCTGTCCAGCAAGGAGAGGCTGCGGCTGCTTCTGGAATCCTGGAAGTGTCCAAATCCAGGTTGGACACTGGGGCTTGGAGCACCCGGAGCTACTGAAAGGTGTCCCTGTTCACGGCAGGGAGTGGAAGTGGAGGAGCTTAAAGGAGCCCTCTCACCCAAACCATTCTGGGATTCCATGATTCTGTGCAGAGACCCCGGCAGAAGGGCTGAATTTCCATTTTAGTTCAAAAATGCTGCTGCCAGGGCATGGAGAGGCATTTCAAATACTGTTAAAAGTGGCACAATCACATCAGAAATTACTTACAGGAGTACAGAATTCTCTGTCTACGCTGGAACCAAATTCCCCGGCAGCGCCGGGAGCGGCGGGTTTGGAGGTGCCGGGGCCGGCACGGGCGGTCCCCGCGCCCCGGCCGGTTCCGGTCAGCGCGGGGCAATCGCGGCCGCCGCCCTCCCGCGCACGGCGGGCACACGGCCCCGGGTCCCCGCGCCGCGGCGGGAGCGAGTCCAGAGCCCCGGCGGGACCCCGGAGCGGCAGCGGCAGCGCCGCGCTCGGCCCCGGCGCGCGTCCCGATGCCGCCCGGTCCCCGAGCCCCGCGCTCCCGCCGCCGAGGGAGCGGCGGCACCACTCGGCACGGGATCCCCGGCCAGCACCGACAGCACCCGAACGGAACCCCGGTCCCACCGGGAGCCCACCTCAGCGGCCCGGGCTCCGCCCACGGCACTACGGCATCGGGTCACGGCGACACGGCGACAGACTGCCCCCCCGCGCCACAGGAACGGACCCGCCCCCGCCTCACAGCGACTGCCCGCCCCTCGCGCCACAGCAACGGCCCCGCCCCTCGCTTCACAGCGACTGCCCGCCCCCCGCGTCACGGCCCGCCGCCCCCCGGGTTATAGGGTCGGCCCGCCCGGCACCGTCACCGTTCCCGCGCGTCACGGGGTCGGCCTGCCCTCCATGTCATCGGGTGAGGCCGGCGTCCCGCATCACCCCGTCGGCCCGACCACGTTCATTGGCGCCGCACGAAATGACCCCAATCACAAGGCCGAATGGCCGGCGCCATAATCTCCGGCAACACGTGATTATTTAGTCGCAGCCATACTTGTCCTGCACCAAGTGGCCGCGTTGGAGCCGCCATATTTGACCAAAAGCACGTGGCGGCACGGGTACCGCCATTTTAAACCGAAAGCACGCTGCGAGCATGAACGCCGTCTTTTTAAACCGAAAGCACGTGGCGAACATGGGGGCAGCCATGTTGAACCGGAAACACGTGGCGATCATGGGCGCAGCCATTTTGAACCGGAACCACGTGGCGGGCATGGGCGCAGCCATTTTGAACCGGAAACACGTGTCAATCATGGGCGCCGCCATTTTGAGCCGGAAGCACGTGACGCTCATGGGCGCCGCCATTTAAAACCGGAAATACGTAAAGAGCAGGAGCGCCGCCATATTGTACGGAAAATACGTACGGGGCCCGAATGCCGCCATATTCAACCGGAATCACGACCCTAACGCTTTCTAGCGTCGGAATGGCGCCGGAACACCGCGCCGAGAGCGCAGGGTCGGTCGGCCGGTGTCAGAGTCGCGTCGGGATCAGGCAGGTGACAAGAATGATGCATTTGTGAGGGGCTAGGGCCCTGAAGGGAGCCACAAAAAAGACGGCGGCCGACCGGAAGTAATTTCGGCCACAACAAAGATGGCGACTGACAGGAAGTGGCATCGGCCACCACAAAGATGGCGGCGAGGAAGGGCGGAAGTTGCTTCATGCCACTCCCATGATGGCTCCTCAGTCGTTCTTCGCTGACCTTCCAAAGGTGGCAGCAGAAAGGGTGGGAAATGGAGGTCCCTGCTCGGTTATTTGGCTTCCTGCCTGCGCCCCGGTGCCGATCCCCCCCACCCGGCGCCGTTTTCCGCAGCAGTGCCAGGCGTGCGGACACGGGCCATGCGCTCAGCGGCACCGCGGGCACGCCGGAGCCCCGTGGGCACCGGCAGGCAGCTGCGGGAGCGGCTTTCTCTGCGGGGCTCCTCCGCAGGAAGGGCCCTTCCTGAGCCGTCCCGGCTCCGCTCCGCGCTCCCTGCCCGCTCCCCTCCGGCCCCGGGGACATGGAGAGAAACACAAATACATCGAGGAAGAACGAACACTCTGCAGAGCTGCCGAGCCATCGCCCTGCCCGCAGCCGGGATCAGCCGGCAGGAGGAGGCAGCTGCTTTCTCAGCCAGCAAGGTGAGAGCTGCGGGAGGGATTTCTTCCTTTGTCCTCTCTGCTGTCACTCCCTCGCTCTGCCTCTCGCCGCCTGTGTCTGCGGGGCTGGGGAACTGTGGGCTGCCCCCCTTCCCAGTGTAAGCACAGTCCCTTTTTGGGGGGATGGACCGTGGGAAGGGTTCGAATAAAACCCCGTGCTCCTGCCCGGGGCAGCTGCAGCCGTTCTGTGCCTTCTTTGGGAGGTAAAAAAGCTGAGGGGGGGACGGAGTGGGCTGGGTGTAGAAGACAGAAAAAATGTAAATATAAAAAATACCTAACTAAACCTTAAATAAATTTATTATTGGTCTTATTTGGTTAGAGGCAGGATTTTTAATCAATAATATAAATGTAGTTTATATAAACAAAAATATAAATGCACAAATATGCAATATATACAAACATAAAACTAAAAATATATCTGCACTTATGAATATATGTACGTGTAAATATATATAAATTAAAATATAAACAAATAGAAGTATATATGTAGGATATAATATAAATAATATATGTTATAGTGTATAATATACTTAATATATATAAAGTATCAACTTAATCAAATCTTTATATATATCAAAGAGTATGATATATATAAATAGAAAAATACATTTAAATATAGTTAAAAATAATGGGTTTTTCTGTTTCTATTAGGTTAGAGGCAGAGCTTTTCAATAAATAATATTAAAAATATAAACATACAAATATATGTAAAGATATATATACATAAAATAGAAAAAAAGATCTAGTAATGTAAACATGTACATAATAAATAATAAAAGTGTAGTATATGTTATAATGTAAATTCCATAAAATTTATTGAGTAATATATGTAGTATATATAATGTCAAATATGGATAGGACCAGAAATTAAATATTGAAATAGGTATAAGTTTTCTGTATTTAAAGGTTTCTCTTTTTTGTTTTATTTGGTTAGGGGCAGGAAGTTTTTTAGTTGTGGTTGGGCTTTTCTTGGGGCATTCATTTAGGGGAATTTTTTCTAGGATTGGGACTTTCCTTTTTGCCCCAGGACCTCAGGGGTGCCCCAGCCTGGAACCTCTCCTGCGTGGTAGAGAAGGAATCCAGGCAGTGTTCTGGGACTTTGAATCTACACAAATGTTTTCCAAAAGTGTTTGCAGAGATCCAGCTGTGGGGAAGCTATTGTGAAGGTTTGTAACCTTCTCAGAGGTAAAAAAAATATTTACTATTGGTATGAATTGATTGTCATTGATAAGCAGCTAAGATTCTCTAGTACTGGAGAAAAAAATCAGTTTTATTTCAATAAAATTGAATAATTACATGGTGATTCCCACATTCCAAATTCTGTTAGTCCTTGTCCTCTCAAAGTGCAAAGAAGTTGAAGTAATGGAACAGAATTATTCCACCTAAAACATTCTGCATGAACCATGTAAATTTTTGTTTTAGCCTCTTCATTTAAAATATCTGAGTTCTTTGTCCTTTTCATTTTAAGCAATCTTGTTCTATCTGTGGACACCCTTTTTGCTAAGCTAGTAAGAGATGGAAAATAGGAGCAACGTGTTTTAGCATGATGTGCATTACTGTGTTTCAGTAACCTTCCTGTTTATCATTAGGGCAAAATAGAAGAAAAGAATTTCTTCTGAACCTGGTTTCCTTTTCTAGCATAAATTGTTGGTTTCTAGCTCAAGGAGCATCTTAGATTAGTCAGAAAGCTGAAGGAGCATCTGGAATTTTAGCACCTGTCATATGTGATGAAGTTGTGCTCATCCTGCATTCATACCTGGTGAAAAATACAGATGGTGCTGGTTTGTATTTCTGAAACCTTCCATTAGCAGTTTCCATCTTTGCAGCAGCACAAGTGGGGGGCAGGGGGGAGTACATGAAGGTTTATAAGCAGGGTGAAATCTCTGTGTGTGCTACGTAGGTACGATAACACAACTTGCAGGAAGGTACAGCTGCCAATGAAAACCAGTTTCAGCTCTGCTCATGGGTTTTTATCCAGATGGATGCTGATTGTTCAGCATTACCTAATGGCCAGCTTCTTTCAGAATTTGCAAAGGTATCTGTGCAAACTATATTTTAGCATAATATATTTTTTATACTTATTGATGATAACTAATACATTAATAAAGCACACATTATACAGTAAACAATAATAAAAATAATTTCAGTGAGGATATTTAGAAGTAAATGAAATTTTAATTGGGATACTTTTGTAACTACTCTCCCTACATGGGAGCTGCCTCAGGCTGGATGAGTGTGAGGATATCCAATTATTCCTTTGGGCTTAGTGCATGGCAGGGTGCAGAGCTCATGGTAAATCTTGATTAAACACTTTCAATATCAAAATATTGTAAAGCACAGACTTTGAAGAAATAACGTACGAAAGTCTATTGCAAGCCTGGGTACAAGCTGTCCCTTATTATTGATGGGTGTTTGTCAAACCAATCTGAGGACAGAGTATGTCCCAAAAGCTTCACTAACCCTTGTCTTCTGCTGGCAGGGCAGCGTCCCTAGCCTCGGTCTCACGGGCTGTGTGGAGATTCCTTCCTGGAGCACTGTCCCCTGTGAGGATGAGCAGAGATTGGGACATTGGACCAGGTAAGGATCTTTTTCTCTTTAGTCCTTGTTTTTGCTGGCTTTAATGTCACGGCTGCAGTGTTCCTTCAGATGCTGTGCCCTGCAACAGCAGTTCCAGCTCCTGAGCTGGGCAGGGTACAGTTCTGGGGAGGGGCTCACCAGTGTCCATTTGAATCAATTATTTGTTCTATTTCTGTCAGTCTCTCAGGTTTGCCACCCTCGGTCCCCGGGACAGAGCTGTGCAAAGGCTCTGTCCTGTCTGTACAAATCCTGGGCAGTGTTTCCAGCAGCAGGGGCTAGAGGCATCAGGGGCTGCCTTTTGAGCCTTGTTCTTCCCTTGGGTTTTACAGAGGGTGGACAGACTCTGCCTTAAGGACCCAATGTTTATTTGAACATTGATCCTGCAGATGGACAGTTCAGGTAACAGGGATTAGAGTCAGTTCTTGGACCCAACACAGATTTTTTTTCCCACAAAGACCCAACTGAAGTTCTGAGATAGCAGACAGATGATGCACTGGAACTTTGGGATTCATAGTAAGTGTTCCCTCCCTTTGGGAGGTTGAACTGAAGTGATCTCATGGCTGAGAGCTGCATCACCCCTGCTGCTGGCAGAGGAGGCAGAACTGGGACAGGACAGCTCCTCCATTCCTTGGTTCCACAAAATCCTGTGTTAAAATTCCGGGGCTGCTGCGGACGTTGATTCTGTGAGTTCCAGATAAAGCTTACTGCTGCACAGAGGTTGGTGCCACACAGGACCTGGTCCTTCATCTGGGACGTTTTACTGAGGATGTTGTTCCAAGGGAAATGGCTCTTAATGCTGAAGGTTCTGCTGTGGCCCATGTACCAAGGGACCTGATACTGTATGTGGAATGTGTTACCAAGGATGCTACAGACACCTGGGCTTTTATGTGGGAAGTTTTACTGAAGAAGTTGTTACATGGGAAGTGTTCCTTCCCGTGTGGAGTTTTACTTCCCTGTCAAAAAGCCTTGGGAATGCTCAGGAACACAGCGTGGAATATTTCACCTCTGAAATGGGTGCTGTTTGGTCTAAAATACCCATTTTCTACCAGTCTGTGGTTTTTCTGCCCTTGGAGGAATGTGAGGCTGACTAGTCAGGTTGGAGTCTGAGCAGTACTCCCAGGGCTGCTGCTTTGAGATGTAATAGGAAGCCAGTGAATATTCCTGCTTTGCAAACATGGGACAGAGTGGAACAGCAGGTGGCAAAGCTGGGCTTTGCTCCTTGAATCCCACAACACCTGGGTTTAGGTTCCATCAGCCAGAGGAGGGAATGAACCCTGGTTCATTATATGGGCTTACTTTGCCAAGCCTTGTAAGGTGATTGCTTTGCCATGCCTTGTATGTGCCTTGTATGTGCTTACACCCAGAGCTGCCCTGCCCTGGCACACAGTCACAGTTAGGTAGAGCAGCTATGAAACTTTATTGTTGATCTCTTTTCCATGGGATTTTGGGTAGGAAATGTGTGTGGGTATCTCCTAACTGTCAGGTAAACCCTCATTGACCTCCTCCCATTGTCTCACAGGTCAAGGGTCATGGAATCAAAGGTCAAAGGTCAAAGGTCATGGGGTCAAAGGTCAGGGATCAAAGGTCATGGGGTCAAGGGTCAAAAATCAAGGGTCATGGGGTCAAAGATCATGGGGTCAAGGGTGAAAGGTCAGGGGTCAAAGGTCAAAGGTCATGGGGGTCATAAGGGTCAAAGGTCAAGGGTCATGGGGTCAAAGGTCATGGGTTAGAGGTCAAAGGTCATGGATTCAAAGGTCAAAGGTCAAAAAGTCAAAGGTGAAAGGTCAAGGGTCAAAGGTCAGGGGCATGGAGTCAAAGGTCAAAGGTCGGGGTCAAAGGTCAAAGGGCAAAGGTCAGGGGTCAAAGGTCAAAGGTCAAAGGTCAAGGGCATGGGGTCAAAGTCAAAGGTCAGGGGTCAAAGGTCAAGGGTCATGGGGGTCAAACGTAAAAAAATCAAAGGTCATGGGTCAAAAGGTCAAAGGTAATGGGGTCAAAGGTCATGGGATCAAAGGTCAAGGGTCATGGGTCAAAGGTCAGGGGACAAAGGTCAAAGGTCATGGGGGGCAAAGGTCAAGGGTCAAAGGTCAGGGGTTAAAGGTTAAAGGTCAAGGGTCATGGGTCAAAGGTCAAAGGTCAGGGGACAAAGGTCATGGGGACAAAGGTCATGGGGTCAAGGGTCATGGGGTCAAAGGTCAAGGGTCATGGGTCAAAGGTCAAGGATCATGGGTCAAAGGTCAAGGGTCAAAAATCAGGGGTCAAAGGTCAAAGGTTATGGGGTCATGGGGTCAAGGGTCATGGGTCAAAGGTTAAGGGTCATGAGTCAATGGTCAAGGGTCATGAGGTCAAGGGTCAATGGTCAAAGGTCAAAGGTCATGGGTCAAAGGTCAAAGGTCAAGGGTCATAGGGTAAAAGGTCAAGGGGCATGGGATCAAAGGTCATAGGTCATGGGGTCAAAGTTTAAATGTCAAGGGTCATGGGGTCAAAGGTGAAGGGTCATGGGATCAAAAGTCAGGGGTCAAAGGTCATGGGGTCAAAGGTCATGGGGTCAAAGGTCAAGGGTCATGGGGTCAAGGGTCATGGGTCAAAGGTCAAGGGTCATGGGGTCAAAGGTAAAGGGTCAGGGTCAAAGGTCAAGGGTCATGGGGTCAAAGGTCAGGGGTCAAGGTCAAGGGTCATGGGTCAAAGGTCATGGGGATCAAAGGTCATGGGTCATGGGGTCAAAGGTCACGGGTCATGGGGTCAAAGCTCAAAGGTCAGAGATCAAGGGTCAAAGGTCATGGGATCAAGGGACAAAGGTCAAGGGTCATGGGGTCAAAGGTCAAAGGTCATGGGGTCAAAGGTCAGAGGTCATGGGGTCAAAGGTCAGATGTCAAAGGTCAAGGGTCAAAGGTCTAAGGTCATGGATTCAAAGGTCAAAGGTCAAGGGTCAAGGGTTAAAGGTCAGGGGTCAAAGGTCAAAGGTCAGGGGTCAAGGGTCAACACAAATATTTTCCAAAAGTGTTTGCAGAGATCCAGCTGTGGGGAAGCTATTGTGAAGGTTTGTAACCTTCTCAGAGGTAAAAAAGTATTTACTATTGATATGAATAGATTGTCATTGATAAGCAGCTAAGATTCTCTAGTACTGGAGAAAAAAATCAGTTTTATTTCAATAAAATTGAATAATTACATGGTGATTCCTACATTCCAAACTCTGTTAGTCCTTGTCCTTTCAAAGCGCAAAGAAGTTGAAGTAATGGAACAGAATTATTCCACCTAAAACATTCTGCGTGAACCATTTTTGTTTTAGCCTCTTCATTTAAAATATCTGAGTTCTTTGTCCTTTTCATTTTAAGCAATCTTGTTCTATCTGTGGACACCCTTTTGCTAAGCTAGTAAGAGATGGAAAATAGGAACAAAATGAGTTTTAGCATGATGTGCATTACTGTGTTTCAGTAACCGTTTATCATTAGGGCAAAATAGAAGAAAAGAATTTCTTCTGAACCTGGTTTCCTTTTCTAGCATAAATTGTTGGTTTCTAGCTCAAGGAGCATCTTAGATTAGTCAGAAAGCTGAAGGAGCATCTGGAATTTTAGCACCTGTCATATGTGATGAAGTTATGCTCATCCTGCATTCATACCTGGTGAAAAATACAGATGGTGCTGGTTTGTATTTCTGAAACCTTCCATTAGCAGTTCCATCTTTGCAAGCAGCACAGTGGGGGGCAGGGGGGAGTACATGAAGGTTTATAAGCAGGGTGAAATCTTTGTGTGTGCTACGTAGGTACGATAAACAACTTGCAGGAAGGTACAGCTGCCAATGAAAACAAGTTTCAGCTCTGCTCCTGGGTTTTTATCCAGATGATGCTGATTGTTCAGCATTACCTAATGGCCAGCTTCTTTCAGAATTACAAAGGTATCTGTGCAACTATATTTTAGCATAATATATATGTATACTTTATTGAATAACTAATACATTAATAAAGCACACATTATACAGAACCAGGAGAGCAACGGTGAGTCGCAGGTAAGCATAAGGAGGTGCATGTGCAGATGAGAGTCTTCTGTGTGCTGACTATCCTTTGGATTTCCTGTATAAATAAGCAAACTACGGTGAGCAGTTTTGAATAGGAAGGAATCTATATTGCATTAATATGATTTGACTTGCAGTCATGGTATTATTGTGCATTTGCTGCTGCATTTCCAGGTATTGCTCTATATGTAAATTTGCATTTAACAGCGTATATGGATTGTGTTTTAATTCAATTTGTCTCTGTACTTGCCTTTGTATACATTGTTTGGCTGTGTTTGATGAAGTGTAAATTAAAAAAAAATTCATTCAATAAAATTGAATATAATAAAGATACCCAGTCCTTCTCTCCCCCTCTTCCCCTGGCTCCTGTCTTTATTTGGTATGATTTATTCATTTTCTTCACTGTCTTTCTTGCTTTGCTTCTCACTTTCTTTTTCAGTCTATTTCTGGCTTTGCTTTTCTATTTTGAGCTCTCTGCGTCTCTCTGTTCTAAGTCTATCACTATATCCTTATTTTCCCTCTACCACTCTTCCCTGTAAGTCTGTTTCTTCTCTGTTTCTCTAACTGTGTATTACTATTTTCCTTTAACCCCTAATATTTTGCTTTCTCTCTCTCACCCTAACTCTTTCTGTCTCTGTGTTCTTTTTCTAATTCTCTATGTCTCTCATGACCCCACCCCCCCCTCTCAGGAAAAGAGGCCCCGCCCCCAAGAGCCAGGGCCCCACCTCCAGCAGAGGAGGCCCTGCCCCTTGGGGGTGAAGCCCCGCCCCCCAGACTATGGACATGTCCCCTCCCTGGTGGTGCAGCCTACTTTCCTGGAAGGCAGGGCTGTTCTTTCCTAGGCATGGCCTCTTTGTAGGCGTGGTCTCATTTCCTGAGCAAGGGGCTATTCCCTGGTGGGCGGGGCCACCTTCCTTGGGGGTGGAAGGGACTCCTCTCCTGGGGGCGTGGCCCCCTCCCCGGTGAGTGTGGCCTCTCCTCCAGTGTGAGCACTTAAGGTGATGAGAGAACAGGGCAGCCCCAGGTGTGAGCACTTAGGGTGAGCATCCCAGGTTTCACAATGAGAGTGAGGATGAGCATCCTGGGGCTGTTTTAGGGGGAGGGTTTACTGCTCTCTTCGGTATGGAGCTGCTGGGGAGAGCAGTTTATGGTGGGTTCCCGGGGTACCTCGTGGAACGGAGGTGAGAGCACCTCACAGGATCTGGGGAAATGCTGGGATGTGGAGCCTGCTTCAGCGAGGTGCTGAGGGACCTTCTGTGCGACAAAGCAACTGCTGAACAGGTGAGCCATTGTGGCTTTGTAGTGGGAACTTGTCTCTTTTCCCTAGTCAGCTTTCTCTTGGCTATACCCTCCCTGGTGCCCCCAGGAAAAAAGGGGGGCTATGGGGACAAAAGAATTTAAATTGAGGGGAGAGGCACTTCTTCCTTCCATTTTGTATGTGTTTAAACTGCGGGAAATAGTCCTCCAGCTGTGATTTTAAGGGGACTGACAGACGCGGGCGTTGAACCGTGCAGAGCCGAGCCGCAGAGCCGAGCCGAGCTGTGCCAGAGCGGCAGGCGGAGCGGCGGCAAGAACCGAGCTCGTTTCGTCCACTCCGGAGGGGCTCGGGCCGCCCGGCCCGGTGCCGGCCCCGCTGGTGGGCAGGGGCAGGCGCGGTTCTCCCGGCGCAGCCCTCGCCAAGGAGCAGCCTTAGCCCCGGGGGCCGAGCCGCTGCGGCTCGGCAACGGCTTCTCTCGCTGGCGCCGCTCGGCTCCGCGCGGGTCGGCTCGGCTCCGCGCGGGTCGGCTCGGCTCCGCGCGGTCGGCTCGGCTCCGCGCGGGTCGGCTCGGCTCCGCGCGGGTCGGCTCGGCGCCGCTCGCTCCGCGCGGGTCGGCTCGGCGCCGCTCGGCTCCGCGCGGGTCGGCTCGGCGCGCTCGGCTCCGCGCGGGTCGGCTCGGCGCCGCTCGGCTCCGCGCGGGTCGGC